>NC_136482.1:44470779-44533279 GCF_053919585.1 Euprymna scolopes | reverse complement strand
GAGAAGGAAAACATAGAGTTATGCAAAATTAGTGTCGAGAATTGTCTAAAGTTGCGACTTTTTTTTTGGCTTTCACTTTAATAAGAACGTGAATTTATGAGGTGAAGTTATTCGACACAATTTGATTAAACTAAAAAAATAAATAAAAGCTAACGTGAATTAAGATTAAGGTTAAGGTTTTATTGTGGACCCTCACCCCTTTTAAAAAACCTTGTTAAACTTTGTGACATATTTATATTCTAAGGAGGTCAGGCGCGAGCGAAGACACACTAATTTTATTATACCATATTTCTTCAAACTGAAACATAATTATCAAAGTATACTTACGAAAATAGATATAAAATGTCTTTGTTAAAGTATGTGCCATATTTCCATGGAGTACAGGCGCCAACGCAGACCCCACAATTTTATTATACTATCCCTATTAAAGTTGAAACATACTTATCAAAGTATTCTTATGTACATCTATATCAAAAACCTTTGTAAACGTTTTTTTTTCAGCTTTATTTCCATACTTTGGGTACCAGGCGCGAACGCAGACCCCAACATTTTTATGAACCACATCTTCTATCATTATATGTAATCAGTTTTTTTTAAATAGTCAACCATATAGGAGCCTATTCGTGACCACACACACACGCGCGCACACACACACACACACACACACACACACACACACACACACACACACACACACACACACACACACACACACAGACGTTCAACTTTTTTTTTATTCAATGTTCACCCCAAACAAGGCACAGTGCCACTTTGAAGCAGGGGGCTACAATTAGGGACTTAATTAGCGGGGTCATTATGAAGGGAGATGAGTAGAAAGATGTTTGTTCACATTACACTTGAACTTTTGCATATCATTGCAGTTGGGAAAGCAGAATCCCGGAAGGGAGTTCCAAAGACCCGCAGTTCTGGGGAAGAAACTATTGGAGTAAAAGGCTTTCTTGCACCTAGGGATCTCTACTATAAAGGGATGAGACATAGTAGCTTGTCGGGTTTGTCGGGGGTAGTTACGTCGAGGAGGTACAAGTGTTTGCAGTTCGTCATAGCATTCACCATTAAAGTATTTGTAGAACAGGCAGAGGGATGTAACATCTCGTCGATGGGACAGAGGCTGAAGCCTAGATGACAGTTCAGGACCTATCAGGTTGGCGACACTCTTTTGAACCCTGTCCAGGAGCGAGAGACAAGCAGCAGATGCACCAGCCCAGATGTGACAACAGTACTCCATACATGGGCGAATGGTGGCCTTATAGAGGTATAGGATACTGTCAGGCGTAAGTAGTTTTCTAGCACGGTAGAGAGAGCCAACCTTCCTTGCAGCAGCCATGGCAATGCTCTCAATGTATCTATTCCAGTTCATATTCCCTGTAAACGTTAGGCCGAGGAGTTTAAAAGAAGTACTCTCAGGCAATGTGTTCTTGGCCATTGCTATTGGTGGTAGAGAAGGTTTCTTGTAGTTATTGAAGGAAACAAGCTTAGTCTTAGCAGCATTGAATGTACCAACCATTTATGTCCCCATTCTACTACAGATTGGAGGTCATCCTCTAGTGTTTCTGCCATTTCCGTGGATATGTGTTCATTTTTTTTCCTCTCATATCTGTTATAGAGAGTGGTGTCATCGGCAAATATACCCATCTCCGAAACAATTTTATCAGGGAGGTCATTTATGAATATCAGGAATAATATAGGTCCAAGGATAGACCTCTGAGGTACTCCCGCATTTATGTCATATTGTTTGGATGTACGACCGTCGAGGACAACTGGATTTTTCTATTACTTTAATTACATTATGAATTTTTCCGATGATTCCATATGATCTAATTTTCCTTAGAAGACCATCGTGCCATACCCAACTTTATATATAAATATATATATATATATATATATATATATATATATATATATATATCATATATAACATTTTTTATGTAAATACAGTCATATCTTGCTACGATGTGCAGACCGTTTCAATCATATTAGATATCATCAGGCAAGAAAAATTAAGGTACAAAAACTGAAAAGGTTTAACATCTTTTCAAATTTCGAAGAGAGAAAATTCGCCATGAGTGGCGATGGACAGAATTTGAGTTCTTATGAGTATGTGTTAATTCTGAAGATTCGGTTTCTGTTAAGAGAAGGGGTGGTTTAAGGTTAAGGAATTAGCAAGGAGGGAGTAATATAGTAATACAGAGGTGGGGTGTGAAGACAGTGGGGGCAGAAGGGAGAATGAAGGCACGGTTGTTATGGCTATTGATGAAGCCCGATAGTGAAGATCAAATTTCAGGTCATTTAGGGAAGTTGCAGCTAAATTTTCGTCAACTGGTCAGTTGATAAAGATTTGATGTCTTTTTAGTTCAGTTTTTTATTTTTTATTTTATTTATTTGTTTGTTTATTTATTTATTTTTTATTTTTCTTTTCATGTTTATTGTTTGGAAATTTATCTTTGAACTTTTTCTACTATTAACAAGTTGGATGTTTAATCTATATATCTATACTTTGATGTTAAAGCTTATTGAATGATGGAAATATTGTCTCTTTATTTGGTTTTTTGTTTATGCGCGCATATACACATGAACGAATACACGAGAAACGAGTGATAGATAACCCTAACCCTAACCCTAACCCCATACATTCGCAGACGGACACATACACGTACGTGAATGTATATGAAAGAAACCCAAACATCGTCACCAGTACACTTTTTCTTCTTAGTAGGGTTATGGATTTGCCATATATATCTACTAGTTTAATTAAATCAAATATTAATTTGTGTTTTGATTTTATTCTGGTTGGTACTTTAAAAGGTTTAAATATTAAAACTTATTGAAGGATATTAGTTTTAGCTTTGGGTATGCTTAGGTGTATATATATATATATATATATATATATATATATATACACACATATATGTACATAAGAATTCATATATATCATGTGTTATTCAGGACCATTAATCTACCCCTATATCTGTGTATGCGTTATCATTTTATAATTTTTGTTCCTTATAATTTTTATTAATGTGTATTATTGTATATTGATATTTTTATCAGTTTCGTATTGGGATTATTTTTAAAGATTTTCTCGAGAAGCTAAATGTACGGTTGAGGGCTTATTGTAATTTCTACTATTTGAAGGTAATTTCTGGAAGTTGTATAGTGTTTTATTTTAGGAATTGAAATTATTATTATTATTTTTTTTTTATTTAATTTTAATTTTTTTAAATTTATTTTTGTATATGTTGGGGGTAGGGGGTAGATAAACCTGTAATTCAATTCACAAAATTTCCACTACTTATGTTAACTACGCTATAATCCCATTGACCAATGTATACCTATTAACCATTATCGTCAGTAGGCCTCTGGATCACCACTTATCAAGGCCCAGTGCTTTCGTCAGTAAAAATAACTTTCGACCAATATAAAGAGTCATAATCTTCATTGCATCTGACGAATTCCAGAGGGTGCTTTCATTGGCTTGCGTCTTACAACACAGCCTCGCAAATTAAATTCCTTCAATCTGATCTTAGTTGAAGAAAGAGCAATTTTTAACAAGATTAAACTGTTGTTGGATTTGGAAATCCGTTTCAAATCTGCTTCTGAGGCATCGAATCTTGATAGCATTGTCTGCCTTGTGAGAAGTAACTCTTGGACGCCCAGATTTAGGGACACCACGAGCACTGCCAGTGCTTTGTGCTGTTGCACAATCATTTGTATCGTTTTCTTATCACATTTCAATATGCGGCCGATTTCTCGAGTGGAGATTAATGAGCTCCTGACGATCACTAAGAGAAAGTTGAGGCATATGGACTAAATGTTACGTTGTATAACTCGCAGCTAAAACAATGAGAGATGCTTTATGGATATTTTAAGCTGATTTTAAACTTATTTGTTGCTAAGAAGTTTTTGTTTTTGCCTTCATAATTTGAAGTTATGTTTTTTTTTTAAATTGAGGTAAAAACTAGGATTTTCAATTAAAAGTCAAGTATGAGCAAGTAAAATTATAGTAGAATAAAAGGCGAATTAAATGAGGGCGCTTAAACAGCTACATTCAATTTAGCGTAAATTTGCAGCTTTTGGAAAAAGGCAAGTGCGGAATTTCTTTTCGGCGCCACAGTATATATATATATATATATATATATATATATATATATATATAGAGAGAGAGAGAGAGAGAGAGAGAGAGAAAGAAAAAGAGAAAGAGAGAAAGATGAATTTCCTACTGTTTAGAATTAAACGTCAACTATAAGCGTTAAATGAAAACTGCTCACAAATACATCATGTCTGTCATGATAACGGCTGTGATAAGATAATATTCTTTTCATCGTTTTAATTCTCGAGTATATATCCAACACAGTTAGACACAGTTAATCAATCGAGAACCACGTCACGGCATCTAAAAAATATATTATCTGATATATAAACTAGAGTCAAAATAACGAAAAGAATATTCTCTTCTCATAGCATGTGCTAGTGAAACATGAGAACTGAACAATGCACTAATAGAAAATCAAAGTGTACCATAACGCAAAATGGTCTAAAAGAAAAGAAACACCCGAATCATACAACAAATCGAAAAGAAACCGTTATTAGAACAACCACCACGAAGAGATAAACATTATTTTTCGAGATCTGTAGACAACTCGTGAACATCGAGAGAGCCAGCATTTCTTAACCTGAAAAGATGGAAATGCTAAACGTTACACATAAAAACGTGAAACGTTTATACACAAGCTGTGAAAATTTGAGGTTATTCCAACGAAAATTGTCAAAATTACTATCCTACGAAATTGGGTCAAACGTTTTAGAGCACACTATATATATATATATATATATATATATATATATATATATATATATATATGGTTATATATATATATATATATAACCATATATATATATATATAACCATATATATAACCATATATATATATGTGTTATATATATATGTATATATATATATGTATATATGTGTGTGTGTGTGTGCACATGAGAGAAAATGTATGTCTGAAATAGAGAGAGAGGGAGGGAGAGAGAGAAGGAGAGAGAGAGAGAGAAGGAGAGAGAGAGAGAGAGAAGGAGAGAGTGTGCGCGTCTGTGGTTGTGTTTGTGTGCGTGTGAGTATTTAAGGTAAGATTTCGGTGGCCATCATCCAACCGGATGTATTGGCCACAAACTTGGAATCAAGGGGAGCAAAAAGCATAATAATTTTAGTTACTATTTCACCCTCATTATTAGTTTATTCAAGAATATGATATATTAGGAGATTTAAAATTTATACATTGCATGTCACCCAGTCCAAAAAGCGAGATTGCAGAGTAGGAACCTATGTTACGAATGAAGAATATCGACATGAATTCGGACGCTGAACTAATATGTTTTGACTTCTATCCAACGTTTTGCACATTCAACTGATATAACCATACCAAATGGTATGAAAATGTGTCTAGTACAGTGTTTATGTATAATATAGTGTTCATCATTCATTGAATGCTGATCAAACCTCGTATTATTGCCTACAATATGCCTTAAATACATATATAGGCTTATATATATATGTATATACATATATGATATTTTGAATAAGATTTTTTTAAGTGTTAAAACACAGTTCTATTAAATGCTAATAGTGCAGGACTAGAGCTATAAATATTTTTTGATATGTTAACTGCTTTTGATACAGAGGATCCAAACTCGTTACGAATTCATTAAAAAATCATCATTTATAATCCATTAGAGAAAAAAAATATTTCTGTCCATAATAAGATAGATAGAAGAACCACAGGGGGCGGTGGCCCTAGGATACGGTTTTTTCATGTTACGATGTTGAAATTTCGGTCCCTGGTTACGGTATTTACCCGCCTTACAGTGTTATTTATAATGTTAGTTGATTATATATATGTGTGTTATATACTGTACTGTATTTTGTTACTAATGTTTAATGCAGTATCCCTGGGTTCTACTATATATATATATATATATATATATATATATATATATATATATATATATATATATATATATATATATATGTGTGTGTGTGTGTGTGTGTGTATGTATGTATGTGTGCGTGTGTGTGTGTCTATGTATATATATAAATGTAGATTGCTATTTTTCAAACAAATAATTAATATAACCCTCAGTAAAGTTATATCATTGCTAATAACTGGGAGGAATTCCCAATGACCTTTCTTTTTAAATAATTATTATCGCTGCCATAAAAAATGACAACATTTGACCATCATAAGTTTAGTAATGACACATATTCTGAGTTTTGCAATTACGCTGATTATGAAAAGTTTTAATAACAAATTTACAAATACACCAATTAATGAACCAACATTAAAAAAACAAATGAAATAATAATAAATATTAGGGTTGTCTAGTAAAAAACTGATTTTGTTTAAGTGAGGGGGAAAACTACCACTATCAAACAAATGATGCCATCCCTCTTTCCCCTTCTCTCTTTCTTCTCTCTTCTCCCCCTATTCCATCTCCCCATTATTCCCTCCTTTCCTTTCTGTCTCACGCCTCGTACTCCCCTTGCCTCTCCTCCATCGTTCACTAGAAGCCCAAGTAATGGTCAACAGATTCGGGTAAATCCTACCTTTTTCGCAGATACAAATAGGAATACTAAAATAAAAGAGATAGCTAAAAGAAATTTAAGATACACTTACCTTGAAGTCTCAGACTGGCAGCGGGCAGCAGACAGGCGAACCGTATACTTGTTTAAGATAACATCTGCATACGCTTTGGCTTTAGAACCCAAGTCCCCTTCCCCCTAACCCTACAAATTATATACCCTAACATCAACATGAAAATGAATGAGTAAATGCAAGGGTAAATAAATAAATTAACAAATAAGAAAACAAATAAACTAACAAATCCGCACCCAATCAACCCTGTTCTCTGCACATCTGAAGTTCACTCATGACCCGTTTACGAAGAAAAAATGCCGTCTTTTGCTGAAAGTTGATCTTAGTTTTTCATTAAGAATTCCGCTTTCGAAAATAAGTTATTGTTGCATGAAGAGGTCTCTAGTTACTAAACTCTAGAAGACTGAAACATGCTCATGACTGTGTTGCAACAAATTTCTGCTTATGTAAAGGCAAACTGAATATATATATATATATATATATATATATATATATATATATATGCGATTTGCGAGCACCTTATATATAACCATGCGTGTGCCACGAATTTCAGTGCTGACATGTTTACGATCTTGAGCAAGTCGCACTCGCCCTTTCACTAAAAAATTCTAGAAACTATTTTTATTAAGTCTTGGAGACCTTCGCTTTGCAAGCAAAAATAAAATCTTTTAGGACAATCTAGTTTCTATATAATTTTTCCCCTGTAAATTTTTCGCTTTTCTTTTCTCCCCTCCATATTCATGATTTTCTTAATCGTATTTTCCTCGATTTAAGTCTGTTGAGCGAGGAACGAAACCTGGTTATCTAACCTTTATTTTCATTTTTTAAATTTTTTTGATCATCACGTTGATTAGTCTGTATTTAGCCATTATTAAATTCTGTACCCCCAAAATTTTCATATATATATATATATATATATATATATATATATATATATATATATATGTATGTATATATATATATATATATATATATATATATAAACAGTTAACATTTTTTTGCAATAAAAATGGAATTCAGTAGTTTGTAGTTTTTCTCTCATTTTCTGTATATTCTTTTCTAGAACAAAGCCCCACAGAACTACCTTTCCTAGACATCCTAGTAACAATAAAAAACAACAACATAATCATAGACATCTACCACAAACCCACAGACACTCAACAATACCTCCACTTCAAAAGCCACCATCCTAAAACTGTCTAAAATCAATACCCTACTCCCTAGCACGTAGAGTCTGCACCATAGTAACAGACAGACACCTCCGTTCAACTAGACTGAATGAACTACAAATAACACTGCGGAAAAGAGGATACCCACTACCACTAATACAGAAAGGTATTGAACTGGCTGAAAAAATTCCAATAGACTAACTAAGAACCCCAAAAGAACACAACAAAGAACAAATTCTAGCATACGTCTCTACAAACAACACAAACAACCCAGAACTATTCACACAGATAACAAAACACCTTATCTTCCTCAATCAGAACGACAAACTAAACAACATACTTAAAACAACAAAAATAATAAAAAGCAAACGCCAACCCATAAACTTAAAACACATCCTAACTTCCTCAAAACTCGTCCCACATACTACAAAAGGAGTTACAAAATGCAACAAACCGCGATGTGGAGTATGTGACATAATAATAAAAGGTAACACATACACATTCAAAAACCCAGCACAAACATTCAAAATAAAAAGGATCTAAATTGCACCTCCAGAAATGTAGTATATGCACTAAGATGCACAACATGCAACAAATCCTACATAGGCGCCACCAAAAATTTCAGCAATAGAGTGGCCTTACATAAGAGCAACATGAAAATTGCAGATAACAGACACCTCTATGTTTCAAAACACGTACACACATGCAGTGGAAACAGCTTCAGAATAATGCCAATCTTCCAAACAGACAATTATTTTTATTTACTTACACAGGAAAAAAACTTCATCACCAGATTCACTCCTGAACTGAACAGAAGCTAATACCATCACACAAAAACATGAAATGCAAGGTACACTCGCATGCACACGCATACACATACACATATACACACCCACACATAAATCAGAACCGACACATTAAAACACACACACAAGTGCGCGCATACAACCACACACAGACATAACACCCCTATCTCTAATACAACACACTGAACAATACCAACCCTACTTAACCTCGAAACCAACAACACTAGGAGACACCTAGAACCATAGTATAATATCTGTTCCAACACCTCGCTCCCTCCTCAGTCAGGGGAGGAGAACCCCCTAATGACTGAAACTACTATCATCCCTTCTATCATCCCCCTCCCATACCTACACCCCCTCAAATGCCCCCCTCTGAGGAACAAAATCTTCCCCACACTAGGAACCGATCCTGCGTCTGGCCATACTCACATGGGGAGACAAATAAATAGAAACATTAAATATCCCTTATTTTAAATACACCCCTCTTTCTAAACAAACAATATAAGACTAAAACAAAAAATCACAATACTAAAATCCAAGAATCCAAAAATAAATATCAAAATAGAATGAAAGCACCCCTACCCTTACTTAAGAAGAGCCAGTTCCCCCCTCCCCACACATACACATTAGTAACGACCTCGGACCACAGCCGCCTTCCTAAGGAAGCAAATAACCCCAAAATATTATAAAACAATATACACATTCCCAAACCAATAAAAGCAAACACACACACGCACACACACGCGCACACACACATAAACACACACGCAGACACACACATACACACACCCTACCCCACCTTAAAGGAAAAGAAAAAAACATTAGCAGAAAGAGACAGCTACTACGGCGAGGTCAACGCCTCCCTGGACAAACCAAATAAAAAAGCAATAAAAATTCAGTATACCAATGTATAATAAACACTTACAAGCCTCCGCCCCTTGGAAAAACTTCAAACTAACCACGAAAATCGCCATTTTTACACATTTGAAAATAATTTCTGACGAGGACGCATCACAGACCGTCTGAAACGCGCGTAAACAATTTCAATGACTTAAAAACATTATTACAATGATCCAAACATAATTCTCAATGAAAAAGCAAGACACGGAATAATAAAATAATGTTAAAAAATACACATTGTTGGTGACTACTCCCTTATTTAAATATATATATATATATATATATATATATATATATATATATATATATATATATATATATATATATATATATACAGGAAGATTCAGATGCCTACCAGCGGTGACTTATTCCACAATACATTTTAATCTACAATGCTATGTAGATAATCTAGTGTTGCTTTTATAATTTTTTTTGTAAATAATGGCTTCCAGCAAAACCTGATTTAGTTTGGCCAAATTTTGTAAAGCACATACATTATTGAATTTTTGTGAATTATTCGATCGTCAATAACACCCTTAATTATTTTAATTAAACTTCATTCTAAACTAAAAACTGAATTATACCTTTGTTTTATCGTTACATAAACTGCGTCAGTCGCTTTATTGCAGATTTGTAAAATATCAATATTTCACTAAATATGTGCCACAAAAAATAGAAATTGTATAATCAAATGACTGCTTTAAGATTAGTTATTTCCCAACATTTTATTCAAATTAATGCGACATTCACAAAGTTATGACATTTTATTTATTATCAAGTAATTTATACTGTCTATCGCTTTATTGCAGGTCTTTTAAAATACCAAAAAAGGGGGTGATTAACGAGATTAACGCAGTATAGTGGTTTTTCTATATACTATAAACTGTTATCCTATTTTTAGATTTTTTGTACTGAAATTAAACATCTGATAAACAAGGAATATGCAGAGTACACATTAATAAAATAATAGTTTCTATCATGTTTATAGCTGAATTCGAATGTCTTGTCTTTCTGAATAATTTTTAAACCTTGATACGTGTTCTATAAATTAAAAAAATGCCATAATTACTTTTTAGTTAAAAATTAGGAGGTTTTACTTTTGGAATGTCCCTCGTAGTAAAGTATTAAATTAAAACGAAGTAAATATTTAAATTAATTATCCAGACGTTAACACTAGACTTGAAAACGACTCTGGTGTAGTCGATTAGGAAACAGACTCGTGTATCTTGTTCCAACAATGAGACGTTCTAAGAAAAAACTTAGTAGAAGTATCGTTTTTATAAACAGAAAGTTCTTGCTATGAAGGTTTTTAAGGAGAACCAGGGATTGAAGCTCGGTTGAGCACTTTCCACAAACATACAGATATAGAAGAGCGAGGCAAGGGACATCATCTTTTCTTTGTGAAATACATCGTGAAGACGAGTAGCGATAATTACCCACTAGATTGCGACGTTAATTTTGTACTCTGCCGAGACATGATAGAGTACTCCGAGCGGTGCCCCCTGATACGAAGGCATGGCTCTATATAAGAACGTATCTGGTTTTTATATAAATAAAGATTAAGAGTTAGATACTTTCTGGGACGGTTGAATACTTAATGTTTGAAAAAAAAAAGTGGTCCCTCATATTTCCTCACAATCGAATTTTCGTGTGTACACATAATGCGAATTGCTCTAATGCTTAAAGAAGCAGACCTCATTAGAATTGCTGGATATTTATAAAGCTTCACATGATATATTTATCCAAGATATAGTATTGTCATAAAACATCTAAACTAATTTCACGCTCGCCCTCTCAGACACTATCAGCTATCCACCCTGACATTGACCACCAACTGTGAGACGTTATCCTTTCTCAAATATTCAAAAGATTTTGGCGGCTTCCATTGTTTTTTTATTAATATACTTTCTAAATAACTTTTATTTTATAGTGAATCAATTCCTCGCATTCTCCAGGCTAGTAGGAATTGTCCATAATATCACACCACTACAGCATTATAACCTTGCTATATAACCAAATCCAGCAATTATTTTAGCACAAATGTTTACGTTCTTCTGACACACATATATAAAGAAACTATTTCTTTATTTTAACGTAATATTTTTAGTAATACTATTATCTAATCTTCTTGTATCAGCAATAGTTTTTTTTTAAATCATTTCACGGATTAAGGAATCAATCACTGCAGATTTTATTTAATATTTGAATTCTATAATAACTGTTAGCTTTAGTTAAACTATATTACTTCAGAAATTTTCTGCCTTTAACGAAAATGGTATTTACTGTAATATTAAATTATATTTTAGAAGCAGACTTCTTATCAGCCAGCCTTATAACACCTTACTTATGTATTGGCTCTCTGAAGGGTTTGCTTATTGATTAGTTTGTTTGTAGTTCAGAAGATTGAAAGTTGGTGGTAGGGTTTCTTTCAGGCTTGGTTGGTCCAGTAATCATTCCAAATTCCTCCATCTTTTTGTTTTTATAATAAACTCTTCTTTTTTCAAATGGTTGCACACCTTTTCTGGAAACGCTTTAATATAACAATAGCGTCATTGAAATCTAATTTTTAATTTAATTTTAATTTCAAGATTATTTTATTGTATACGATATTTATAATCGTCAGATAAGACATTTGAATCAAATTCACAGTAGAGATCCCTAGGTGTAAGAAAGCTTTCTACTCCAATAGTTTCTTCCTCAGAACTGCTAGACTTTGGCACTCGCTTCTGGGATTCTGTTTTCTCAACTGTAATGTGAACAGCCATCTTGCCACTCATCTCCCTTCATAATACTCCTGCAACTTATGTTCCAGATAGTAGCCCCCTACTTCTAAGTGGCACTGTGCTTTGTTTGGGGTGAAAATTGAAAAAAAACAAAAAAAAAATGAATATAAAAAAACAACTTATGTTTAGAATAATAGAAAAATGTACTTTAATTTTGGCGTGTGACACCTTTTCTCCTGTTAACGTTACGTTCATATGATTATCATTAAAGAAAAACAAAGCATATGTAAATGCGTAATTGACCATTCAAGCTCCGAACATCATTGGCCTAATTTTATATGATAAATAAAAATCATCCTTAAATAGAAGCGTTTTTATCGCATCCGATGGAAAAACATTGATTCTTCCGAAAATATAATCAAATCTATCATCTCCATAAACATAAATGCAGAATATCTTTTCCTTCTTGATAATTTGTTATTGCTTTAAATACAATTTATGTATGACTTATCTTTCGACAATGGTCCACGAAGATAATCTGCTTACTAATTCTCTATGAGTTTCGTCTCAACTTCTCTAATGACCGTTTTCACAATTTTTCCAATTCCAACATGAAAATTCTAAAATCAAAATATAAGCATAAACTCAGATGTCCAACTTCAAACGTGAATTCCTATTATCAGATACCCGTTTCCAAAATTAGGAATCTGCGTTCCAAGTTGAAATAAACTTACAAAGGGCTAAATAGGAGCAGGTGTGTGAAACTGGTAATGTTCTCTCAATTTTCATCGTTAACTTCAGGATCACAGGTAACTGAACATGATCACAAGATCGCCATAAAGTTTGTACATACAATAACGGCAGTTTGCTATGTTGTAGGGGCTTAAATGTGTGGATGTAAGATATTTAAACCTACGGAATTCATATATCATAACGTAAGTTACCATAGAAGATTATATCCCACAATGTAAGTTACCATAGGAGATGCCGGTTATATAAGAACTAATATACTTTATATAATTATATGAGAGGGGTGAATAGAAAGGGAGGAATAAAACAAATAATACACTAACGTGAAACTCTATCGTCAGATCACAAACCAATCATATTGTAAAAACAGTTACAATTTGCTAAAAAAGGAATGATCTTATGGATAATTTATGTGCTAAGGTGTAGTTATATTTGTACCAATTTGCATGCATACAGACGCACATGTTATTTTTATTCAATAACTTGCCCGCGTGTTTGGAGGTGTGTATGTAGGAAGGGGGCCCTGTTTTAATATTATAAAAAAAGACGATGTTATAAAAAGTTGGAAAAACCAAAACAAAGCAAAACCGCAAATAAACGTAAAAAAAAGAAGGGGAAAAGGTGTAAAAGAGGAAAAAAGGTTTAAGTAGGAAGACAGGCTCGAACCCGAAGCAGTGAGGCTAAGGCGGGAAAAAATGGCTGACACGTTCCCTCTACGCTAAAGAGACACAAAATTGAAAACGGATAACATTAACCCTTGAAACTAACGTGAACGTTTTCTAGCTCAAACATGACGTCATTGTCGTAGTAGCAGGAGGAAGCCGAATTTAGGGTGAAGGAAAAGACACACACACACGCACACGCACGTACACACACACACACACACACACACACACACACACACACACACACACACATTTTAGCTTTTATATTTATAGATGCCCCCCGCCCTGGTTTAGCTAAAACAACTTACTAAATACAAACATGTTTATTTAAATCTATTATTTTTTGTAAATGGAAAAACAAAATTCCAAAAAATAAAACTTATCGTGTATAATGAAAATATGTTTATTAGATTTTATTTATTTATTTTTCGTTGTTTCAATGAAAAAGAAAAAAAATGAATAAATAAAACCAGAAAACTGACCGTGGTTTTAATTTTTTTAATGTTGGTTTGTTTTGGTTTATTTTCGTATCTTTCTTTTTTGTATTGTTAATCCGAAAATATGAAGTCAGCTCCCCCCTCTAGTATCACGTACGAAATCAGTGCAAACATAATAGAAGTATAAAGATAGTAAATAAAATATTAAAGCGACTAATCGGTGCAAGATTTGAAGAACGCTGGCGGCTGACTGTTAAAGTTTCTTGTATAAACTGGAATCCAATTTTAGTTCGTTTCGTTTAAGTAATCCTTCGAATCGCAACCCCACCCCCCTATAAAAAGAGAAAAATATAAAGGGAAGAAAAAGAAGAAGAAAAAAAAGAAAAAGAAATGTATAAAATAGCAAAAGTAACCCACAGAATAACTGGAATGTAAAGCCGCGTTTCACTCGACGAAAAAAATGCCAATCCATATTTTTTTAAGCAACTAAGAACTCAAACCGGTCTTCCTCGTATATTCCCCTAGGGACGTATCTGCAGCGGTGTTAAGTAGTTGCGGACGGAGTATGAATCGAATAGGGAGAAAAGATTTTACCACTTCTATTGATTCTAACCGATTGTGGCAGTGAACTCTCACCGGAAAAATATAGAAATGTAAGAATATCAAGGAACTGTAAGGGTAGTAGGCCTATAACATACCTCAGATCCTGTGCTGAAGTGTGGAGATATTACATTTGAATGTAATGTCGTGATTTATGATCCTATTAAGGTCAAACTCACACGGGAAATATGAGTTCATTTTATTTATATAGAAAATATATAGAGATGAAAATGGTTTTCTATCTACAGAGTTTGCAATAACAATGTAAGTTACTATGAGGAGTCACCACCTATAAAGGCCGGAAGGCCACACAAGGATCAGGATTAATGAGATATGGGTAGTGAGGGACGTGAATAATGTGAGGATTATGCTTGTCTAATGATCCTATTTTTAATAAGGCCCGTCATAAACATATAAATATAACATCTGTTAAAATAGAAACTATCATAACTGTCTTGCGATTATTATTTATTGATTTATCATCAATATCATTATTGCTACTACAAATACATTAATATAAATCTATATTGCTTAGGTGTATACTTCGTTTTACTACATATTTGTAAATGACGCTCCTATGCTTACATGAGTCATTCAAAGAGCATGAGGTTCTATCTGTCGAGTTACATTCAATGGCCAAAAATCACACTTTTCGCGAATATATTTATTTTAACTGCATTATACATACAGAGTGTAACGACAAACTTGTCGCCCTAGCAAAAACGACATGATCCCATTTCCTTTTGATGAAAATCATTTTTTTTGTTGCAGACCATCTACTATTGGCCAGTTGTGTACGAATCCCAGGAGTGATAGGAACCTTCTATCATATCTGAAGTGACATAATGAACAACGAGCGCAATCGGAGAGGTGCAGCTGTACAACTCATGCTTTCCATCAATCAAAATTATGACAACAGGACCGTTGCCAGCACCCTCAAAATGTAATCAAATCAAAGTTATGACAACAGGACCATTGCTATCATCCTCCAAATACAAATCCGGACGGTTCAATGCTTGAGGAGATAGATAGCTCAGCGAAGCTTCCGGCCACGGTTATGGTCTTTGGTGTGGTTTCAAGTGAGGATAACATCATGCCGTCTCACAACTTCGAAACCGGCTTGAAAATCAACACCAAAGTGTACTTGGATGTGCTGACGAATATGGTTATCTCCTGGTGCAGTCACATTGCCGTTAGCAGACCCTAGAAGTTGCAGCATGATTCGACGCCGGCCCACAAGTCCAAATAGACCCTGGGTTGGCTTCAGAAGAAATGCAACGACTTTGTACACTTCTCTCAAGAACCCCCTCCTTTCCAGACCTAAACCTTCTGGACTGCTTCGTTTCGTCATACGTCGAGAACATCACCAATCAAATTCAGCTTGATCGCCGCCATTCGCCGAGTATTCGCCGACCTCCCGCCAGTGCTTGTGGAAAAAAGGCATGATCTCAGTTCCGGATCCGTAACGAGGCGGTGATTTAGGCTGAAGACGGCTACATTGAATAGATGTCAGCTCTACTGCATAATCAAGTTACCTGAATTCATTTTCTTAATACAGTTTTAAAATAAAGCTATAGTGTTGTTTCCTTTAGGGTGACAAATTTATTGTTCCACCCCAATTTAGTAAACGACTAGCTGGAGGCCTTGGGTTGTTCGGTCGTACAATACGCTTAAACATGATATTTTAATTTATGCAGATTGCATATGTATTATTATAGAATCTATCTTCTATTGAATATTATATATTACGAGTAATAATTTGTGCGGTGGACTAATTCGCAAAAGAATCAATAAAATAAGAAAAATGATAATGTAGTTCATTAAATACTGTCTGTGTTTGTTTACGATATCACGTTAGCTGATATTTGGGCTTGATGATTAACTCACTTCTGATTAATTTTTAGTTTATAAATATGTAATCAAAGAAATGATTTGCAGCGATTTTAAATGGTTCCTCTTCTTTATCGTCAATTGAGTTCATTAATAAGAAAGAATTAAAATAAAATGCTGAAGTACACCCGAACTTGAACATTGGATCATTCGATCTGTAATCGAATGATCTACCATTGAGTTATATTTCCAGACGTCAACAAATCTGTTTTTTTTTCTAAGAAGAAATTATTCATTGAGATTTTATTATCTCCCTTGCCGGTGCAACCTAATATATTCCTCTGTAAACATTCTTTTTTTATAAGAAAGAAAAACTATTTTTAAGATAGAATTTTTTCGATTTTCGATACTTATCGGACGAATTCCTGTACAAAACATATCTAAGAACACTGCCAGACATATAAATACCTTTATGTGAAATTTGCAAGAAATAGACTCTCACGTTTCGGAATCTATAAGGAAAGAACTCACACATTTTTGTATAATAGTAGAGATAGAGATTCTGATTGTGTTTCTCTTAAAGAACTTGGTCGACCTGTGTTACAGCCTACAATTATTTTTTATTTTAGCTTGGAAAGCTTTACTAACAGCGGGTTAAACCAAAGGCAGTTTCTTCTATTGTGCTTAGGATTTGGTCCGTTTATGTAAATTTACCTTTACGTTTGACGTTGCAAGTTTTTAATGTGTTCGCTACTCATATGATTATTCATAAACGATACCAAGATACATATACCTTAATCATATTAGCGGTGATATTGGCAAAAAAAAAAAAAAAAAACCAAACAAACAAACACCAATTGTTATATTTCTTACACACCTATGTCTCTCTTGAAGCTAAAAACAAAAGAATAATTGATGTTTATACCTTACAAATATGAATTAATCTTTGCAAATTTGTTTGGAATATGAATTTCTTTGGAAATTTATATGCATACGTATATACACACACTCATAAATATGAATTAATCTTTACAAATTTATACATATATATATATATAGTGTATATATATAGTGTATATATATATATATATATATATATATATATATATATATATATATATATATATATATATATGAGTGTATGTATACAAATTGGCAAATATTAATTCATATTTGTAAGGTATAAACATCAATTATTCTTTTGTTTTTAGGTTCAAGAGAGATATGGGTGTGTACGAAATATAACAATTGGTGTTTTTTTGACTAATATATATATTGTTATAATATAATTATTCATTGATAGGTGTTTCGCCGCCTACGACTCGTCACGGTGACTGAATCCAACGAAATTCAAAATCGGGACCCCGTGGTAAGAAGCGTGAACCTCTATTACTAGGCTATCCGTCAAGACTGCTGAATGTATCGTGCTTTATGTTAATGTTATTTGTTTTACGATACTTTATGAATGAATTCAATTATTTATACGAAAGTGCATTTTTACCTAAATACAAGTTGGGAATAATTTTACCTTTGAACAATTAAGAGTATCAATATTAATATAGTTAAATCCTATCCTAAAAAATTTCCCGGTATTCGAAATTGTCGTTTTAATGATGGAATGATTTAATCTAACATTCTAACGTCTTAAGATCTACCCGATTTTTTTTTTTACACGGTGGTCACCACTTATCAAGGCCCGGAAGTACATTACGTTTGTTTATTCCTACAACAAGTCTCGTACATGTACTTATATCAACATGGATTTCCGGAATGAATTAATTTTCGATCCACTTCATTTATTGGATTTTATTATTTGGTTACGTATCCATTCATGGAGATCACTTTAAATTTTCTTTTTTGCACTTTTTACACTTTTGCGGACATTACTCGCTTCCGAACTTTACTGGTAAACAGCAACATTGTAACAATCTAAATCTTTTTAAATCAATCTTAAAGACAAATGTATTAACTGTATGAATTAGGAAATAATCAATTCTATCTTTTATTCCTTGCTTTTAACAATAAAGTTTGTAAATGTTAATTTAAATAATTTAATTCTCCTTTATATATATATATATATATATATATATATACATATATATATGTATATATATATATATACGAGCAAACCGTTATTTATTTATTTATATATATATATGGGTGGATCAATCGCTAGAACTGCTAACTGTCAACACGATGGTTCTAGGTTCAATCCTCGGCTAATGGCACTGGTCAGTGGTCGGATGGTTCTAGGTTCAATCCTAGTCTAGCGGCACTGATGAGTTGTGATACAACGAAACAGGACTGTATGTCGATGACTATAAATATACACACACACACACACACACACACACACATATATATATATATATATATATATATATATATATAGAAAGTAGTTAATAAAACATGTTAAAAACACTTTGAAAAAGAGTTAAAAACATATTTAATTTAAAAAAAAAGGAAGCACAAAATAAGTGGATAGTCCTTAATTCGCGGATTTTCGAAGATATACTTTTCTTCTCATCAGAGGGTAGGATTAAGCAAAATGCGGAATTGGATTTTGCTTGCCAAAGTATTTAATGAAACTACAATGAAATTTAATCAACCTTTTTGGATTTTACCGTAATTTGATATTTAACCTTTCACCAGACTATCCATTCACATGAAATCACCTTTTTCCTCCCCCTATTCCATCTGCTTCACTATTTGTTATCAAGTAAGGTCTATGACTTACTTGTAGTTTCATTAAATACTTCTGCAAGCAAAATCCGATCTCGCATTTTGATAAATCTTACCCTCTGATAGGAAGGAAAGTATTACTTCGAAACTCCGCGAATTAAGGGCTATCCACTTCCTTTTTTTAAAATTAAATTTTTTTTTAAAACTCTTTTTCAAAGTGTTTTAACATGTTTTATTAACTACTTGTTCTTATTATAAGCTCTATTTCCTGAGATTACTTTATAAATATTAACTGTTCAATATTTATAATATACTTTAGTTTTGCCATCTTGGGTTATTTTGGTAAACTTAACTGTAATTCTTATTTCATTATATATATATATATATATATATATATATATATATATATATATATATATATATATATATATATATATATATAATATGTTCCTGAGACATATTTTATTGTCTTCATTATTTTGTCTCACAAAAGATCTAATATTTACATTTTATTTATTAGCATAGGTGATGGTACCCCAAGAAGAATGTCCATCGTCTATATCTCATTCATACTAGGAGGCAAGCAACAGATTTAATGGATAAGAAATGCCGATTGTTGAATGCTTTTTGGATCATATGAGTAAAATGTTCTCTAACTTCCGCCTACCGTCTTAGAGGAGGATGACGTTATAAGTCGAATGACTTCATTCTTTTATATTGTTCGCGTTGGAAGTGTGTCAGCCAACGGATGGTGTTTTTTCGAAGGACTCGAAACGACCCTGGTTGACAGAAATTCAGTTTTCGAAAAGCAAACAGACATAGTAAATTTATTTATTATTTTTCTGTATGGAAAACACTCCAGATAATCGTACAGCCACTTGATGTAAGAAACTAACATGAACGAAGGATAATTATCGAAAAGACAGAAGATGAAGCTTGTCGTTAGTTTTCAAAAGACTAGGGTTATAAGTAGAATGAAAACATTCAACAGTAAGAGAGTTTTATTAGGCTGCGGTTCTTGGAAAGAAGCTGCTGAAATAATAAACAGTATTATAATGAGATATCAACACAGCGAATTAATGGAGACCACTAGACCAACAAGTCAAACGAACTGGAACAGTTCTCTTTTCATCTTGATCAACACGAAAAAAAAAAAAAAAGAACGCGAACTGAAAACCATCAATTCGTCGCTCCGTCATTAGGCTAGAATCGATTTGGGTTGAAAAATGACACCTGAGCAATATAATAATGGCGAGTTAAGATGAAATAAGATCACATTCACGTAGATTGAAAATTGTATCATCAATGTTCTTATTAGGTAAAAATATTTTGTTCATTGAATTATTTACTCTATGTATTCTCATATGTATTACTTTATTAAATCATCTCAAATTTCACACGAAGGCAGATAATTATTTTAATAGAAGATTTCTTAGGAATTAGGAATTATAGACGGTAAATCATACAAACAAGACGAGGTCGCAACATATATACTTTTCTGGTGGCAACGATATACTTTCGTCTATACGCCTGTAACGTGTGGCTGTAAGTGTGTGCGGGTTGCGGTAGAGAAGGACTAGTTTTTATTGTGCACCGTGACTCCGAGAGCAAGTAAACAAATAGGCACGAGAAACATGAGGACAACAAATGCGTATAATTCGATAACGGCGCCTTGATATCACTTAATTGGTAGGCGAGAAGAATGATGCTGGCGACTGTTTGATTCTTAGTTCAGTACACGGAATGGCGAGTTGTTAGTGGACCACAAAAGCTTAAACAAAATATATTATGTTACATAACCATAACTGCAAGCTTGAATGGAGAGGATGCTTGATGGATTAGGAATCAAAAACTGACCTTATTAAACGGAATAGCACAATTTCCAGAAAAAGGAACCTTTTCCTCTTTCAACAAGGGTAGACACGAGAAGATTTTCTCCCTCAGTGAGAGTGAGGTTGAGAATACGATATTAATTAAAATTTCTCCGACAATTTCTGGTCTAAACATTTGAAATTTTACATAAAGAGTATTCAGAGATAAAGCAAGCTTTTTAATCGGTTTGGGTCGAAAAATTTTAGTTACCAATATATAAATGTATGTATGTATGTATGTTTGCATGTCTCCCTAAAACTTTCGACAGAGGCGACGGATTTTACCAAAATCAGTGTCGTTTTGATGTTGGACCTTTCAGACGACAAATACCGAAGAATTGGCTAAAAACATTAATATCTTCACCTTCAACTGGCCACTTTTCTACAGGGGGGAGGTCACTTTTTTCGCCAATATTTTTGAAAGTCATCCTCTCCTTTCGATTGTCTAGCCTTAATTTAAATACAAGTCACTTCCGGTTTGGCGGTGGTCATAACAGTAAAGACGGCAGTTTTTACCCCCATTCTTTTCCTCCTTCGCCGTACGGACCCGAGCCTGCCTTCCTACTACCACTTTTTTTTTAATTTTTGCTCAACATACACATCCAAACACCCGGGCAACGCCGGGCTGAAATGTTAGTCATATATATTTTACTATAAGTGTTACTCAGCATAAGATATCCGCTTGAAAAAAAAACATGTAAAAGTTAAAACAAACGCACTTTTTCATCTCCTGCGATAATAAGAGTAAGCACACGTTTTTGATTAAAATATATTTGTATCCCTCCCTTTCTCTCTCACTCTCTCTCTCTTCTCCCTCTACCTAATACAGAAGCTCATGTTTTAAATTCTACAGATGTAGAACTGAGTTTTTTTTTGCGATTGTCAACTCTGACTGAACTAAGAAATCCTCCATTGAAATTTGTTGTATTTGTGTGAAAATTATGGGACGACCTGTTTTGACGACAAGTGTGTATAATAATTTCTTTACATCGCAGATGATAGGTGTGTCGCAAGTTTTCAGTTTTGGGCAGGTGCAACGTTTGTATATATAGATTTATATGATACCGAGAAAGGGATATGTATTGTTTTAAGTAGCCTAACTGACTTGCTTTAGTTCGAGTAATAAATCTGGTATGCCACAAAATAGACGAGCATCGTAAAGTGAAGTTCGTAGCGCGAGACTTGTGTACCTTTCGACGACTCTCCCAGAATGTATCTATCAGCCGATATTTAAGGCTTAACCAGCAAACCACAATATTGCAAATGTAGTTATATGCATTATACAGGGTGACCCCAGAAAAACGTGCCCCAACTCTAATTAGGCACCGTTTTTTAGTGTTTTGTCGGAATGAAATGAAACCTTGGTCATAACTAGTTTATTATATTCAAAACATCACATCAAAACTCAAGGGTTTTTGGCCTCGCCTGAACTTTATTAGCCCGTAAAATTTAGTTTAATATTTCTTGAGGATCTATACATAGTCTATTTACTGTTTTTCTAAGTCTTGCCGTGATGACCTTTGACCTACTGGTATGTCTAGTTTTAAGATCGAAGGTACATCTATTGGAGAAATCTGGCTGATGAGGACAAAGATATCAAGCGAGCCATATAGTACTTCCATTGGTATCACTTAAGTACTTTCCGTGATCTTTGTAGTGAGCCTATATTTTAATTGATTTCAATCTTTTGCATGGAAATTTGTTTCTGTTTATATCATATATATGTTTAATTCTTTTGGTCACTATTCTCTCTTGTCAAAATATTCTTTCAACACTAAAGCTTTTGAATAATACATTGATAGACTTCGTCGGTTTTTCTTTATTTAAAGATACGTTCGCTGGAATAAGCAACAAGAATAAGCAAATACGGAGCGTATTTTCCTCGCGAACATTGACTCTGCTGGCGATGATTGTGGCATCGTATTCACATGGTTCTGTAAACTTCCAAGCATTTCTAAATACTTCTTCCATTTGTGTCCACGATCTGATTATTTTTCAGAGCTCGATTGAATGTGTCCATAAATTGTTCTGTCATTCCTGTAGATATTGGCTAGTAAACTGGTGTTGTCACGTGCTCAACTGACAATGACTTACAATGATCTTTTTGACAATGGCTTACGATGATCTATCTTTTTGACAAGACATACACAGTGAGACGATCAAATTGTCGCCCTAAACATGATTCCATATCCGTGTGATAAAAAACCGGTCTTCCTTTTTTATGTTGCAGAACATCTACTAGTCGGCCAGTTGCGTACAAATTCCAAGGTTGATAGGAGCCTTTTATCCTGTCTTAAAGTAATACAATGTTCCTCGAGCGAGATCGTAGAGACGCCACTGTACAACTCATGCTCTCTACCGATCCAATTTATGATAACAGGACAATTGTCAGACCCTCAAATGCAAATGCGGATAACAGGGATGTGTTTAGAGTGATGAAAACAAAGCTTCTGGCCACAGTTATTGTCTTTGGTGTGGTTTCAAGTGAAGGTCATATCATCTCACTCCACATCTTCGAAGTCGGCTTGAAAGTAACATCAAAGTTTATCTGGATGTGCTGAAGAGTGTGGCGATTCTGTGGTGCAATCAGGTGGCCGATGTCAGACTCTGGATGTGACAGCAGGACGGCGCCGGCCCACAAGTCCACACTCAGGCTGGGTTTCAAAAGGAGTGCTGCGATTGGTACCCTTCTTCCACCGGTCCCCCTCTTCCTACGACCTGAACCCGCTAGACTGCTTCGTTTGGTCACACACCGAGAACGTAACCAACATAACCTCCCTCGACACAAAAGCCAGCCTGATCGCTGAGTATTCACTGAGCTTCTGTCGGCGCTTTTGCAAAAGGCATGCTCTCAGTCCCGGCCTATATCGTCGCGGTGATTAGAGGTATCCTCTACTACATAATTACATTACTTGAATTGATTTTTCCAATGGATATTTTAAAATAAATCTGTAGTGTTGTTTCCTTGAGGGAGATAAATGTATCGTTCTACCCTGTATTCTTTTTTGTAAATTATAATTCAATAGAATTACGACCCAACATTGTAGTTGATTTACCGTGTGCGTTAGTACACTGTTTTGAACCATAGTTGTTATCAGTGGTCTGTGGTATGTTTGCAGAATAAACTCTTTTTGTATAAAAGTCCCTGAAATTTTTTATCGCGTAAATTATTGCTAAATTCTCTTTTTTAAATTTGACTGTGATGTCATTCTTCGAGCAATAACGTTTTCAAGACATGTGCTATTAACTTTGTAAATCCATCCTGTAATTTATGTAACAGTGAGACACCTAGACACTCATCACTAGCATGTTCTGTCACAATGATTTTCTTCTCTTCGTTCGAAATGTGCTAACAACAGATCTGCTACCAGAAAGTTTTTTTTTTAATTTTGTTAAACACATGTACGTATTCTTCTGATCATACCCACTTAGTGCTCATTTTTATTAAATAATTTAACAGTGCTTTCGTATCATATACTTTTTGGAATATATAAGCTTTAATAACTTATTAATCCCACGTACATCTATTGTTTAGCAATTTTATCAGGGGCGAGCATATGCTTAATAGCTTCGGTTCTTTTCTTGTCTAGTTTTCTTCAGTTACTGTCAATAATCTTCCCTGAATATTTTATCTCCCTTAAGAACATTTAGCATTTTTCCGAACTCAGCTTGAATACTTATTCTTCAATTCTATAAAATACTGCACGAATATTTTTTTTGTGTGTTGCTTCTCATTGTCGCTTTTAATCAGATTATCGATTACATATTCCATATCCGCTAATATTGCGACAAGTATTTACTGGAAAAGGCTTGGAGCTACGTTCAACCAAAGGAAAGACGATTAAGTTTTAAAATTCCTTTAAGTCTGTTTATTATCAGCTAATTCGAACATTTTCCTCTACCTTAAACTGACGATAAGCTTCCGGCAAATTCAATTTTGAAAACACTGCTATCGTTTAATTTCCTGGATATTACTTCCGGAGATGATAATGGATATGTATGGTTTTTCAAACAGCCGCAGCGCATAGTCTGAGTTTTTTTTATACAATTGGTGACATCCAAGTGGAGGAATCGACCATTACATCATTTTTTCCAACTTTTGTAAATCCTCCTTCATAGCATCTAGTGTCGAAAATAGTACTTTTCGTTCGGATTAAAAAAATAAGTTAAACATTTTCCTTTGATTCGACATGAACTCTGATGTTGTCCACAGAACAAGTCTTGAAAAAAAGAAAAAAAAATGCAGAATTTAAATCCGTAATATTTATTTTCTGTTTGCTTTACCTGATTTTTATCAACGACACTAATTTTCTTACAGAAAGAATTCATCCGTAATTCTCAGAAATTGAACAATACAATCGACTCTAATCTGGAAAGATTTTGTGAACAAGGAAGTACACATATTTCGATATGAACGAAAATATGACAATTTAGTTTTCCTGTGAACTTTACTTCATACCTGGTACTCCAATGGCAATCCTTTCTGTTCTTTTACCGTGGACAACCTATTTTCCGCTACGTTTAAACATTTATTTACCGACATATCAATTCTGGAGTCGAGTAACAATTCTAGGTCTGTCCATTTATTTTTATATTAACGTGTTTTTAGTTTTTACCGTCCTTAATTTCGTTATTAGACAAAATTACGTTCACGTTCGACTGTGACATTCTTTTTTACTTGTACCTGTTTCCTCAGACAATGTCAACGCCAATGACATTTATATATTTTGTTTTTACCTACCGTGACCTAAAATAAGGCATATAGCCACTTGATCGTAATGGGTATGCATTAGAACGATGCTTAAGAAAGATTAACAAGATGTTGATTTACGTTATCATTACACTTATGGAAGTAGGTAGCAGGAAGGGAATTCCAAAGTCTTGCTGTTCGAAGGAAGAAGCTATATTAGTAGAATGCTTTCTAATATTTTATGCTCAAATAAATAGGTTTTCATATGCTTACACCACACGCATTGCATGTGACATTTTTTTAAATCTTTATTTGGATTTTACTTTTGTCTGAGAGTCTATAATTGTGCTATGCTTTTTTTTATCCAATTTGATGATTATCTTTTTCATATTAATCAGAATCTGCCATTCCTCCGTTAGCTTTTATAGCATAACGTTTGCGTCCTGTTCCATACTACTCACAATTCTTGTTCTGATTTCTTTATTCTTTGGTGCCATTAAACATGGGACAAAAATGAACCATTTGAACAGCTTGCTCGATAATTCCGTTAAATTAAATGGCTCACACATAGCATTCACAATACGAGCGT
Source organism: Euprymna scolopes (assembly GCF_053919585.1). Taxonomy (NCBI): domain Eukaryota; kingdom Metazoa; phylum Mollusca; class Cephalopoda; order Sepiida; family Sepiolidae; genus Euprymna; species Euprymna scolopes. The sequence goes on along the minus strand of NC_136482.1, from coordinate 44,506,896 downwards.
ATGTGACAAAATCATCGTTTTCATTTTCTCAATTGTGAAGCATTTATTTCCCGTATGAAATAAACTATCTATTCTATGGAAAATCTTTCACAAAATTTCTAGTTTCGCTAAACGATATGTCTTCTGATTTGGGGGAAAAAATTAAATTTGCGTATTTCGTATTCTTTTCTGTTCCAAACATTTCTAATATTTGCGTGATTTTTTTTCTTCTTCGCCCGGTCATTGTTTACACTTCTTTTTGTAAATACGCTGAAAACGTTTAGCAAATATCCGGCTCGTATTTCAAGCCTGTTGATTTTGTGGTTCTGGACAATAGGCCTTCCAAAAGCGATTTTTCTTGCCTGTTGTTTGAAAAACTTTTCAAACCTCTCTTCTTGTAAGCGTTCGAATTGTTTTTGTTGTTAAAACTATTGCTGTTCGAATTCTATTTGTTGCTACAATTCGTGGCCTGAAGAACTTTGATTTATTCTGAACTTTGTTCAGTTCTTTAAAACATTACTCTAATTTGTGTAGACAATAACCTCCGTTATGCACATCACTAGATAAAGAAAAAAATCTTTCTTCCTATAATAATTAAATATAACTCTTTTTTATACGTTTATCGTAACGTAAAAAGTGGAAAAAAAAATACTCAGCCCTTCTAATGTTCTTCATTATTTTTCTTTGAAGTTTCGAGTTTGTATTTGTTAGAATTTTTATTTTAACTTCTACGTTTGATTCAAATCAAAAGTCGTCACTGATATAACTCGTGAGTTCGCTTCGTTTATATCATCGCCACTGATATGATCCCCCAAATGAGTATATATAGTTTTAAGTAGCTGAGTTTACTTGCTTCATCTCGCGTATTAACTCTGGTATGTTACAGTATGGACGCGTATCGTAGATTTCATATCGTGAGGCTTGTGTACCTTTGGACTTCTCTCACAGAATATCTCTACCAGCCGGTATTTATGGCTTAACCACCCAATCACAAAATTGCAAAAGTAAAGACCCGGATGTACTTACGCTATTATATAACACGAAACCTCCCTGTTGAAATATTTGTTTTTCATTTTTCTTAAATTAGTATTATCCTTCTTGTGGTTCTCTTAAATAGCTGTATATAGGATCTGTAGGTGTGTTTTTGTTTCATTATTTTGCGAGTACTTTAGACTGAATTCTTTCAGTTGTTATAAGGTGGCTTTTCATATGAGGTAAAACTAATATGCATGAATCTATTTAACGCTGATAACATATATTTCCTTTGCGATACAAAAATGTTAAGAATTTTGTTAAAAAGTAAAACTTTCACCTGTAAAAAGGAGTGGTCAATCCAACTTTTGAATCCAAAATTAATAAATACAAGATATTGTGAAATAATTAACTACACATCATGGGAAAACATTATTCTGATTAAGTTAAATGTAAAATTATATGTATGGAAAAGGCTGGAAAATTACTAAGAAGTATTTCGAAGTTTCGAAAACTTATATCCTCTACAGTTAAGAAATCATGCAAAATATAGCATCCCCAGATGTAAATGAAAATGTCAATCGTCTAAGGAGGGATAATTGAAAAAAAAAACATTATAAAAAATGAATAGTCGCCCTGAAATAAGATACTTTTTTATTCTCTAATCAACTCGAAATTTTATAAGAAGATTTTTTGCTACAATTAGTTGGCGATAGACATTTTTTTTTTTTTAGATGTAAGCACTTTTGCATGTGGAGTTAAATGTTGATTTTATTTCAGGTGGATGGAGAACTGTATGCTCTATGCCGGCACTGTTGACTTGTTGATTGATAAGGTGTCGAAGGACTGTAAGGCTGACTAGAATTGTGTCAGTGATGAGTGAGAAACGTGTGGACCGGTAAAACTCGCCCATTTCCTTTGGAAGCTGGGTGAGCTAAGGGGACGATTGTAACCGAACTCTTGATAAAGCGAACCTGAGAGTAATCATTAAATAAAAACTTGATTAGAACGTTTATAGATATAGAAGGACGCCGGGCAATTCCAGCCGGCCTTGCTGGTTATGACTCCAGTCAAAGCAAGTGAAATCTAAAATTCAACCGAGCTGATTTTTCATTTTTACAATTTTATCTTTAACTTGATCAAAATAAAGTTAGTAAATATTTGAAAATAACTTGTATTTATTGGATTTTGTATTAAACAATTGAATTGACCATTTTGTTTATTTTACGGATGAAAATTTTCTTTTTAATAACACTTTTTTAAAAATGATCACAAATGGGGAATAAACGTTTCTTTAACATACAAGGTGGATCAATAAATTTGTCGCCCTAAAGGAACCAGCACTACAGCTTTATTTCAAAACTTTTATTGAGAAAATCAATTAAGGTAACTTGCTTACATAGTAGAGCTGACATCTATTCAATATAGCCGCCTTCAGCCTAAATCACCGCCTCGAGCTGGAACTGAGAGCATGCCGTTTCCACAAAAGCGTCGGCAGGAGGTCAACGAATATTTGACCGGTGGTGGCCATCAGGCTGGATTTGGTGCTGTGGGAGGTCATGTTGGTGAGGTTCTCGACGTATTACTAAACAAAGTAGTTCAGCGGATTCAGGCTGGGGAAGGAGGATGGGGGGGGGGGCTAGTAACAGAACGGTACAAAATCGTAGCACTCCTTCTAAAACCAATCCTGGGTCTCTTTGGACTTGTGGGCCGGCGCCGAGTCATGCTGCCACACCCAGAGTCTCTCAGCTGTTACCTGATTGCACCAGGATATCACCACACTCTTCAGCACATCCAAATACATGTTATTGTTTATTTTCAAGTCGACTTCGATGATAGGAGGTAGTATGATGTGGCTCTCACTTGAACCCACACAAAAGACGATAACCATGACCGAAAACTTCGTTGAGCTGTGCCCTCAAACGCTGAATGTCCGGTTTTGCATTTTAAGAATGAGTTTTATAGCGGCGCCTCTCCGATCCCGCTCGTTGAAAATTGCGTCACTTTCAGAAATGATAGAAGGTTCCTATCCTCCTTGGAATTTGTACATACCTGGCGAACTAGTAGATGGCATGCAAAAGAAAACAACCAAAAACAATTGCCTTTCATCAAACGGAAATGGAGTCATATCGTTTCATCTAAGGCGACATTTTTGTCATTCCATCCTGTAATATATTGATACTATAAAAAATTTGCATAAATTTATTTTTATTAATAAAATATTTGTGACTAGTTTTTACACATATTAACACACACACACACACACACACACACACACACACACACATATATATATATATATATATATATATATATATATATATTCAGTGAGATGAAACAAGTCTTTGGACAAAACAAAAAATGTTTATTTTTCAGCAATTTCGTACAAACGATATCAAATAAAATAACAAAATAAAACTTTCATATTACTAAAATACATAAAAATGAGAGAAATTAAATTTTTTTAATAGATGATGAAACAAGTATTTGAACAGATGCAAAAAGAATGTTTAAAATTTAATCGGGCTTCCTTTATCACTAATTACTGCTTTCAAACGACTGCAGTAGTTTTTCACAAGGTCCTGGCGAATGCTTAACGGAATTATTTCCCACTCTTCTTTGACTATATACTTTAATTGGTAGATATTTGAGGGGCGTCTTGTTTGAATCTCTCTCTTCAAAATTAGCAATGAATTTGCAATGGGATTCAAGTCTGGTGATTGGCGGAGCCATTGCAAAACACATAATCCCTTATCCTCAGACCATTTCTTAGTTGCCTCCGCTGTATGTTCATTGATTTGTTGAAACCGTCAATAACCAGAATCCCATTTTCTCCACATATTTTTTTAAGTTATTCTCTAAAATATCCCTGTATTTGGTTCCATTAATCTTTCCTTTGATTATTTCTAGTGTCCCGCGTTAAGAAAAGCTGCTCCAAATCATAATATTTCCTCTTCCATGCTTCACAGTAAGGATAGAGGTTTTCATATCATATGCAGAACCGTCTACACGCCATTCATGACTTGCATCGTCGTTGCCAAATAGTTTAATTTTGGTTTCATCCGACCATAATCACATTATCAAAAAAGTCGTACCCTAATTGATATATTTTTGGCATACTCTAGTCTTGATTTAAGGTGAACTTTCTTCAGTAAAGAAGTCTTGTGAGGTCTGCGAAGCTTGAGACTTTCTCTGTGCAGTTCGTTACTGATAGTCGTCTTGCAGACGCTGTTGTCCATGCTGCTGAGTTTTTTGCAGCTCTTTACGAGTCACAAAAGGATCATTTCGAACAGTTTGCAAGATTTTCCGCCGGCATCCATTCCAAATTTTCCAAGGTACTTCCGACCTTAGCGTGTTTTTTTTGTAGTACCTGACTATTCCCACTTTTTTACAATGTACCCTACAATACTAACAGGGACATTCGAAGTTTGTGCTATGCATCGGTACATTTTATTATCTTTATGTGCCTAAATAATACAGTCCTTTATGGACTGTTCGAGTTCCTTTCGCTTGGCCGTGTTGCAATGCTTTCTGAGAGATCTGGGCAGAGAATGACTAGAAGTTCACTAAATATCGAACTAGTACCATTTAGAATAATCTGAGGTGTAAGAAAATTAAAACTTCAATGATAAAATACTTGCTTCACTATCTATTTCAAGAAATGTTTAATAACTGTTTATTTTCTTTAAAAATAGAGTTTCTCTCATTTCTATGTATTTTAGAAATGTGAAAGTTTAATTTTATCATTTTGTTTGATAACATTGTACCAAATTGCTGAATCATAAACATTTTTGTTTTGTCCAAACACTTGTTTCACCTCACTGTATATCTTATTATAAATTTACTTAATGTCTCTGTGTGTGTGTGTGTTACGCGGTTTATCTCAGCCTATAGGCAATCTACCCAGGCAAGTAACGTACCGAAATGAAGCTTATGACCCAGCGGATTTTTTAGTGATATTTATATCCATATATAGAAATGCAAAAAAAAAAAAAAAAAAAAGTGCACAGAATGCAAAAAAAATAACGATTTACTAGACAACGTTTTATTTATAGGACTGGATATCTTTCCGGTATTCACCGGAAGTTATTATCTCCCTTAGTAAGTTCGATTTACTGTGTATGTGTGTGTGTGTGTGTGTGTGTGTGTGTGACGCAGTTTATCCCAGCCTACCGGCAATCCACCCAGGCAAGTAAGGTACCGAAATGAAGCTTATGGCCCAGCGGATGTTTTAGTGATATTTATATCCATGTTTGGTGTATGAAAATGCAAAATTTTTTTTAAAAAATGCAAAAAATAACGATTTACTAAACAACATTTTATTTACTGGATATTTTTCCGGTACAAGGACTCAAGTTTGCCCAGCTGGACAAACTTGAGTTCTTGTATAAATTAAATAGTGCGACAGATAATATGTGAAGCGTATGTGGTGAACCCCTGAAAATTCGCCTGTTAATTTTAACTTTTTTCTTTTCTCCTTCAGAATATGATCGTCAACGTTGTGGACAATGTATTGGGAAAACATTCTTTCCCAACTGTGACAAATCTAAATTCTCAAGGTGTAAGAATAACTTATTTGGGTAGGAGGACGAGTACATGGAGAGAAATGCTAATTGATGTTGTACTGGACTTACTTGTGATGTGTCAAAGTGTCTTAACATCGCGAAAGCCATTTAGACGGAGAATGACCTTCATGCAAAGCGATCAAAATAACTAAAACTCTAAAGAATGCTAAAATTTAAGTGTAAAAACCTGTTGAAAATTTACAAATATTGATAAAATTCAATAAACTTTATAAAGGTTGTTTTTCTTTTTAGAAGTGTCACCTTTCTGTTTTTTTTACATAGGCATAACCATTTATCAAGGCCCAGAGACCACTCGAGGATAAGGGTTAAGAGTGTACAGTAGAAATTGGACAATATAGTAATCGTTAGTCATGGAAATTCGGTAAATTTGTTAACTTTAGTGGAACAGCTCATCAAGAACTTGTTTACGTTGGACTTGAAGACAATAAAATTGTAGTCAGCTGGAAAGCAGGAAAACGGAAGACAGTTCCACAAGCTGGAAAGCAGGAAAACGGAAGACAGTTCCACAAGAAAGAAGCTTTGCTCATGGAATCTACGTTTAGGTTTAGGCACAGATAAAGAGTGGGTGGAATTATAGCTAGTTTTCAGCTAGACGAGTGTTTCTTGTGAAAGTTTGGCGGGGGGGGGCAGAGATTGAAGCTCAGTCGAGCACTTGCCATGAAAATAACGATAAAGCAGAGACAAACTCGCAACATCTCTTCTGTGAGATAGACGTTGCAGGGAAGAGAAAATGACATCTACGAGGCTAGGAAGTCTATTTTGAACTCTATCAAGGCAGGACAAGTTCTTTCTAGCAGCTCCTGTCTAAATATGGCAACAGTACTCCATCCTTAGACGTACCTGGCTCTTATATAGATAGAGAATTGGATCAGCAGTGAGATATCTACTGGATCGATGGAAGGATCCCATCATTTTTCCAGTGCCTTGGCAACAGATTTGATGTACGTGTTCCATTTCAGATCAGGAGTAAAGCTCAAGCCCAGAATCTTGTCAAAACATGAGGCCTCCCCAAGACGAGAGCCATTCATTTCAATTGTTTTAAGGAGTCATCCTGTATGAACCCAACACACGTCATGAACTGCACATAAAGAACAGTTTCAACCGAGACATCGATAGTACAACGCTATGAACAACTGCTTTACATGACAAACATTTCCTTGGCTAGGAACATAATTTAGTATCTGTTCCGATACTGCACTTGATATGTTCTGTTCGCAGTCAGTAACGAAGAAATCGTTCTAGACTGAGGCACATTTAATTTTTTGTCATAATCCGGAATGCCCTCTTTTGGGGGAGTGATTTCTCATACTATAAATTGACACTGTTTCTAGAAGCGAGAGTCAGGTAAATAGAGAAAGGACGGCACGGCAATGTCAATAGCAGCCGAATGACAAACACATATTAAGTTGGATACGTCAGAACGAATAATATAAGATAACAGAACGAATCGTTTGCATACTCAGCATTTTTTTAAGTTACACACATTGATAAAATAATAGTTCCTATTTGGTTGCCTACGCACGAGGGCCAAGTTAGACACAAGGTCAGTTTATAAGGTGAGAAAATTCCAGTTCTCTGAAAAGTCGCACTCCAGGCTGGAACAAAAATACAAAACAGCTGGGAGACTGAGAAAGGCACAAGCGTCGACGTCTTCCTCAAAAGATCGATTATTTTCAAATTCACCACATTTTAGCACCTAGTAGCCTTCTTCCTGGTATTATACAGGATTACAATAGGAGAGCTTGATGAAAGTCCTAAGCTATGGTGAAGGCACTCTATTTAAGAGAGGGAAACGCTTATGAAAAACCTAAAACCAAATAGAAAATGTCCTTTAGCCTTCTGAGGAAATCTTCGATTAAAGTTGTCTCAAAACAAAAACCACCCGTTTCTAATTCGTCATAAAGTAATAAAACTGGTTTAACCAGAGATATTGAAAAAAATGTGTGACTTCAAATATTTTATTTTTTAAAACAAATTTATTCGAGGAAACATTGCTTTCCTGATTAGCCAGTCTGTCATTGTAGAGGTAGTTACCGGACTCCTTTCTCGCTGATTACCAAACAAAATGAGAATAAAATCGTTTTTTATTTCACACAATCATGCCAGTCGATAATCAGTCTGCCAGAGATTTCATCATTCTGATGACAGCTGTTTTTTTTTCATGTTTTTGTTTTTGTTAGCTTTGCGAAGTTTCATTCTCCCAGCTGTGATTTTTTCCTTGCGACGGAGTTTATAGCTAACTGCGCGACACACTCTCACCGAAATATGTCGACGCTTTTACACAGACGTTTTTTAAGTATGTATTAGGTTGACAAGAAAGTTCTTGCAGTTTTAAACTTTTAAATTCAGATGGACATATCTTGGCTTAAACAAAAAATTATTGATCGAAATAAGCACTATCAGAATCAACGCACTATTGTCAGCGCAAAACAAGTGTATACGTGCAAGTAATGTACACATCTTGCATTCTGATGGCCATGAAGTCGCTGAAGACGTTATTTTTTATATCGCTTTGGTTTTTGACGCATTTCTCAAGTAAAAAGTTGTCGTAATGCTTAAAAAAGTGGTAGTCGGTAGCTGAGAAATCTGGAGAGTATGGCGGGTGAGGCAGAGTTTCGTAACCCCATTCCTTCTATTTCTGCAGGTTCGGCTTAGCAACGTGCGGTCGGTCATTATTGTGAAGGAGAATTGGGCTTTTTCTGTTGACTAATGTTGGGTGTTGTCGAAGTTTATGATGCATTTTAAGTTTAAAGTACTTCTCCGCCGTAATGGTTTCGCCTGCATTAAAAACAACAGTCAAGGATTAGACCGGTTGCAGACCACAAAATAGTCAGCATTACCTTCTTTTGGTGCAACTCTGGCTTCGGGAAGTATCGTGGAGCTTCGTCGGTGTCTAGCCACTTAACCGAGCCTCGCCGGTTGTCGAAAAGAACCCACTTTTCATTGCAAGTCACAACCCGGCCGAGAAACGGTCGTTCTTGTTGCGTAAAAGAAGGGAAGATGACATCTGCGTTTCTTTTGATTATTGTTCAATTCATGAGACACCCATTTATCAAGTTTTTTGTCTTTACAATCTCTCTTAAGTGGTTAGAAATCGGCATATACCTTACGTCGAATTCAGAATCATGTTCTCAAACAGTTGTGCGTGGGTTGACTTCGACTAAGGCGCTTAATTGATCGTTGTCAACATCCGATAGCCAACCACTACGTTCATTATCCTCAGGATTCTTGTCGTCGCCAGGCAATTTCTTAAACCACTATCGTGCTTTGCATTCAGTAATCCAAACGCTTTATTGATACTGCGAACTGTCTCATAAATTTTTTGGTCTAGCTTTAATTGAAATTAGAAAATTTTGCGAATGCGCTTTTTTCTATCGTGTATTCAATGCGCGGATCTTACTACTGACTTTTCTTTTCTCCAACTTTACAACATGGCAAGGAAGAAGAAGAAAAAACAAACAAACAAAATACTGAGGATGGAGTTTGAGTCCGAAATATATTTAAATTATAAATTTCAAACAACTAAAATATTTGTTTATTTTCGTAATATTGCGTTGTAATTTGGCTTTCAAGCTCACCTGACACGTATTTTATTTTATTCAGAAGACATAATTGTTTTAAAACAATTGTAATTTAAACAATTACATAGAGCGAAAAACGCCCCTTAAAATTATATATAAAGTAAAGGTATTATAATGAAAACTTATATGAAAATACATCATTTGAAATCAATATTAAAATTTCCGAAAGAACTTTCACGCCAACTTAATATTCTTTGGACTATTGTTCTCATCTTGAGAGTTATTAGTACAAGGTTTCATTGTCGACTTTCTTCAGGTGTGTTTTTCTAATTCTGGAATGTGTACGGGATTCCTGAGCGACACAAGATAACATGTTGCAATAAGTTGATATCTATGCTGCTGAAAAAAAAAAGAAGATTAGGTTGAAGGCACCCCAAATTCATACTAGAATTGAAAATTTCTCTCGATGTAAGCGATCGGAAGAATACACATGTTAGTTACTTAGAACTTCTAATCGATAATGGCTGATGGAACAAGGACACGCTACTCCGAAATTCCGTGCTGACATCTAAAAATGTCGGAAGTTGTATCCGCCGAAACTTTGTACGGATAAAACTCAAGATGAGAACAGTAATCCGGATAATTCAAATAATAGACATTTGAAATCCTTACATAAATAATTCGGAAACGGAAGTAGCCAGAGTTCACCATATTTATTATTATTACTACCTCTTATACTGATTTTATCACGCTACTATTTAAAGAGAATGTTAGGAATTGTTCTAAACTGACCTCTTATATGTAGTATTTATTATTTTAAATCCTTTTAAAATATTATTCATTAAAGTAATAATCTATTCTTCCCTTAAATGCATATGCTTGAGTTGCTTTCAGCCTTGACGAGTGGAGACATTTGGAGAGAAAAGAGCGTTGATATGAGGGAAGTGACAACTGCGCATGTTCCTCCACTTTTGTATATTTGTGATTCGACAAAGAATGGGATTAGGTAATTCATACAAAACAGCGCATGTTACATTGCGCATGGAAAAGAAAAAAAAAACCCTGCTTTATCTTTTACCTCCGGTAAAAGAATTTATCAGCCACTCCACCTCTAACGATCGCTGAAAGAAAAATAAATGAAAATACATATAGAAAAAAAAGAGAAGAGATAACTGTTTCAGTATGGATTCATCATACGGATCCCCCCCCCTCTCTCTCTCTCTCTCTCTCTCTCTTTCACAGTTTAATATATCCAATTCTTTACTTACTCTATCTGTGTTTCCATTGAACGTTCTTGGCTAAGCTGTGATACCTGGTTCTATATGCAAAGCACTAGCGAAAAAATCTAGTCTTCCTATCAATTCTGCAAAGGCCCTACTTTCTTTCTCTGTGTGCCTAAAATCAAACAAAAAATTCATGAATTTCCACTCTGTCTCACTCTTTCGTTCTCACTCTCTCACTCACTTTCTTTCACTTTACGTCACGTGACGTCACGTCCGTTTATAACACATCTCACTGTCTCAGTAGTTATAACCTCGGGTTTAGCAAGTTGGTCACGACTGATCTCTAATTAATTATTATTTTCAACTAACCAGATCTAATCCCAGACTAAAAAGGCCGTAGTTGCTTGTTTTTATACTCACCATTTCTGTGATCCTTCCCTACGGAGAGGATGAAGTTTCCAAATAGCTTCAACGCAAAAGTAGTCAAGACAACCAAAAAAGGTTATGTAAATGTGTTTAAAAAGACACGTAATCACGTGAGCAGGATTTTTTCCTTTTTTTGACACGATAACAAATAACGTTCTTATTTTTTATTATTTATCTATTAAGCTATTTTCGAAAGAGTGCCAGGTGCAAGTGGAGAAGGAAAAAACAGCGTTATGCAAAATTTGTGTCGAGAATTGTCTAAAGTTCTGACTTTTGGGGAGGGGCTTTCACTTTAATAAGAACGTGAATTTATGAGGTGAATTTATTCGACACAATATGATTCAACTCAAAAAAATAAATAAAAGCTAACGTGAATTAAGATTAAAGTTAAGGTGTTATTGTGGACCCTCACCCCTTTTAAAAAACCTTGTTAAACTTTGTGACATATTTATATTCTATGGAGGTCAGGCGCGAACGAACACCCAATAATATTATTATACCATATTTCTTCAAACTTAAACATAATTATCAAAGTATACTTACACAAATAGATATGAAAAGTCATTGTTAAAGTATGTACCATATTTCCATGGAGTACAGGCGCGAACGCAGACCCCACAATTTTATTATACAATCCCTATTTAAGTTTAAAATACTTATCAAGGTATTCCTGCGTACATCTATATTAAAAACCCTTGTAAAGGTTTTTTTTTTTCATTTTTTATTTCCATACTTTGGGTGCCAGGCGCGAATGCAGACCCCACAATTTTTATGAACCATCGTTCTGCAAGATCAAACATACCCATCCCTGATCCTCGATACATCTTCTATCATTATATGTAATCAGTTTTTTTTTTTTAATAGTCAACCATATAGGAGCCTATTCGTGACCAGACACACACACACAACAGCTTTATATTATAGATATATATGGGGGGGTGTAGAGAAAGAGAGAGAGATATAAAGAAAGAAAGAGAGAGAAATGAGAGCAACCGAGCGAGAGAAAGAGAGATAGTGTATTAAAAATTCTGTATAAAAGTCGGGACTTTCTGGGAAAAGAGAAAATAATTAATTGAAAATTTCTAAATTATTTGAATATATTAATCCCAAGCAGAGAAATGGCCAAGCAACATAAGGTAGTTTTTGATGCAGCTGCAACAATGTTTTAAGCCTCTTATAAATCTGAAACACTTGTTTGAATATAGCACCATGCTTAGTATCACACAGCAACTGATAGTATAAATATTTGTTTAAAAACACTTTGAGCTGTCATCTCGTTTGCGCACTAAGTTTCTCTTGTGATCCTTGTAAAACTGTTTCTGAGTATAAAAACAAAAGAATATTGTGATGTCCGAGTCTTTCGACGATGCCAGTAGTTCGTTAAATTGGTGATATGAAGAACGTTTTGCATATGGGATATTTTTGAGTTGGAAAGTAGAAAGTAGTTGAGATCAAGCTAAGTGTATCGATCTAACTTACAGTTTAAACAGAAAATGAAACCACAGTGTTTGTTATACGAAAATACATTTTAAAGAAAAACATGACTTTATTATTTTGACATCTAAACATTTATAAAAAAACTTGCTTGCTCACAACCTATGTAGCACAGCACAACTAAAATACTATATCTAAAATAAAACAACGCTTTCACATACCAGGGTAGGGATAAATTCCCGACTAACCTAACATGTTTCTGACTGAGCTGTGTCAACACTGAAGTAATCATGTGACGCAATTTCCTATAGCCAGTTCACTTTAAACAAAGCGTTGGCGTCAAACGATTGACAGAATAAACAGTCGGAACGCCGGCGGTTTTCATATAAGCGGACTACACTGAGACTTATCTTACACCATTTTATATAATGACACCGTTTACGTTTAACAACTTATTGTTGAAATAATTATTCGTCCACAAAATTAAAACCTTAGGCCATTGAGACGATATATACTGGTGCTTATACTTTCTGTGGAGCATTTACTGGGTTCATTCGCATGTATTAAATTTGTTGTAGTCGCAATATTGCTTTTTTTTCTTCATAGCATGAATCGACGTGGTTTTGAATCAATGACTACGAAAGTTATAGAATAATTCAAAGTGTAATGTGTTTTAGTAGGACGCGGATTTTGAACACGGACCCTCTGAAGAACGGAATTGATTTGATTTAAAAAGAATGATTTGGAAAGAAATGAACAAAGCTAAAAATTCTTTATCCACGATGGAAAATGATTGAAAAGCACGATTAGCAATAGAGGATTATTGTATTAGGAATTTATGATTGGAAATTTGTTCACGATAGTTTATTTTCCAAGGAGGAACTACTTATCAAGATCTAAAGGTCACCTAAAGTAAATAAGTATCAGGTAGTCTCTGAAACAACACCGTCATGATCAGTAATAGGTGAACTTAGGTATGATTCGATCATTTAAGATGGCAGCGCAACAAAAACTTATTTAGATTAGACTTGAAAACAGTAATGTTACAGCTGTTTGCAAGCAGCTCCACACTATTGTGTATTGTGTTCCACAGATGCATACTTCTATGAGAGAAACCTTTTTCATAGAATTTTCGTTTAGTTTTATGTACTGATTAAAATAAAAGAAATTATTGACAGTTGTTGTAGCTAGACAAGTTTTGCGGTCAGACCGATGTGGGATTACGTGAATAGAAGCTTTATATGTTTACTGTTGCTCCTGAGAGGGAGAGGATAGTCTTATGGACAGAACAACTATTTGAGAAATGAGAAAGTCGGTGTGTTACCACCGATTGTCTATTTGTAAAGGAATTTAACTAAGAAATAAGAAGCCTTCTTTTACTATAAAAAACAACAACAAAAAACAAAAACAAAAACAAAAAAAAAACATGTCGTACTTATTTTATACCCGGGGAAATAACTCTAGCCGAATAAATAAGTTAGATAATCTCCTTAGATTCGATATTTTATCAAATAAATTCGAGTGATAACATTCCAATGGAACAATGAAAACTGTTCATATGTTCTTGTATATGATTAATTCATTCTGTGAGTCAGAGGCAAAGATATAATACGTGATCACCTCTATTCTTGAGAGGTAAAGGTGATCAAGTAGGTAACGTCACGAACTTGGGGCTTCTAAGTTCGAAAAGTATCAGGAAAACCAATGTTAACAATAGATCGGATGTATATGATATAATGATGATGACGACCTCTATTCTTGTGTCTTTTCTCTTAAGCTTTTCTAATGCAGCTATTTCAGAAACACCCGCTCTCTAAATAGCATACGATCCTTCTCACATAACTACGGTTTCTTAACTCTTACTTCGATTTTACTCCGTATCGTAGACCCACTAAACTCACAAACACGATATTAATTCCGAGCGAATGGAGCGTTTCGTATATTTTTTTCTCCAGAATGCGAGCACAAAGCAAGCAATCAGTTACATTGTTAGATTTAAAAGTCCGCATATGTTATTGTTATATTTTTTATTTAAAAAATTGATTGTTGAAATCGTTTTTAGTCTTCGATACTAAAACCCGCACACTATGAGCTAATTGAATGGGACATTTATTGAATCCATTGTTATCGTCATTTATTTAAGCAAAGATGGCCGTTTCGATTTACTTCATCTGCGAAATTGTCCCGCTTCTTTGCTCAATGGGATTTGATTGTCAATAAATATGCCGTAATATAACTAAACGAAATTGATGGCATGTCAAATTATTTCGCTCAATTCTTATTTCTTCTTAAGGAGCGGACCCAAACAATAATCAATTTGCATATAAATTCACTAAAGTTCAGCAAAAGGATTAAGCCTACAAAAACAGAGGACAACATAATTGTATATACGTACGTACATAATTACGCGCCTACGTACGCCGAAGTATAGTGGCAAGATTAGATGTTGAGTGTGTAAAAACAAAGAAGCAAACAGAGAATTCCACGTAAGGTTAGATTCAGTAAGAAAAGGAGATTTTTCACTACAAGTCAATTTAGAGGGTAAAGCTACATAGGAAGTGTATGCACGGCCACTTGAGAGAAAGCTTGTTTTCAAGGTTGCTACAGGAGTTAGAGATTGTACTTATTTGCTTCACTACGAAGGCAAAGTTAGACACAAGGTTGGTTTTTATATGAGGAAAACCCAACTCCCTAACAGAGTGCACTTTGGATTACAACAGAAATAAAACCTGCCTCGGTCTAGAAGGATTCTTCCTCACTAACTGAGGAAAGAAAAAGCTAAGTGCAGTATCAGAACGGATACTACACTTTGTTCCTAGCCAACATGGAGGGGATGTTAAGGCAAAGAGGAGTAAGTTTCAGTTGATGGAGACATACTTGTTACTTGATAAAAAGTTAATCAAATTCCGAAGAAAATAATGGAATAATTTGTTCCTACAATTAATTCGATTATTCACGCTACTGGGGTAAAAAGAAGAAAATGTAAAACTTCGTTACAACCGTTACTTTCAGCACAGATGAGAGACGTCGTCGTCGTCGTCGTCGTCGTCGTCGTCGTCGTCATCATCATCATCATCATCATCATCATTTTAACGCCAGTTTAATGCCAGTTAGTTTAGCTTGTATTAGACGTCTTTGAGGAATTGACTTTCAAACTAACCTTTATCTGGCTAGTATCTCCATTATTGCCACCTTCTCTTAGGTTTCCCCGTGAACCGAACCTGCTACCCCAACTCCTCTACATCTACTCATCCAGGAACTGTTGTTTTCATGCAACTCTGCAACTAATTTATTTGCGCTCATACGGTAATTTGCGCTCATTCTAAATGTGCTCGATACCACGAGTAAAATATTTTTAATAATAAATTATTTTTAGACAATCTCTTGAACTGAGTCGCGAGACTTTCCGTTACTTTGAGAGACCGCTCAGTTTTAAAAGCTGCGGCCGCTTCCATCTGGATTCTTCTCCTCCCCGGCAGCTCTACTCCAAATGATGTACATACGCGCGGACGCTTTAATGGTAAGAGACATTTTTCCCTATCTCATGATCACAGACAGGCACGCCTTCGAGGAAAAACAACACCAGCTTTATCCTCACATGTACTTTCGTTTGCAGTCTGAGGGTAAAGGATTACTGCGTTTGCCGGGAGGCTACTAATATCTGAATAGCTGTCTGATAAAGTTTGTGTTAACCGGAGCGATCGCTAACTGGTCTCAAAATCCGATTCGCTGTCGTCATCTAATGGTGGGTGCGGTTGCATCGCCGGCCGTGGGTCTTTAACGTGACAGGGTATACTATCAACTCACACTGACTGTGGGGTGGTTACCTCACTGACGCGCCCAGTACCATATATTGTCGTACACCTGTCGCGCGGGCTTTTGTCCCAAACGACATCTCTTTTCTTAAACTTTTCTCTCATCACTTCCAGTTCGGGCAGTAGGTTGGCTTCAATGCCCTTCACCTTAACCTGGTACTAATGCAATGTGTCAGCCGATGCTGTTGAACATGAAACGTCATTTCTTGGGGTCACGTTGTACCAGTAGACTGCCTCAGAAACTGTACAGTCCTTCTGGCTGCGATGGTCTTAACGATTTTGTGGCTTCGTTCGATAATCCTGTTCCCACTCTGCAAGTATACACTTCAAAATTGACGATGCACGTCCCAACTATCCACAAGTTTGTTAAATTCTTCACTAGTAAATACAGCGCCATTGTTGGTCAGTATATTCATTGGTATGCCTTGCTCAAGGAAGACACTCCTTAACTTTTGGATGACAGTGGCCGCATCTTGTCGACGCAGCGGCCGCCATGTTGCAAACCTAAATGGACCGCAATCGATGTTAAAAAATTCTCACCAGTGTAGAGCGTTATAACCATCGCCAGTCTCTTCCAGTTGTCTTTTGTACGAGCGTCACATTCATGATAAATTCATACTTTTTCACCAGTGATTGCAGAGTTCTCAGCACCTCGTCAGCAGCCATTGTATTTACCCGTATTATCTCGGTCAGGGTTCCGGAAATCCATCGGAATCAGTGACAAAGCGTAATGGCGTCGCCTCCCACTGGAGGGCCAAGTTGAATCCCCCTTAGCGCTGCGTCGAGTTCAGCTAAATTTATGTCTGGCATCATTGGTTGGACGCAGCCAACACACATTTTCGATGACTTTTCCACTTGCCTGAAATGTCATTCCCGTAGCTACGAAACTCGCATGTACCCAGACTGCAATCTTGTTGCCTAGTGTGCACCAGTCTCCTCTTACAGGATCCACATCTCCGCTAATATGCGACAGAAAGAGAGATCTTCAGTCTCGTCGTCCCATCTCTTAGTTATGTGGTCACCGAACGCTTAACGAACGCAACTGCCATCCTGAGCCACCCGCACACGGGAAAATGATTGACAAAGCTGCCCACATAGGGAAAACACACGCCGACGGATCAACACATTGCGATTTCAACAAACTGATTTCCTTGTTTCCATCAGAGGATATCGCTTTCTTCCCAAACCTGCATGCCAAGAACTTTCATTCCATCTTTTAGACGCATCGAATTCTAGCCAGCCAAACCGAAATCCGTAAGATGTTGGCGCACACCCAACGCAGAGACAACACTTTCATTGATGAGAATGTCATCTAAATATATTGACACAGAACGCTCGATTGTGTGGTCTTGCGATATGATGTAGCATGAGAGGTGATACGTTCAATCCAAATCCTAGCCGCGTGACATCAACTCCGCCGTCTCAGCTTTGGCACACATACTTCTGCGTTGGCAGTGAACGCATACACGAAGCCATTTAATTCATGATAATCCAATACTGGACGTACCTACTGCTTTTGCTCTTACACGACCGCCATTCAAAGAAATCATGCCCCGGGGGAGGGACAGTATCTCCTGAGTATATGGAATCAATCAAAAGTTCCACCTTCTTCTCGTACTCTTCTCTGACGTTATTAGACACCTTGTACTCTGCAAGTCTTTTCGGGCTCGTTTCCACCTAGCAATCCAAACTTTCTCGTCAGAATTGCTGGTTTATTAATACACAGGGCCACATACACCCTAATTTTTCCACGAATTTTCATGTCTCCGACCGGCGGATTGTAACGCCTCACAACGCTCGGATTGCGTCTATTCCAAGCAGCCAGCCGTGACCGAGGGGCTTTTACCAGAACGTTTACTTTAGCCTGAAGACTTCCATCCGTGAGGATCGGCACAATTCCGACTGCACAGTTGAATGTTCCACGCCCGGCATCGATCCACACTACGAGGGAGTGCAATAAGTAATGCCCCTGACCCACTTCCAGTTGTCTGATCTAGCTGAAATTTTGCATGTGCAATGATTTATATCTCTACGGATTATGTGGCAAATTACACCTCTGAACTAATTGTGGTTTCTGTTTTACAGGTGTTTGAACTGAGTCAGGTGTGAAATGGAGCCTGTTGAATGTCGAGCAGTGATCCGGTTTTTGTATTTGAAAGGACGCACACCACAGGAGACTTTTGATGAAATGAAAGAAATTTATGGTAATAATGCCCGATCATATGACCTTGTAAAACGCTGGCATCGTGAATTCAAACATGGCCGGAAGTCTGTGGAAACAGCTTCCAGACCTGGTCGCCCCACTTCTGCCATTAATGAGGCATTTGTCCGTCAAGTTGAGGCTGCCATTTTGGAAGATGGGCGCATTACTATTCGCCAAATAACCCAAGATGTCAAGATTAGTACAGGGTCTGTGGAAACTATAATTCATGACCATTTGCATATGCATAAGGTGTCTGCCAGATGAATTCCCAGGTTGCTCACACCATTCCAGAAGCGAGAACGCATCGAGTGCTCGAGGTTGAATTTGGAGATGTGCCAAGAAGATGAGTGAAAGTTTTTCAAAAGACTGATTACAGGATGAAACCTGGATCCATCACTATGATCCAGAACGGAATAGTGATGACAGATTTCCTGGCAAAGGGTACCACAATTACAGGAGCAAATTATGCTTCACTTTTGAGGAAATTAAGGGAAGCTATCAAAGTCAAGAGGCGAGGCAAGATCAGCAAAGGTACCCTCCTCCTGCAGGACAACGCTCCGGTCCATAACTCGCATGTCGCTAGATCAGAAGCACGGGCGTGTGGTTATGAAATCCTCCCCATCCTCCCTATTTTCCTGACCTTGCATCCTCTGACTTTCACCTCTTCCCAGCCATTAAGTTGTTTTTGAAAGGAAAGCGTTTCCCAGATGATTCAGCCTTGATTTCTGAAGACACTTCGTAGTTGGAGAACAAACCTGGGGAGTTCTACAAAAACGGTCTTCAGAGCTGCATCAAACGATGACAGAAATGCATAACTCTAGGTGCTTCCTATGTAGAAAAAACTAATAACTGTGGCAAGTTTCGCTGCCCTACTGCTATGGGGAGTGGGTCAGGGGCATTACTTATTGCACGCCCCTCATAACTATTAACTGAAGCACCCGGTGTCAACGAGTGCCGAGCACCGTTCGGCCTCGACTTTCACGTCAACAACGGCAACGCAACATTTATTGACTGCCATGGGACAAAAATAGCGACGATACTTTGCCCATACTCTTGTCTCCCGAACAATTCTGCGCTATGTGGTCAGCTTGTTGCAACGATAACAGCGTATTCGTCCTCGTACTCTTTGGTTATTTGTATCTCCTGTATTACTCCGACTTTGGCAGTCATCGGAAAAATGGTTGGGTCCATCACATCAGTAGCATCTTGGGCCCAGTGGGTGGTTATTCAGATGCTTTTATAGCTGCCGCAACTTATCTCGCTTATTCGTTCATTAGTAATTCGTCCAGTGCAAGCTCATTAAGTCTCAAAGACGCTCACATTATTCGACTGCTGTCGTAGGAAAGACCCGCCAGAAAGGCGCATCTTAGTATGCGGTCGTTCACTCCATTGAACGATAAAGCTAACCCACTCGAATCAGTCTGGTAAACGTCCACAGTTTCGTTCGGTTCGAGCCTTCGTTTAGTAATTTCTTTTCAGGCAATGAAAGGATCTATACCAAAGGCCGTATACAGTGTCAGCTGAATTGAATCCTCGAGTTGCTGGTACACCGCGTGGGCTCCTTGTTTGAGCCTCAGTAGGATGGCCAGCGCGGGCTCTTTTATTATGGACAGCCTTCAAACATGTTTGGCCTTTTCAAATCATTTGACAATGGACGGGCCAGTAGGAGAAGCCATCCTATTCAGAGATCAACTTTAGGTCAATTTTGTCCATAACGCCGAAATAGCTTGTAACGCAAAAACAGGACGAAAAGAAGAAAAAATACATAAAAAGGCAAGGAAGTCAGTAACACGCAACAACACTCTGCAAGAATTTCCGTACAACCGTCTTGAAGGATTCTCGTCACCGTTCGTCTAGTTCTCCCTGCGGCTTCCTTTTATGCAGCCGACCAGAGAGATTTTGAACACAAGCCGCGTAACCTTCCGCTACTTTACCAGACCGCCAGTTAGAAAAGCTGTGACCACCATCATCTTGATTTTTCCCCCTCTCCCCGACAGCTCCTCCACATGACGCACATATGCGCGGACGTTTTAATGGTAACCCATAATTTTCTCTACAGTCAATATACATAAAAGTATACTCAACCAGTATATACACAAATATACACATGGAAACATATATTGAATATCCGGGTCTGTTGTACCGGAAATATCACCTGATTGGAATAAAACATGCGTGACACAGACATACATCTGGCAGGAAGTGTGGGACAATAAAAAGGAGTCCTTTTTGGGGAGCTTGAGCTCTCCGCATTTAAAAACCACACACTTGAACTGTGGCAACCTCAGGGCATATTGTCAATCAAATTTGACCTTAGCTTATAATGTTTAAAAAGTCCGAGGCATTTCAAAGCAATCGAGATTAACGGACACAAAATTCAAATCTACTTGAACAATACAGGAAATTGTAAAACAATGACATTTTAATCTCCGTATTTTTAATATCAATCTATCTATTTCTCTCCCTCACTCCTTTTTTTTATCCACTTCTCTCTCTGTTTCTCTCTCTTGTTTTCGTCATACGAGAGAAAAAGAAAATCAGTTGAGATGGGAATCCGAAGACAAAGATGGCATGCCTAAACCCTCGAATTCTAAAAACGCTTGTTACTAAATGTTACAATAAAAGTATTCTATTTTTTTTAATCATTATGTCATAGAAGAAAGTAAACACGCTTAATTATCGAGACTAAAATAATTGTTGATTGATTTTAATACATTTGAAGAAGCTTATCGTTATCCAAATATAGCTGCAGAAAGAATTTCTGGTTGACAAATAAATGCCATATAGGCTTGGCATAATTAACATCAAAAGGTGGGCGTCACAAATTATTATAAAAACTAACTTGAAATTAACATCGAGAGTAGACTGTTTATCAAGTATGAGAAAACTGTTCGTCAATTCCTATGGCATTTTTCATTACACACCAAACTCGTCCGCCGCCACCAACAAAATAGATATGTATCATATTTTCACGCATCAGTGTCTCGCCATTCTTGAAGCACAGCAGAAATACAACGCTTATATAATATAATATAATATAATATATATATATATATATATATATATATATATATGCTCTGCAATAGTATTGAGCACTCTTTTCAGGTTTTTACTAATTACAAGTTTTACCAAATATATATATATATATATATATATATATATATATATATATATATATATATATATATACACTTGTGCCCGATATTATTCATACCCCTCGGATCTTTGAGATTTCTATAAGAATATTGCTCAAACCAGAAGGTAGACAATATTAAAGGGATTTCAAACAATAAATCAAGCATAAGCATTTAATTTAAACTCAACAAATACATAAATTATGCAAGTTTGAAACATTATACAAAGAAAAACAATAATGTCACTAGTTCAAAATTATTCATACCTCTCTTACTAATAGTCAATAGCATGCCCTTTATTCTTAATAACTGCCTGATACCGTTTTGGATATTTATCAACAAGGTTTTTACAAGCATCAACACTGATTTTTGACCATTCTTCAATGCAGTAGTTCTCCAAATCCCTCAAATTTCTAGGTTTCCGCTTTTTAACCTCAGTTTTCAATATGTGCCAGAGGTTTTCGATAGGGTTCAGGTCGGGACTCTAGCTAGGCCATTCCAAAACATTAATTTGATTATCCTCAAACCATTTCTTGACTATTTTGGCAGTATGTTTTGGATCATTATCCTGTTGAAGGACCCAGTTTGGTCCTAAATGGAGCTTCTCCGCATCCTGTCTAATGTTTTTCTGGAGTATCTCCAAATATTGCTCCTTCTTCATGGTTCCATCTATCTTGACCAAACTACCTGGACCACTAGCCGAAAAGGAGCCCCAAAACATTAGGCTACCACCACCATGTTTCACCGTAGGTATGGTGTTCTTTGGGTTGTAAGCTTCTCCTTTCTTCCTCCAAACGTAAGAAGCATCCATATGTCCAAACAATTTAATTTTTGTTTCGTCAGTCCACAAAATGCTTGAGAAAACGGACTCTGGAGAATTCACATGGGTCCTAGCAAACTTTAGACGTGCTGCAAGGTGTTTTCCGGTGTGCAATGGAGTCCTTCTTGGTCTTCTTCCTTTCAGACCATTTTCATGCAGAGTCCTTTGCAATGTTTGCCTTGATATTTTTTATGCCGGAAGACTCCAGATTTTCTAAAATGTCCTTAGTAGTGGTGGTTAGATTTGCATTAACACTTCTTACAATATTCCTGGTGGCTCTAGCAGACAGTTTCCTTTTCCTTCCTCTACCAATCAAGTTGTTTGTTGTGTGGTGGCTCTGGAATTTTTTGATGATGCTCTGTACTGTTGCTGTAGGGACCTCAAATTTCTTGGAAATTGACTTGTAACCTAAACCATCCTTATGTGAATTCACAATTTTAGTCCTAAGATCATTACTAAGCTCTTTTTTCTTCCCCATTCTAATAATTTTTATTCTTTTATTGGTTTTCAGTTGATATCATTTTAATTTCTGAAAAATGCAAAAAACGAAATGAAATTAATCAAAGGTTGTATAAAAGCATTCAAAATAAGAATCAAACAGGAAACAAACAGTCATAAACTCGATTAATACTGAAAAAATAAGGGGGTATGATTATTTTTGAACATTGCAGATTTTATAAATAGCTGTATATATCTTTTATTATAAGTATCCCGAGATTTTTAAATAACGAAAATGATCAGAAGAGGTTTATTAAGAATATGTATCAATATGGACGTAAACAATAAATTCTTACAAAGTTACACCTAATAAACTCAATTTTCAAGGGGGGGGGTATGAATAATATCGGGCACAAGTGTATATACTTATACTAGCAGGACCCGTTAACCGGCGTGGCCCGGTGGTAGTATGCTCCCCGCCGCCGCGTAAAAAATTGGCCGCAGAAGGAGAAATATAAAACTTAAGCAATATATATATATATATATATATATATATATATATATATATATATATATATATATATATATATACAGGAGGATCCGAATAAAGGAGAAATTGCTGCCCAAATATATTAATATGTATGTATGTATATATATATATATATATATATATATATATATATATATATATATATATATATATATAAGATGCTCCCTATCATGGGTTGAGCATATTGGGAAGTGATATACAAACTTCCATTAGCGTATTAAGCGACGGTCTTTGTGTAAAAAAATCGAGCAGAAGCATTTGGACGATGTCAAAAGATCGTTTATTCATTACCCACACAGCAGCAGCCGTATAGCGTAATGGTGAGAAGCCTTGACTGTCATTTGGGCGGTCGGGTTTCGATCCTGGCTTGAGACAGTTGCCTGTCTAGCCACACTGTTGAGCTGTGAAACAGCGAAACAGTACCGTATGTGGATTGCTATATATATATATATATATATATATATATATATATATATATATATATATATATATATATATTCAAACACGTCAGATTGAACACGTCAGATTGAACAAAATGGAGTTTTTTTTCTTATTTTGTTAAATAACTTGTAAATTCGCCGAATGGTCTTTTTTTTTTATCTCGGCTGGCATGTTGTATATTATGGCACCCAGTAGTTGTAATAAAATATAAAAATCAAAATTAAAAATAAATAATTCGCTCCTACCCATTCTGCACTCACCTTTATAACCAATATATAAAAAAAAATAGAACTAACTTTAAATACACCAAGCCTCATTAAAGAAAATGATAAAAAAAACAATCGCTCATGAAGACGGTCTGATGTACCGATTGAATGCGCTTGAAAAGAATATGGCTGGACAACAACTACTGGGCGCCATAATATACAGCATGCCAGCCGAAATAAAAAAAGAAGACCGCTTGACGAATTGAAAAGATATCCAATGAACAGACATGCTTAAATAATGACTTGCTGCCAAAATCTACAAATATATATGTATATTGCTATCACACGCGGTAGTGCGACTGCAACAATCGTCAAGTCAACCTAACGACAAACTTAAACCGAACGTTTCTGTCTGCACAAACCAACACAAACAATGCCGTCAATGCAGTTACTCGTTGAACGACTCTGGCGTCATCGTTTTGTAGCATTTCGACGAAATCATTTTTTACCGTAGGTTGGTATGACTAAGACAATGAAACACATATCTGGAACGCTTTTGCGCATGCTCATCACAGTGTACACGGTCAGTCGAAGTAAATTAGTTGAAGGGTATGTCGAATCTCAACGCTTAGCATACCCAGACGGCCTTCAGACAGATACAGGTAACAAAACTTTCAGCTAACCATGGCTTTCCTTCCACACCATGGGAACGCTAAAAGTGCACGCTCTATAAATATTTGTGAGGGAGTGGAAGCACTGGTAAATGGTGTAAAGAATGAGGGGTAAATATGCGTTTCTCAAAGACCACATGTAGGCTTTTGTCTGCCCCTCTTCCAATACTTCCGATAAATGTTTATCGAACTTGAGGCCAGGACCAAACCAGACACCGAGTATCTTGCAAGGGTAATCCGTGCAGTCAATGGGTCCTTAAAGGTTTATCCCTCTCCAGGCACCAATGTATAAGCCCACAGATTTGGCGCTATTGATTTTGGTCCCTGTCACCTGTTCAAATCATCTTATTTACATGTCGATAACTCTAATCTAGGCACTGCTCATTACAAGTGCCGTCACGTCATCGGCATACGCAGAGTACTTAATCGGGTTGTAAGCACCCGATAAAGTAATTGTGTGAAGGACTCGATTCACCTTAAGCCTTAGGTGCGAACACAAGCACATCGAGTATCGGTAAAAATTGAGATCCCCGATGAAAAGATCCGATCAAATGTAAAAGCTTTGATTTCAACCCGATTCACCTCCACCTCCACCATCACAACGTGTTTATCATACAAGGGGGGGGGGGAATTCGGGAGCTAAAATAAGTACCAATACTGGCCAACGACTGAAAACGTCAAAGTGATGATCGGCCACATAGAAAGTTTTGAACTTATCTAAATTCATCTGCGCAGCTTCAGTGTCGACTTTTTCTATGATCAATCGTATCACGTTCAAATTATCTTGAATCATTCGACCTTTACTAGAACAAATCTTTTTATGACTTATAAGTTGATGCAGGACAAGTTGTAGAAGATTTGCTAAGATCTTGGCCAAATTATTTAACTCCATGTTTTATATCGTCAAGGTCGATAATTACCTATACCTTCCCCATTATTTTTATGTTTGTGACATAATGGTTTTAAAACAATTGTAATTTAAACCATTCTTTAGAGCGAAAGACGCTCTTTAAAATCTACTACTACTACTACTACTACTACTACTACTACTACTAATAATAATAATAATAATAAATAATCACGATTTTTCGTTCGAATCAATTACACTATTGACAAGATGCTGCTTATATAAACTTTTCTTGACCTGAAAGAAAGAGAGAGAGATAGATAGATAGATACATAGATAGATAGATAGAGAGAGAGAGAGAGAGAGAGAGAGAGAGAGAGAGAGAGAAAGAAAGAGAGAGTACAGAATCAATTTAATAAAGATGAGTTCTAATTGAATAGGAGTTGTTAGTCTTATCGGCATTTCAAGAGGAGGTTCTCGACTGAGTTTCAAGATCACCTATTAGTCCTACACTGAGAAACAAATTTGTCTTTCAACACTGCAAAACTTCCTTTTCTTCCTCTGTGTACCGAATGTAAAACGGAACTTCCATGAACAGAATTTCTTTCTAAAAATGTTATACACGTGAAATATGTTACTGCTGGAATGTTCCTATACAGACTACAAATTGTGATTTTAAAATTAAATGTAAACAGATATATGTAAAATAAATCAATATTCAATTCTGACTAGCGATTTCTTCTGTTTTAGTCTTTCTCCATGTGTTTTTGAACGCATAAGGCATATTTTTTTGTTTCGGTAAAAAGTAATTATCATTGTTAAGGAAAGTAAAAAGGAGTCATTTTCTAATGGTGACTAAAAAAGCAAAAATATTTATAAAATAAAATGACTGCCGTTAGAGTTTTTTATTAGACCCCAGAAATTCCTTTGTATTTCACATCTTTTATACAATTTAAAGTGCGTATATCATATATTTTTCTTTACTATTTCTTGCATATTTTAATATACAGACCATTACATTGCTTACCGTAAAATATTGAGAATGATGTATTTGGTTTTGCAGATTTCCAACTATAAAAAACTGCCGGGTTGTTCTTATCTGTAAAAAGCGGTTGTCTCTCATGCGACACATCTAATGCGCGTTGAAGCAGATAAGTGTTCGTTTTCATCGTTATCGCTACAATATGACACCCATTTTCGTATCTATGCACGGATTCTTTTAAATATTACCCTTAAATCAAACGTTCCATGAACAGAATTTCTTTCTCAGAACTTCGCACCTGTAGAACACATTAGTACGGAGTTTCGTTCCTTATAGATTAAAGCTTGTCATTTTTCAAACCAATTACAACGGGAATCTATCGAGCCGTTCAATGAATTAATCATAATTCTCAATCCTTTAATATTATTCCATCATTCAACTGAAATCTCAATAACCCTTATCCTTGAGTAGCATTTGGTTGGTCTTGGATGTAGTAAACCATTAAAATAAAATCTCGAACATGGTTCGTTGAGTTCTCAGTTCCCATTGTTATCTAATTCGCTATCCCGAAATATATTACCTCTAATTCATTTCTTTACGGTTTTCAATCTGTTAATTTTTAAATTGTTTTTATTTTTTTTTATCAGTCTTTTTCATTCTGTGCTGATTTTAATGAACCCAATACTTACTCTCGTCTATATAGCACATGACAATTACGATAAGAATAAAGCAGGTACATTTAAATTATTTGATTTAGTGAAATAAAAAATATGTAAACATTATCAGAAGAGACAAATAAAAAATTGTAAAATAAAAACAGAAAATACATGCACCTACCATTCGTTTTTTCGTTGCACGGAGATCAATTATTGGTCGCAGCATGGTGTCCAGCTAAATTCCTTTCGAAACAATAAAGCAAATAAATACAAAAAAAGGAAATCAATATAATATATAATAATAAAACAAAATAAGATAAAGGGGGGTAAATTAAATCAAGATGTTGGCTCGATTCGAGCGGAAACTTGACCAAAAGTTCTAAAAATCTGTGTGCACTTTCTTGTATTCGCCAATATATTGACTTCACCTTTGATGTCCTTCTGAAATTTTTTGTGCGCTTACGCATTTCCTTCGATTCCTGTTCAAACTTCTAAAACACAATGGCAATCTCAAAGGCTACGGACTTAATTGCAAGACAAGGAGGAAGTGGTGTATTTAGTCAGTAACACGAAGGTCGAGACAACACATCAAATACAATGAATAAATAAAATATATTGGCGGATACAGGCAAATTATATATATATATATATATATATATATATATATATATATATATATATATTGAAGAAAAAGAAAGGCATGGAAAGAGAGATAGACGAGGTATATAACTTTATGAGGTATATTTCTTATATACTTTTTAAATGACACAATAATAGATATGAAATGCTCGACTGAGCTTCAATCTATGGTCCACACTCTCCAAACTTTCACAAGAAACACCTGTCTAGCAGAAAGCACTATCAATAATTTCCCCCACTCTTTATCTGTGCCTAAACCTAAACGTAGATTCCATGAAAAAAGCTTCTTTCTTAGAACTGCACGCCTATGGAATTGTCTCCCGTTTTCCTGCTTTCCAGCTGACTACAATATGGTTGTCTTCAAGTCTAACGTAATCAAGGTTTTGATGAGCCGTTCCATATAAGTTAACAAATTTGCCGAATTTCCATTACTAACGATTACTATATTGTACAATTGTCTACTGTACACTCTTTAACCCTTATCTTCGAGTGCCTCTTGGCCTTGATAAGTGGATATGCCAATGTAAAAAAAAAACAACAAAAAACAACAAAAACCAAAGAATAACATAAATGCATAAAATTAGAAATAACCAGCCTTAAAGAAAAACGCTAAATTACAGACAATGCAGTTGTAAATGCGGTCCTGACGAAAGTCAAGTAATGCCAATAACTGATAGTTAGCAAGACATGCTCATCAATGATAACTTTCATGTATGTAAAAATATATAACATTCATGTGTGTAAAAAATAAATAACATTCATGTATGTAAAAATATATAACATTCATGTGTGTAAAAAATAAATAACATTCATGTGTGTAAAAAATAAATAACATTCATGTGTGTAAAAAATAAATAACATTCATGTGTGTAAAAAATAAATAACATTCACGTGTGTAAAAAATAGATAACACTCATGTGTGTCAAAAGTAGATAACATTCATGTGTGTAAAAAATAGATAACATTCATGTGTGTAAAAATAGATAACGTTCATGTGTGTAAAAAATAGATAACATTCATGTGTGTAAAAAATAAATAACATTCATGTGTGTAAAAAATAAATAACATTCATGTGTGTAAAAAATAAATAACATTCATGTGTGTAAAAAATAAATAACATTCATGTGTGTAAAAAATAAATAACATTCATATGTGTAAAAAATAAATAACATTCATGTGTGTAAAAAATAAATAACATTCATGTGTGTAAAAAATAAATAACATTCATGTGTGTGAAAATAAATAACATTCATGTGTGTAAAAAATAAATAACATTCATGTGTGTAAAAAATAAATAACATTCATGTGTGTAAAAAATAAATAACATTCATGTGTGTAAAAAATAAATAACATTCACGTGTGTAAAAAATAGATAACACTCATGTGTGTCAAAAGTAGATAACATTCCTGTGTGTAAAAAATAGATAACATTCATGTGTGTAAAAATAGAAACGTTCATGTGTGTAAAAAATAAATAACATTCATGTGTGTAAAAAATAAATAACATTCATGTGTGTAAAAAATAAATAACATTCATGTGTGTAAAAAATAAATAACATTCATGTGTGTAAAAAATAAATAACATTCATGTGTGTAAAAAATAAATAACATTCATGTGTGTGAAAATAAATAACATTCATGTGTGTAAAAAATAAATAACATTCATGTGTGTAAAAAATAAATAACATTCATGTGTGTAAAAAATAAATAACATTCATGTGTGTAAAAAATAAATAACATTCACGTGTGTAAAAAATAGATAACACTCATGTGTGTCAAAAGTAGATAACATTCCTGTGTGTAAAAAATAGATAACATTCATGTGTGTAAAAATAGAAACGTTCATGTGTGTAAAAAATAGATAACATTCATGTGTGTAAAAAATAAATAACATTCATGTGTGTAAAAAATAAATAACATTCATGTGTGTAAAAAATAAATAACATTCATGTGTGTAAAAAATAAATAACATTCATGTGTGTAAAAAATAAATAACATTCATATGTGTAAAAAATAAATAACATTCATGTGTGTAAAAAATAAATAACATTCATGTGTGTAAAAAATAAATAACATTCATGTGTGTAAAAAATAAATAACATTCATGTGTGTAAAAAATAAATAACATTCATGTGTGTAAAAAATAAATAACATTCATGTGTGTAAAAAATAAATAACATTCATGTGTGTAAAAAATAAATAACATTCACGTGTGTAAAAAATAGATAACACTCATGTGTGTCAAAAGTAGATAACATTCCTGTGTGTAAAAAATAGATAACATTCATGTGTGTAAAAATAGAAACGTTCATGTGTGTAAAAAATAGATAACATTCATGTGTGTAAAAATAAATAACATTCATGTGTGTAAAAAATAAATAACATTCATGTGTGTAAAAAATAAATAACATTCATGTGTGTAAAAAATAAATACCATTCATGTGTGTAAAAAATAAATAACATTCATGTGTGTAAAAAATAAATAACATTCATGTGTGTAAAAAATAAATAACATTCATGTGTGTAAAAAAAAATAACATTCATATGTGTAAAAAATAAATAACATTCATGTGTGTAAAAAATAAATAACATTCATGTGTGTAAAAAATAAACACCATTTATGTGTGTAAAACAAAAATAACATTCATGTGTGTAAAAAATAGATAACACTCATGTGTGTCAAAAGTAGATAACATTCCTCTGTGTAAAAAATAGATAACATTCATGTCTGTAAAAATAGATAACGTTCATGTGTGTAAAAATAGATAACATTCATGTGTGTAAAAAATAAATAACATTCATGTGTGTAAAAAATAAATAACATTCATGTGTGCAAAAAATAAATAACATTCATGTGTGTAAAAAATAAATAACATTCATGTGTGTAAAAAATAAATAACATTCATGTGTGTAAAAAATAAATAACATTCATGTGTGTAAAAAATAAATAACATTCATGTGTGTAAAAAATAAATAACATTCATGTGTGTAAAAAATAAATAACATTCATGTGTGTAAAAATAAATAACATTCATGTGTGTAAAAAATAAATAACATTCATGTGTGTAAAAAATAAATAACATTCATGTGTGCAAAAAATAAATAACATTCATGTGTGTAAAAAATAAATAACATTCACGTGTGTAAAAAATAAATAACAGTCATGTGTGTCAAAAGTAGATAACATTCCTGTGTGTAAAAATAGATAACATTCATGTGTGTAAAAATAGATAACATTCATGTGTGTAAAAAATAAATAACATTCATGTGTGTTAAAAATAAATAACATTCATGTGTGTAAAACATAAATAACATTCATGTGTGTAAAAAATAAATAACATTCATGTGTGTAAAAAATAAATAACATTCATGTGTGTAAAAAATAAATAACATTCATGTGTGTAAAAAATAAGTAACATTCATGTGTGTAAAAAATAAATAACATTCATGTGTGTAAAAAATAAATAACATTCATGTGTGTAAAAAATAAATAATATTCCCGTGTGTAAAAAATAGATAACATTCATGTGTGTAAAAAATAAATAACATTCATGTGTGTAAAAAATAAATAACATTCATGTGTGTAAAAAATAGATAACATTCATGTGTGTAAAAAATAAATAACATTCATGTGTGTAAAAAATAAATAACATTCATGTGTGTAAAAATAAATAACATTCATGTGTGTAAAAAATAAATAACATTCATGTGTGTAAAAAATAAATAACATTCATGTGTGTAAAAAATAAATAACATTCATGTGTGTAAAAAATAAATAACATTCATGTGTGTAAAAAATAGATAACATTCATGTGTGTAAAAAATAAATAACATTCATGTGTGTAAAAATAAATAACATTCATGTGTGTAAAAAATAAATAACATTCATGTGTGTAAAAAATAAATAACATTCATGTGTGTAAAAAATAAATAACATTCATGTGTGTAAAAAATAAATAACATTCATGTGTGTAAAAAATAAATAACATTCACGTGTGTAAAAAATAGATAACACTCATGTGTGTCAAAAGTAGATAACATTCCTGTGTGTAAAAAATAGATAACATTCATGTGTGTAAAAATAGAAACGTTCATGTGTGTAAAAAATAGATAACATTCATGTGTGTAAAAAATAAATAACATTCATGTGTGTAAAAAATAAATAACATTCATGTGTGTAAAAAATAAACAACATTCATGTGTGTAAAAAATAAATAACATTCATGTGTGTAAAAAATATAAAAAATAAAAATATAAGTACATCCCGTCAAAAGGGGCGAATTAATGGAGGCATTTGAGTACACAGGAGAGAAAAGTGAATTTGTATATTACGCAGGTGTTCCAAACACGACTAATAAAGCAATAACATTGACTTAAGACTTAAACGATAAAACCGTGCACATTTCCAAACAAGGCTTCGTAGCCAAGTGGCAAAACGCCAATCTGCAAACAATGTAGCTGTGTGTTCGATCCTTTCCAAAGTCTAGTCATGCTGATGACTGCTACATAGCAAGAAACCTTGACATTTGTATGTCTGGTCCTCACTATAAAACGTTAATAGCAAAAACTTCTTTACCTACAGCTAATGTGAATAATTCTCCTTTCTTACTCTGTGTATAAAATAAAAAAAACAAACCGAAAATTTCAAGGACAAAGCTCTAATACCAGGAACTTCATGTATGTGGAATACAGTACAACGGATATGCTCTCAGTTGATTACCAAACGGTTGTTTTCAAGTCCAATGTTAACAAATTCTTGGTAAACCGTATCAGTTTTAAGTATTATCCCCAATTTCCAATGCCTTGGTTTCACTGTTTACCAGCAAATTTAATACCCCTTATTTTTCATTGGCCTTTTTTGGCTTGATTATAATACAGAACTGTATTATTTACAAAGAAATCACCACGTATTAACATTCGAAGACTATTCGAGGATAAGTGTTAATGAGTATACGGTAGTCAATGGGACAATATCGTAGAAATTGTTAGGAGTAGAAATTTGGTAAATAGGATTGACGGCTCATTAAGAACGTTTTTTATGCTGAAGACGAATATACATATTGTAGTCAGCTAGAAAGAAGACAAATAGAAGACAGTTCCACAGGCGTGCAATTCTAAGAAAGAAGCTTTGTTCATGGAATCTACGTTTAGGCTTAGGAACAGATAAAGAGTGGGAGAAATTATTGATAGTGGTTCCAATAAAACGAGTGTTTGTCATGAAAGTTTGGCTCAGACGAGCACTATCCACGAAAATAACTATAGAGAAGAGACTAGCTCGCAACGTCTCCTCTGTAGAAAAGAGCTTGCAAGGAAAAGAAAAAGGCCATCCCCTACTAGGCTACGAGATCTATTTTGAACTCTGTTAAGGCAGGATACGATACTTTTAGCAGCTCATGCCCAGATGTGGCAACAGTACTCCATCTTAGGAATTACTTGGCTGTTATACGGGTGAAGAATTGTAGTTGTATAAACGTACGTATATGAATGCTTATTAACATGCATGTATGTGTGTGCTTATATTAAATAATCACGACGACTCCCCATTGTATCACTGAAGTCCAGACTAAAATAAGCGTCTATAAAACTTAAATCTAAACTCGCCCGTCGCAACAGTACTCCAACCATACTAGTGGGTAATTGTTACGGCTTTACCTTATCATGTGCTACATAAAAAAAAAATCCTGTCCTTTTCTCTCTTAGTTTCCCTCTCTAACCAAGTATGCCGACCTGTTCCACAAATCCCAGAACTGAACATGAAATATCTCCAGAAAAAAACTTGAATAAACCTGGAACCCCATCTTCGCATGTAGACCCCTACTACCAGGTCTCCTTCTCTAACATCAGGGGTCTACGTTCCAACATTCCAGAGGTTGAAACCCAATTACAGGAGACGAAACCGAACATATTCTTTCTAAGTGAAACTGGAATAGGGCCGACCACTTCCCTAGATGAGTTCATAATTAACGGATACTCTAATTTAACATCTAAATCTGACCCCCAAGACAGCCATGAGCATGGAATATGTGCCTACATTAAGGATGGCTTCCCGTGTGGCAGGGATATCTCTAGAAAAGATCCTAATTTACCCTATATGTGCTTCCGGGTTGCACCACTGCATTTATATTTACCCTCTATCGGCCCCATAACAGCGGAGTTACTATCTTTAAGAGTATATCTGAGAAAATAGACCACATCCTGTCTGCAGGTCCCTCGATTAACATTCATATCTGTGATGACTTAAACGTCCATAACGTGGAATTGCTGACCCATGCAAATAAGACAGACGATGAGGGGAGGTTTCATGATTTTGCCATTGCTTATGACCCCACTCAGATTGTTCGCGAGCCCACCCACGTGCTTTACTACAGATCAGTATGCAAGCCTTCTAGACCTTTTCCTCTCAACTTCACCGGAGCTATGTTCATGTTCCGTTCATTCTCCTCTAGGATCCTCCGAGCACTCTGTTGTAGCAGTTAAGATAAAAATGAAATATAATAAGTCTCCAGACGTACCCCCCACCGTACTGTATACCGATACTCTATGGCTGACTGCAATAGCTTCCGTACATTTATATCTGATCTACCTCTGCATTCCATGTTTAAAAAGGATATGTCCTCTATAGTATCAGACCTGACCGAATAGTTAATTGTAGGCATAGACCGATTCATACCATCTAAAAACTTTCAACAAAAAACAAAAAGCCAGCCATGGTTCTCTCCAGCAAGTGCTGCTGCCATCGCGCACAGAAATCACTTTTTCCATAGCTACCAACGTAATAGATGCACTGAGACTAAAGCTGCTTTCAGGAACGCCAGCAACCACTGTAAAAGAGTAATAGAAAATGCAAGCGAGCTATATGCTTAGTTCGTGAAATCCAAAGTAGCTGATTAGCAGCTTGGTTCCCACCAGTTTTGCCAAATAACAAATAGGATCCTGAACAGAAGTGTGCGTTCTATCCCAATCATTATCAATGGACCAGAGGTCATCTAGTCAGCATTAGAAAAGGCCAAACTATTTGCCAAGAACTTTGCAGCTAATTCTACCCTATGCGACAAAGGCCATCAACTCCCAATATTTCCTCCTATAACACAGAACACGGCAGGTAATATACAAATATCTGTGCATGAGGTTGCCAAGCTTATAAAAAACCTTGATTCCAGTAAAGCAACTGTTCCTGACGGCATCCCAATTATAGTGTTAAAAAAGCTTCAGCCAGAACTTATGAAACACTTTAAGCGTTGCTTTAAGGAGAAGTGCTTTCCAACACCCTGAAACACCTCATAAGTATGTTCTGTATTTAAGAATTCAGGTGATAAGTCATCTCCCTCTCAGTACAGACCAATAAGTCTCCTGTGTGTCATGAGTAAGTTGCTGGAATCCATATAAAATAGAGAAGTAGTCAACCACCTCAACAGAAATAACCTTCTTAGTGATATGCAATATGGTTTCCGTTCTGCAAGATCTACAGCAGATGTGCTACCAGTTATATCTCATAGGATTAGTGAATCTTTTGACAAAGTCTTCCTTTCTAGGACAATTGCTCTTGATATATCAAAGGCCTTCGACAAGGTATGATATAAAAGCCTACTTCACAAGATTTCCAGCTACGGTATAGCTGGAAATGTTTTCTCAATGATTAAACCATTTCTCTCTGATAGGCTCATAAGAGTAGTGGTCGATGGACAAAAATTAGAGGCCTGCAGTATTAATGCTGGAGTCCCTCAGGGGTTCGTCCTGGGCCCAACTCTCTTCCTGATCTACATCAATGATTTCCCTAAACACAAACTTAAATCATTCGTTGACATCTATACTGATGACACGACCATCTACGGCAACACATCAAAGGCCGTAAATGACAAAGTTCTCTCTGATTCTCTCTCCTCTGATCTCGAGCGCGTGGTTCAGTGGGGGAAGACGTGGCTGGTTACCTTTAATGCATCTAAAACAAAACTCCTATCTTTATATCATCAACACTCTGATCCCCATCTGGCATCAATTGAAATGGATGGGTATCGTCTAAGAGAAGCCCCATGTTTTGACAAGCTTCTGGGCCTGATCTTTACTCCTGATCTGAAATGGAACACGTACATCAAGTCTCTGCTAAGGTCGCTGAAAAATAGTGGGATACTTCTACCATTCTATATCTAACTACTGATGCAATTCTCAGTCTATATAAAAGCCAAGTACATCCAAGGATGGAGTACTGCTGCCACATCTGGGCAGGAGCTGCTAAAAACAGCCTATCCTGCCTTGACAGAGTACAAAATAGACTTCGTGGCTTAGTGGGGGATGCCCTTTTCTCTTTCCTGCAACCTCTCACAGAAGAGACGTTGCGAGCTTATCTTTGTTTTATCGTTATTTCCATAGCAGGTGCTCGCCAATTTTTTATGATAAGCACCCGTCTAGCTGAAACCACTCTCAAAAATTTTCCCCACTCTTTATTTGTTCCTAAATCAAAACGTAGATTCTATGAACAAAGCTTCTTTCTTAGAAGTGCACGTCTGTGAAACTCTGTTCCGTTTGCCTGCTTCCCACCTGACTACAACCTGGATGTCTTGAAGTCCAACGTAAACA
>NC_136482.1:44195779-44468279 GCF_053919585.1 Euprymna scolopes | reverse complement strand
TTAATATATATATATATATATATATATATATATATATATATATATATATGTATGTATATATATGTATGTATATATATATGTATTTATATATATATATATATATATATATATATATATATATATATAGAGAGAGAGAGAGAGAGAGCATATAAAGGTAAATTTCAGTGAGCAAGACGTTATTCATTTTCCCTTGATTATATATATATATATATATATATATATATATATATATATATATATATATGACTACTTCATTTAATCACATAAATAAATATACGAAAGTATAGATTTATGCGTAAACTTTAAGTATTTGCTTCCACAATGCTCAATACGTATGTAGAGCTAAGTAGTAAGTTATAAAATATATATGGCGATTAAGCTACATCGAATATTCCGCGTTTCATCTACGCTAGGATTGATCAGGCCTATGCGAGGATTTTTTGGTTGTCTCGCGTTTTTATATACGCACCTACTATTGAGTTTTTTTAGTTAGCCAATCAGGTCTCGTACGTTTATACAGTTCGACATCATAGATTTCTATCCCTCGATATCAGTAGAAATTTTCAACATTGCCCTAGAATTTGCCGAGTAATTGTTACGGCTTTAACTTATCATGTTCTAAAAAAAAAAAAAAAATTCTTCGTTTCTCTTTCTCTCTTAGTTTCCCTCTCTGTCCTGCTCTAAGCAAGTCTGACGACCAAGTCCACAAATTCCAAAATTCCATCATGACAAGTTTCAAGAAACAATACACGATTAAACACGGATCTCCAACTTCCAACGCAGACCCCCACTACCATGTCGCCTTCACCAACATCAGGGGTCTACGTTCTAACCTTCCAGAGATTGAAACCCAATTACAGGAGACTAACCCTGACCTTTTATTTTTAAATGAAACTGGCATTGGACAGACTATTTCCCTAGATGAGTTCGTAATTAAAGGATACTCTAACTTAACTTCTTAATCTGACCCCCAAGATTGCCATGAGTATGGAATATGTGCCTATATTAAAGATGGCTTTCCATGTGGTAGGGACATATCCAGAGAAGATCCTAACTTACCCTATATGTGTTTCCGGGTTGCACTAGCTCACATTACTATATTTATATTTACTTTCTATCGCCCCCTCAACAGTGGAGTTACTATCTTTAAAAGCATATCTGAGAAAATTGACAAAGTCCTATCTGCTTATCCTTAAGCTAATATTCACATATGTGGAGACTTCAATGTTCACAACGTGGAATGGTTGACCCACTCAAACAAGACCGATGATGAGGGGAGATTCTGTCATGATTTCTCCATTGCTTATGATCTCACTCAGATTGTTCACGAACCCACCCATGTGCCCGACAATGACGGCCAGTATGCAAGTCTACTAAACCTTTTTCTCAATACTTGCCCTGAACTATGTTCAGTTTCTGTTCAGTCCTCTTGGATCTTCCGACCACTCTGTTGTATCAATTAAGATAAAAATGAAATATAATAAATCCCCAGATGTACCTCTCCATCGTACAGTATATCGATACACTATGGCTGACTGGGATAGCTTCCGTACATTTATATCTGGTCTACCTCTGCATTCCATGTTTAAAAAGGATGTGTCCTCTATAGTATCAGACCTGACGGAATGCTTAATTGTAGATATAGACCGTTTCATACCCTCGAAAAAGTTCCAGCAAAAACCTAACAGCCAGCCATGGTTCTCTCCAGAATGTACTGCTGCCATTGTGCACAGAAATCACTTTTTCCATTGCTTCCAACGTAATAGATGTATGAAAACTAAAGCCGCTTTTAGGACTGCCAGCAACCATTGTAAGAAAGGAATAAAGAATGCTAGATAGTTGTATGTTCAGTCCGTCAAGTCCAAAGTAGCTGAGCAGCGGCTTGGTTCCCACCAGTTTTTGCAAATAGCAAACAGAATCCTGAAAAAAAGGGTCTGTTCTATCCCAACTATCATCAATGGACCTGAGGTAATCTCGTCAGCATCAGAAAAAACCAAACTCTTTGCCAAGAACTTTGCAGCCAATTCTACCCTTTGCGACCAAGGCCGCCAACCCTTAATATTTCCTCCTGTATCAGAAAACACGCTATGTGATATGCAAATATCTGTACGTGATGTGGCCAAGCTAATCAAATACCTTGATTCCAGTAAAGCAACCGGTCCTGATGGAATTCCAATTATAGTACTCAAAAAACTTCAACCAGAACTAGAGCCCATACTTACAAAACTGTTTAAACGTTGTCTTAAGGAGGATTGCTTCCCGTCACCCTGGAAAATCTCATCAGTATGCCCTGTATTTAATAATTCTGGTGATAACATTCTTAGTGACATGCAATATGGTTTCTGTTCTGCTAGATATACAGCAGATGTGCTTACATTTATATCTCATAGGATTAGTGAATCTCTCGACAGAGGTAACCTTTCTAGGGCAATTGCTCTTGACATATCTTAGGCCTTTGATAGAGTATGGCATAAAGGTTTACTTCACAAGTGCTCTAGCTATGGTATAACTGGAAATATTTTCTCTATCATTAAATCAGTCTTTCAGACCGGGTCATAAGAGGAGAAGTTGATAGGCAAAAATCAGAAGCTCACAGTATTAATACTGGAGTCCCTCAGGGGTCCATCATGGGCCCAACTCTTTTCCTGATTTACATTAATAATCTTTCAAATCACATCCTTACATCATTTGTAGATATTTGTGCTGATGACACTACCATTTATGGTAGCACATCTTAGTCATTAAACGACCAAGTTCTCTCCGATTCTCTCTCCTTTGATCTTGAGCATGTAATACAATGGGGAAAGGAGTGGCTGGTTACTTTTAATGCATCTAAAACCAAGCTTCTCTCTTTAAATCATCAACGTTCTGATCCCCATCTGGCATCAGTTGAAATGAATGGCTCTCGTCTTGAAGAGACCTCAAGTTTTGACAAGCTTATGGGCTTTACTTTTACTCCTGATTTTAAATGGAACAGTTACATCAAATCTGTTTCCAAGGGCGCTGGGAAAATGGTGGGAAAATGGTGGGATCCTTCTATCGATCCAACAGATATCTCAGTGCTAATGCAATTCTCTATCTATATAAGAGCCAGGTATGTCCAAGGATGGAATACTGTTGCTACATCTGGGCAGGAGCTGCTAGAAAGGACTTGTCCTTCCTTGATAGAGTTCAAAATAGACTTCGTAGCCTCATAGGACATATATTTTTCTCTTCCCTGCAACCTCTATCTCACAGAAGAGATGTTGCGTGTTTGTCTCTGCTGTATCGTTATTTTCATGGAAAGTGTTCGACTGAGGTTCAGTCTATGGTCCCCCGTCGCCAAACTTTCACAAGAAACACTCATCAAGCTGAAAACACTATCAATAATCCCCCCCCCACTCGTTATCTGTGCCTACACCTAAGCGTAGATTCCATGAACACATCTTCTTTCTTAGAACTGCACGCCTGTGGAATTGTCTTCCGTTTTCCTGCTTTCCAGCTGACTACAATATGGTTGTCTTCAAGTCTAACGATGAGCCGTTCCACTTATTAACAAATTTACTGAATTTCCATGACTAACGATTACTATATTGACCAATTTCTACTGTACATTCTTTAACGCTCATCCTCAAGTCGCCTCTTGGCCTTGATAAGTGGTGATGGCTATGTAAAAAATAAAAAAAATAAAAAATAAAATAACCTAAAGTTATCCCACAGCTGCTGGGAAAATTTAGAGATGATAATTAAAGTGCATAATAACAAAATATTAAATAAAAGCAAAGAAAACAACAAAATAAACAATAAAAAAGGGGACATTATGACAAAAATAAAACTAACACAAAGGACACATATGTAACTAGCAGAAATAATAATAATTATTATAATAGTAATAATAATAATAATAATAATAATAATAATAATAATAATAATAATAATAAACAACCACAAAATACTAGAAATAAAAACAAAAATATTAATAATGAACAAGATAAATGCAACTGCAGATACCGCACACTTTGTCCGCTTCAAAATAAATGTCTAATCAAAAGCATAGTTTACCAGACCACAATATTTGCGAAAGAAAACCCGAATAACAAGAAATATTACGTAGGTATGACTTCCTTAGATTCCAAAACCCGATATTATGACCACAACAGTACATTCAAAAATGAAAAAATCACCGATGAAAATAACTCTAGCAAACAAATACTGGGAACTCAAAGAAAGCGGACGTTCGCCGGTAGTCGAATGGAAAATAGTAAGACAAGCAAATACATGTAGAGACCTAGACGATCCATGTAGATTATGCCTTCATGAAATATTTGGTATCCTATACTTTAAAGAACACCAACATCTAGATATCTCACTGCTGATTCAATTCTCTATCTATATTAAAGCCAAGTACGTCTAAGAATGGAGTACTGCTGCCACATCTGGGCAGGAGCTGCTAAAAACAGCCTATCCTGCCTTAATAGAGTACAAAATAGACTTCATGGCTTAGTGGGGGGTGCCCTTTTCTCTTCCCTGTAGCCTCTCTCCCACAGAAAAGACGTTGCGAGCCTGTCTTTGTTTTACTGATACTTCCATGGCAAGTGCTCCTCTGAACTCCAATCTCTGGCCCCCCTCACCAATCTTTCACGATAAGCACTCGTCTAGCTGAAACCACTCTCAAAAATTTTCCCCACTCTTTATCTGTGGCAAAACCAAAACGTAGATTCCATGAACAGAGCTTCTTTCTTAGAAGTGCACGCCTGTGGAACTTTTTTTTTTTGCCTGTTTCCCATCTGACTACAACCTGGATGTCTTCAAGTCCAACATAAACAAATTTCTGATGAACCACCCCCTTAAGTAAGACACTTTATCAAATCTGCAATACTAACGTACTGTACAAGCAATAATGCTTATCCCCGAGTGACTACCGGGCCTTGATAAGTGGTGACTACCATGTAAAATAATTAAAAAAAATGGAATTATATATTAATTATAAAATATCTAAAAAAAAAAATCGGAATAAAAAATTTCGGGTCATAATTCGTGCCTGCTTATCCAGTTTTAACGGAGTCTACCTTTGGATTCTTACCATCATTTAAAGTTCGGGTTCTTATTTCGAATTCTAACTTCTGGTTCTATTTGCTGTTCAGACTAATATATACACGTAGTCTTGTTTATACACATATATATTCATATATTTAAAAAAAATATTTTTCCTTTCGAATGTAAATCTTCTAAAGCCAGTTTTTGTTTTTGCATCTGTACAATCCTGGCTTTTTTCTTACTCTGATGAGAAGCATATGGCTTAGGAATATCGTGGC
The DNA here is from genome assembly GCF_053919585.1 of Euprymna scolopes. NCBI lineage: Eukaryota > Metazoa > Mollusca > Cephalopoda > Sepiida > Sepiolidae > Euprymna > Euprymna scolopes. Next base: position 44,462,985 of record NC_136482.1, on the reverse strand, counting down.
AGCTAATGGGTTTTCTTATTTATCCTTTTTTCCTGATTGATCTGATGATATAATAAAGTTTTATGTGACTGGTATTTTAATCTTATATATATATATATATATATATATATATATATATATATATATATATATATATATATATATATATATGATTGTTGAGCTGGATTAAATCCGACGATATGAAATAAAATGGAGATGGAAGGACCTGGATACTCAACGTTTCGCCCGATTTATGCGGGCTTCTTCAAGAGGGATGGTCATTGACGAGAGAGTCGGAGGATTGGAGCTATATATAATGATGGGGGAGAGCAACGTGTTTTCCTTATGTAAATTAGATATCATATATACATATATATATACATATTTTTTCCACGTTGCTCCCTTTCTGTCGAAAATAATTATTAAAGAGAACAACTTAGACACCGGTTAAACGCGATATATATATAAAAAAAAAAAATTCGTAATTTCACTTAATTTTATTATTTTTATTTTACTTATTTACTGTTTTTATTTTATCATTATCTATTTTTAGACTCCATTTTATAACCTCCTATTCCTATTTTTAGACACCATCTTTTAAGTTACTACACTATTTTATCCCAATTCAATTATTTCTAATTAAAAAAAAAAATTCTTTCGTAATCTCGTGTCATTTTATTTATTTAATCTATCACCGCTATATTTCGAAACACAATTTTTTTTAATCTCTACGATATTTTAACTTTTAGACGTAATCCACTACACCAATTTACTCTAATTTATTTTTTCTCTCATAAAATGTATATATATGTATATATGATATCTAATTTACATAAGGAAAATACGTTGCTCTCCCCCATCATTATATATAGCTCCAATCCTCCGACTCTCTCGTCAATGACCATCCCTCTTGAAGAAGCCCGCATAAATCGGGCGAAACGTTGAGTATCCAGGTCCTTCCACCTCCATTTTATTTCATATCGTCGGATTTAATCCAGCTCAACAATCATATATATATATATATATATATATATATATATATATATATATATATATATATATATGTATATATATATATATATATATATATAACATCTATATATAAATATGTATATATATATGTATATATATAATATAGATATATATATGTAATATATACATACACACACACACACACACACACACACACACACATATATATATATATATATATATATATATATATATATATATAGTAAGTTATAAAATGTATATGCTGATTAAGCTGCACTGAATATTCCGCGTTTCATCCACTCTCGGACTCTTCAGGCTTATGCGCGAATTCTGTGGTTGTTTGTCGTTTTTACATGCGCATCTTCTATTGAGATTTTATTTAGCCAATCAGCTTTCTATTATCCACTGCGCCCTTCCTATCAGCCAATGAGCATACATTTATCGGACAAAGGCCTGTTTGACCTCTGGTTGACCTGTTCCTTTGTGTGTGCTCTATTTATCCTGGATATTTAGTTTCTTGATCTGTTTTAAATCTAGGTTAGTGTTTTTTTTTAAATGTTAGCTTACATATAAATACATATATGTGTACATACATATATGCACATATATATATACATATATATACATACATATATGTGTGATCGTTTATGTATATTCATGCTTATTTAATTTATTTATTTGTTTATTTTCTATTGCTTTGTTAGTTTTAAAACTATTTTGTATCGCTCTCCTAGAGTAAATTTTATCTTGTGAACACAGTTGTTTGCTATTTCTCTTCTACAGTTTAATAGATTTTGGGGTTCTTTAAAATACAAGATAGCAAATTTTTCATGAAGGCATAATCTACATGGGCCGTCTAGGTCCCTACACGTGGTAGCGTGTCTTATTATTTTCCATTCGACTATGGCATATATCCAACGCCGGCATATATTCTATCCCTTGTAACGATTGCCCTCAAGCATATACAGGCGAAACACAGTGTTAATTGGAATTAAAACTTAATGAATATATAAGAGACATAAGGAATTGTAACTCCCTAAATGCACTTTTTGCCATTGTGCTTAACACGATCACTCGTTTAACTTTGATCATGCGAAAATTAAAAAAATTCGTTGTAAATAGAGCTAAAAGAAAAGTTCTAGAATCAGCACTTATTTCAAATACTAGGACCATCACGCAAAGAAAAGGTTTCTACAGTTTATCCCCTATTATAGGAAATATAATTATCAAAGAACAAAATATAAATACAGATCCTGGGTAATTCAGTCTATTGTCCTAAAACTTCTCTCCTTAAATAATTTAAACAAAATGAGGAAAGAAAAAAAAGTGCTTGTACATATGTATTTAAATAACGTTTGTTTTTAAGTGTATATACATACATTGAATACTCCAACCTTCCCACACGCATATTTATGGTTTCTTCCCGGAATGGGTAGGATTTTAATAGTGTTGCCTTTTCACCCGCGTATGGTTTATGATCGTTTTTTTCTTCTGCATTTGTTCTTTTGATATCGTTTTTACATGCGCATCTTCTATTGTGTTATTTATTCATTATGAAGCATTTCGTTTTAGCTTCTAGTTTAATGTCAGATGATGAACAGAGAATACCGTCCATGTCTAAGTCTTCCTCTTTTTAGTTAATTTATATGTATAATCGTACATAATCGTGTTTATCGTTTTCTTTTGTGAAGTATTTCATTCCGTTCTCCAGATAATGTCCGGTCTTTGGGAGAGAATACGCACCGTTTTGGGGCCTATCTCCCTATTGCAATAGGGACGAAATGTTAATCACCATTTTATAAATTTTCTTTCTCAAAACAACACACACACACACACACACACACACACACACACACACACACACACACACACACACACACACACATATATGAATTAATACGACTATTTTTACAATCGGTCCCAACCTTATTGACATAAAAACATAAAAACAGCTTATGCTTACCTAATACTATATAGCATAACAATAAAAATACTATATAGCATAACAATAAAAATACTGTATCTAGAATAATATACTAACAGTCCCATGTAGACTATATTCTTATACTCTATAATATACATTTGTAACTTGCATTGTAATATTTTCTTTATTTTTCTTTAGTTTTATTTTTCATCATATTTATTTTTATTCTATATATTTATTTTTATTCTATATATTTATTTTTATTCTATATATTTATTTTTATTCTATATATTTATTTTTATTCTATATATTTATTTTTATTCTATATATTTATTTTTATTCTATACATTTATTTTTATTCTATATATTTATTTTTATTCTATATATTTATTTTTATTCTATACATTTATTTTTATTCTATATATTTAGGTTTCCTTATTTTTATTTATTATATACACGCAATAGTTTCGCCGATAATAAAGCATCTGATGTCGTCGTGATGCTAATAACATATAGTACATCTTGGTCTTAACAACAAAACCAAGAATAAAATTGCTCCCGGGACAGTAGCAGAATCTCGCCATGAAGCAAGCGGACAGCAGAAGATATTGTGTTTTGAAAGAAACAGCTTACCTAGTAAGCTTGTATATAATCATACATTCCAGCCTTTTTCTCTTGTGAAGCATTTCGTTTTAGCTTCTAGTTTAATGTCAGATGATGAACAGAGAATACTGTCCATGTCTAAGTCTTCCTCTTTTTAGTTAATTTATATGTATAATCGTACATAATCGTGTTTATCGTTTTCTTTTGTGAAGTATTTCATTTCGTTCTCCAGATAATGTCCGGTCTTTGGGAGAGAATACGCACCGTTTTGGGGCCTATCTCCCGACGGCCTTTTCATGTATCGGCTATACACTCACCGATCTGGGGCTCCATTATCTGAATTGCATTTAAATGAACTGCTGAATACAATAAAAATTGGACGTTTAATAATTTAGCGTTTGTTGCTCCGAGCAACGGTTTCGCGTATCACGTGTCGGTTAAATGTTCAAAGGCTGCGTCCAACATATCCGTTGAGTTAAGACGCGTTTATATCGAAAAGAAAGAATAGAAATGAACAAATAAAAGATATAAAAAATACATTAAAAATAAAAAAGTAGAAATAAATAAATATAATAATAAATGAATAAATAAAATAAAATAAAAAGTTAAGTGAATGAATAGAAATATGAATAAATAAAATAAAATAAAAACTTAAATGAATAAATAAGTAAATATAATATTAAATGAATAAATAACATAAGAAATTAAATGAATAGATGAATAAATAAATAAATTAACTAAAAAATTAAATGAATGAATAAATAAAATATGAAAAAATAATTAAATAAATGAATAAATAAAATAAAATAAAAAGTTAAATGAATGAATAAATAAATAAGTATAATAATAAATGAATAAATAAAATAAAATAAAAAATTAAAAGAATAAATACAATAAAAATTAAATGAATAAATAAATAAAAAAATAAAATTAAATGAATAAATAAATAAATTAAATAAAAAATTAAATGAATAAATAAATAAAATAAGATAAAAATAATTAAATAAATGAATAAATAAAATAAAATAAAAAGTTAAATGAATAAATAAATAAGTATAATAATAAATGAATAAATAAAATAAAATAAAAAATTAAAAGAATAAATACAATAAAAATTAAATAAAAAATAAAATTAAATGAATAAATAAATAAATAAAATAAAAAATTAAATGAATAAATAAATAAAATGCAATAAAAATTAAATGAATGAATAAATAAATAAATAAAATAAAATAAAAAATTTAATGAATAAATAAATAAAATACAATAAAAAATTAAACAAATAAATAAATAAATAAAATAAAATAAAAAAAAAATAAATGAATGAATAAATAAATAAAATAAAATAAAAAATTAAATGAATAAATAAAATAAAATAAAAGATTTAATAGAATAACTAAATATAATAATAAATGAATAAGTAAAATAAAATAAAAAATTAAATGAATAGATAAATGAATAAAATAAAATAAAAAATTTAATGAATAAATAAATAAATAAATAAAAATTAAATGAATGAATAAATTTACTTAGAGATGTCTACAATATAGACACTTGCTACTATATTATACAGTCTGCCTTTTTTTTTTCCAGATCCACATTGCGCATTGTTCAGTTATCTCTATTATACGCTTACTATCTGCGATTTTTTCCGACCTTTATTTCCAAGCTGGTTTAAAAGTTGATATAGAGAGCTTGCAAGTAAACTCCTTGCTCTAATTTCAACACTTCGAAAAGTTGCAACATAACCTTCACTGGGACGCTCTCTTTTTCGATCTTCATATTTCGCTATCTTTTATTGATGTTATTTTTCTATCCAGCTCTTATAAGCTACTGTCAATTCAATCAAGATAAGTCTTTTCCTTGTTCTTGACGACAGAACGATGTCTGGCTGTTGCCCCTTTTTCTCTTATAATTGTGTATTAATTATTATGCCAGCCAGGGAGATCTCCGGTGACTATCCAATCGTAATCGATTCCAAAAATATTTTAGCTAAGTACTAGTAATGGGCCAGTTATACGCTTTGATCGGCATTTTTCTACCCTCATCAAAAAACGTGTGGCTTATGTTAGCTGTTTCGGACTTCGTGCGATTTCTGATTGTGTAGTCAGTAGTCTATTACCCTGTTGTGCAGCCACATATATCGACCATTAGGAAGGCTAATTCTTCAGGAACTAAGAACATGTTCCATAGTCTGTAGTTTTTTTTGCATAAAGAACAGGTTTAATCGTTCCTCTTTTTTCCATCTAGCGATGTTATCCATTGACAGAGAGCACGTCGTAAGTTGAACTTTTTATGAAGTTAAATCTCAGCGACGTCATGAACCAAATCTAATTCAATGTAAGGGATCTTTGCATGGATTTTATCCCCGTCTGTCCATTATTCCTACTATGATTAGTGAATGCCTTTTACGAGACTTTTATTTTCCTCTTTATTTCCTGAATGACCAGATCTCAGCAATCTTTGATTGAAGACGTAGATCATCTTTGAATGCTGATCATTCCCAGCTCAGATCTTCATGTCTGAGTGAACCCGATGATTTCCTTGAGAGATAGATTTTCTTTCATCTCATTTAAAGCGTCTTCGTTCATATTTTAAGAGAGAGTTGTTCTGTCTGCACCACCATGTTATTGGAATTGCCCGCATCATGTGGGACCTGACTTCTCCAGCTTTGACATGCTTTGCAATAGATTTAAGCGGTCATTTTATTTTAGTTTGTGTGCTATATGGGCACACATTTGATAATACTAGAGGAAGTAATTTTCCTGTGTATCTACTGACTGTTCCTTCTATTGTCTCAACTGTGCTCATAGATATTTCATATACGAGAAGAGGCTATAACAGGTCATTACAAGCTAAGTAACTATAACAAAAAATGTTTGTGCTACTGGGCTTTTTGAAATGAATGGAAAATACATTTAAAATAATTAATTGTATTATCTTTTCACGTGGTTGTGTAGTGTAGTATCAGTCCTGTTGTTATACAACCCCGTCACACACACACACACACACACACACACACACACACACACACACACACACACACACATATATATATATATATATATATATATATATATATATATGAGATCAGCCATATAACCCCACACCTTATCGTTTATAAGAGAGCGGACTAATTCTTTTAGATATTAGAGAGGAAATACTGTAATATCTGTTATACATTCATAAGACTATCTTCCTGTGGCTCCTTTTTATGTTGCATTTTACTCTAAACTTGACCGATACGCACACACAAAACAAACAAACAAACAAACATATAATACACACACACACACACACACACACACACACACACACACACATATATATATATATATATATATATATATATATATATGAGATCGGCCATATAATTGAAAAGGTTATTTCGTAAATTTATTTTAAAAATAAAAAAAAATAAATACTGTTGTATAATCTTGTTTATAAACTGAGTAAAACCATTAATAAAAGTTTTTGAGACTAAAAGAATTTTTTCTCTTAGTTTTGATGGTATTGACGTAGATAAAGCAAAACCTAATTCCGATTTTGTTAATGAATATTGATTAAGTTCAAATCCGATGTGACTTACGTGGCTGGCGCTTTTATGAATTGAAGAGAATGATCATGCCATTCAAACATAATTTCCGTAAATTATTTAGAGAACTTGGAACAATAAAGAATGTTACATAAGATTTTTATTAAATGAATAAAATTCATGTTTTTCGTACATATAATACTAGCAAGGAGACACGATGTTGTCCGGGATTGAATGAGGATCAATGGATGCTACACACTCCCAATACTTTTATTGTCGTCGAAGTCAGTGACATCGTCCAATTTTCAATGAACTTGATTGGTTTCCTGACTTAGTCAAGACCCACTGCTGTACAACGGGATGAAATTCATATGCCTCCCCGAAATAACTTTGTCCATCATACATTGTGGTCTACATTAAACTGTAGAAAATAGACTGTTGATTTTACAAAAATTATTTTCATATTATAGCTTGAATAAAAATTTTAAATGCAAAAGTCAACTATCATAGTTCAATTGTGCCCTAAACAGAAACATTCATTTCAAACGTGTCCATGTCTTATATAAATTAACTTACTGTTTATTTTATACTGCGGGCCCTTCTGCTTGTGCTCTGATAGATCTTCTCAAATAAACTTCTGATGTTAGCTGTATAAGGTGTAGGTTAATACCGATTTGTTCCTTTTTTGATCGGAATTTTTTCGATTATCAATTTTCGATACTTATCAGACACAATCCGATATAAAACCTTTCTAATAACACTTCCAGACACTTAAAGAATATTTATGTGGTATCAAAACAACGGCCCAGTTGTTTCAGAGTCCATAGGAAACGAAATCACAGCCATACATATACAAAGTGCATTTGATATATGAGTAGATATATTCTATAAAGTCTCAGAAGAAATGATCTTATTTATTTTATAAAAAGATTATAACATTATTTGATATTCTTTGTACTCTGCCTATCTGTCTGTCTGTCTGTCTGTCTGTCTGTCTGCCTGTCTGACTGTCGCTCTCTGTATTCCAATTACCCTGCTAATTTTTAGTTGTCTAAGGGTGGAATATCAGCCTTTGTAGTCAAGGGTGATTTTATGATTTGGTTCTAATCTCTTAACTGACAGTAATTATCACTTCCTACACTGATGATTGCGCAAGTATGTACCACTTCTGTCTCAAGGCAAATAAAATAATTGTTTATATTTATTTTAAAAATATTATTGTTATATATATATATATATATATATATATATATATATATATATATATATAACGATAATATTTTGAAATTTGTCAATTATTTAAGGAGATACTCGTTACTAAATCAGCACTTAAGCAGATGACTGTTGGACTGGTCATCACACTTGATTAATATACCACAAAAAATAAACCCAAATTTGACCTAACACAACAACCTCGGAAAAATACAGCCCTTCCAAATTTCTCCTATCAGAGGTAAAAGCAGAATACCAACACACAGTCTTACAACACTTTCGTACAAACCTATTTAACTCTAATTGTCTGGAAGATGAATAATCGTCAATCAGTAATATCATTAACGAGTAAACCACAGTCACAGTTGGTTTTAAGGAAAGGAAAAATCAAAACTGGTTTAACGAAAACAATGCTGAAATTAACCTACTAATTCAAGAACAGATAGCTGCTCGCCATGCACATAAACAAGGCCCTTGAAGCCGGCATAAAAGCATCTTCAGAAACAGTAAAAAACAAAAACAAAAAAAAACTTTGTTAATCAAGATTACGGGCGCTAGAAACATGGTGACAGATGAAAGCCTTAGAACTGGATGATTTTGCAGAAGCCCGCAACCTTAGAAATTTTCATACTGGTGTAAAATAAATTTTCGCTCGATCAGATCCTCAACTGGAACACTCCTTGCTGCAAACAATACCACCATCCTCAAGGATCCACAATTAATTTGTTGGAAGGAGCATTTTCGCCACTCAATAAAGCATTTACTGCAGATGAGGATTTTCTCAGAATGGTGCAACATTACCCAGCCTAATTATGGATGAATTCACCACCATTCTTTCTAGAATTCCAGATTACGATAACGCAAATGGGAAAAGCTAAAACTCCCGGACCTTATAACATCCCTTTCGAGTTTATCCACCATGGCGGACAATATATGCTAGACGTGGGAAGAACGTCAAGTACTAAAAGATCTAAAATAATAAGTAATAGTATCCGTCTTCAGAAAGGGTGACTGAAAATCATGTGGTAATTACAGTGGATTTGCCTTTTTGTCAATCATGGGAAAAGTCTTTGCCCGCATACTACTGAATCGCTTACTGTATGTCACTGAGTCAGTCATCCCAGAACATCAATGCGAATACTGTACCTCTTGAGGCACAATAGACATTATTTTCTGGGCTAGTAACCTAAATGAGAAAGGCGGGGAAAAAATTATTTTACGACCTACAAAAAGCATTCAATAGCGAGCCAAGATTTGCAATGTTTACGGTTCTCAAACAATTTGGTTGTCAAAATCACTTTGTAGAACTTATTCAGGCACGATATAATGGCATGTCAGACTAAGTGTCGCACTAGAGTAAGGAACCAAGAAGGATTCAAGTCACCTGTTGACTAAAACAAGTCTGTGTCCTAGTACTGACAATGTTTTCCTTGTATCTCGCTCATATATAGCACGAACTTTCTCCGGACAACTCGGCGGTGGATATCAGGTACCGTTACGATGGAAGACTCTTTAAGCCTGCCAGACTAAAATCCAAAAGCCTTGTGAACACATCACAGAGCTCCAATATGCAGATAAAAATGCAGCCCTTCTGCCACTTCAAAGAAGAAATCCAGAGATCGGTAAACAACTTTACATCGCTTCGAATTTACTATTAATATTGCGAAACAAAAGTGCTAGTACAGCCAACACCAAATACCATCTTACAAGACATAAATATTTGGATTAATAACAGTCCTCTTGAACAAGTTGATTATTTTCCATACCTCTGAAGTATATCAGAAATATATATATATATATTTTACACAGTGATCACCACATATCAAGGCCCGGAAGCCACTCAGGGATAAGGGTTATTGCAAGTACATTACGTTAGTGTGGAGATTTGATGAAGTGTTTAATTAAGGGGGCAGTCCATTGTGAATTTGTTAACATTGGACTTGAAGACATCCAAGTTGTAGTCCGGAGGGAAGCAGGCAGATGGAACAGAGTTCCACAGGCGTGCAGTTCTAAGAAAGAAGCTTTGTTCATGGAATCTGCGTTTTGATTTAGGCACAGATATAGAGTGGGGGAAATTTTTCACAGTGGATTCAGCTAGACGGGTGTTTTTCGTGAAAGATTGGCGAGGGGGGACCAGAGATTGGAGTTCAGACGAGCACCTGCCATGGAAATAACGATAAAACAAGGATAGGCTCGCAACGTCTCTTCTGTGGGAGAGAGGTTGCAGGGTAGAGAAAAGGGCATCCCCCACTAAGCCATGAAGTCTATTTTGTACGCTGTCAAGGCAGGATAGGCTGTTTTTAGCAGTTCCTGCCCAGATATGGCAACAGTATTCCATCCTTGGACGTACTTGGCTTTTATATAGATAGAGAATTGCATCAGTAGTGAGATATCTTCTGGAGCGGTAGAAGGGTCCCACCATCTTTCCAGCGACCTTGGCAACAGACTTGATGTACCTGTTCCATTTCAGATCAGGAGTAAAGGTCAAACCCAGAAGCTTGTTAAAACACGGGGCCTCACCCAGACGAGAGCCATCCATCACAATTGATGCCAGCTGGGGATCAGAGCGTTGATGATGTAAGGATAGGAGTTTGGTTTTGGATGCATTAAAGGTAACCAGCCATGTCTTCCCCCACTGAACCACGCGCTTGAGATCAGAGGAGAGAGAATCAGAGAGAACTTTGTCATTTACAGCCTTTGATGTGTTGCCATAGATGGTCGTGTCATCAGCATAGATGTCAACGAATGATTTAAGTATGTGTTTAGGGAGGTCATTGATGTAAATCAGGAAGAGAGTTGGGCCCAGGATTGACCCCCGGGGGACTCCAGCATTTATATTGCAGGCCTCCGATTTTTGTCAATCTACCACTACTCCTATGAGCCTATCAGAGAGAAATGGTTTAATGATTGAGAAAACATTTCCAGTTATACCGTAGCTGGAAATCTTGTGAAGTAGACCCTTATGCCATACCTTGTTGAAGGCCTTTGACATGTCAAGAGCAATTGCCCTAGAAAGGAAGCCTTTGTCAAGAGATTCACTAATCGTGTGGGATATAACCGTCAGCACATCTGCGGTAGATATATATATATATATATATATATATATATATATATATATATATATATATATATATGTCCATGTGCTAGAACATTTTCATCCTAAATTCTACGCAATTATGCACAATGTAGAAACTATGCATAAAAGAATTATGCGTAATCATTCAATGTTAGTGCGAGGAAAAATCAACTTTATAGGTATATAGATGTTAGCATGCATTGTAAAAAAATTGCAGAAATCTACTGCTTAATTACAACTTTTTAATGGCTACATTTTTCTAATGATCCATTTTGTGTTAAAATAAGAAATAAATATTGTATATTTCGTATATGTCACGAACGTTTTCGATTCTTTCTGAATCATCATTGATTAAAAATGTAAATGACCAAAAAAGCTGGAGAAAAGAAGAGAATTTCTAAATGTAGCTGAAAAAACGGGTATGTAAATTCAGTTATACAACGGAATTTTTCACACTCTTCCAGGAAAGGTGTTAACAATTTATATTCCGCGATGGCATTATTATTTCATTAGTCAACATTCCAAATGAAGAAGATGTTTTAATTCTCATTTATAATATTCTAGTCACATTTTTATGAATTGCGTCTTACACGTGTTTTGTTGAATAGTGGAACCCCACCAAAAAAAAAAAAACAAAAAAAAAAACTCATCAGACAAAAATATATTCTGCAGAAAATTCTTGTCAAGTTTTTGTTCCTTGGAATTTAAAAGGATTTAAGAAAAAAGGTATTGATAAAAGGAAATGGAGATATTTAAAGTTCGCAGAAACATATAAATAAAAATACTTATTTATTTCTGTGTTTATAGGCACTCATCCTAAATCATCTTGTGCACACGCACGTTTTAAATCTTCTCGTAATATTCATCATCATTCATCTGTCAATCTATTAATTTCATTAATCTTCAAAAGGGTTTTTAGTATTGATGAATGTTGTCTCATTAGTAAAGAAGAAAAAAAGAAAAAGTTCCTTATAAAATCAGTTGACGCGGTTCCCAGATGTCTTGAAAAACTAGTGTTAAATCATGCCACCGATATTAGATTCTGAATAAAACTTCATGCTGTACGCATTTTTTGTTATATTCATTTCTTAATTAAAAAAAGTGAATAATAACTGACAAATTACAAGCACTGAATAATAGGCCGTTACTTTCTAATCATGTTGTATATATTCTATAATATTAAACTCTGCTACGTTATTTGCAATTATTAATGGTTTCAGATTTTTATTATTTCAGCTTCCATCTCTGATGCTAAATGACATGTTCGCATTTTTTTTTTACTTTCTTTTATCCTAATACGTGGAAAGAAGCCATAATCGATAAAAAGACCCAATATCAACTAGAAAAATAAATAAACAAATAAAGACTGATAGAAATCCAAATAAAACGAACATGTTCTAAGCTGTTTTCAAGTTCGCCATCTTTTCATGTTTTCTTACTTGTTTTGTTTTTTTGTTTTATTTCTAAAGTCTTTGCGTTTTGTTTCGTTCGTTTCATATCTGCCTTTATCCTTCCCCGCTTCTTTCCTCTTTATAACTTCTCTTACATTTTCATCACTGTAAGCCGATGTTTATTCCACAGCTTATCCCGAATCGACCGGTGGCCATCACGTCTTCGGCCCAAAACCTGGCATTGCTTAATTTCCGGCTACATAGGCTGAGGACGGTGCCGTTAAATTTCCAAGACTGACCCACGCCCTCATCATCATGTCAATCCACTAGAGAAGTGCATACTCATTCCCTCAACTCATTTTCGTTTACTTCACGCTTATTCTCAAGGATTATTATCGACATACACAAACTAGAAAATACAACTATGTCATACACAAGCAGTCAGACTACATAAAACACAACCTTATATGACCAATTTTTGCTCCTCTTTATTTCTTATTGATGTTTTTACTTGAAACAAACTACTGTTTGTTTTATTTCATTGTTATTTTCAAAAATTTCTACTCGTCGTATGTGATGCCGACTCAGAAAATCTTAGTATATATAAAACAAATATAGACTGGCGAGTTTTACCAGTTATTGACCACACATTAAAAAAAACGATAAATTAAGACACACCAGGATGGCGTGTGGGTCTCATTTGATTAAAAGAAATACTCCGCCGAGAAAACCCGAGATGTCTCCAAACTCTTCAATAAATGCCTTACTGAATCTTACTTTCGTGACTGCTGGAAAATTGCTTCTGTGAATCGATTTATCTGGAATTTTGATTAAAGAACTTACCTACTCAATTATAATCCCATTAAACCCCTACCTCTCATTGCAAAAATCTTTGAGAATAGAGGTGTCATTTAATGAATAGATAGTGTAATTTAAGGAATAGATGGTGTAATCTAATGAATAGAGGATGCCATTTAATGAATAGATGGTGTCATTAAATAAATAGATGGTGTCATTTAATGAATAGACGATGTCATTTAATGAATAGCTGTAATCATTTAATGAATAGATGGTGTAATTTAATGAATATATGGTGTCATTTAATGAATAGATGGTGTCATTTAATGAATAGATTATGTCATTTCTTGATTAGATGGTGACATTTAATGAATAGATGATGTCATTTAATGAATAGATGATGTCATTTAATGAATAGATGGTGTCATTAAATAAATAGATGGTGTCATTAAATAAATAGATGGTGTCATTTAGGGAATACATGGTGTCATTTAAGGAATAGATTATGTCATTTAATGAATAGATAGTGAAATTTAATGAATAGATGGTGTCAGTAAATAAATAGATGGTGTCATTTAATGAATAGGCGATGCCATTTAATGAATAGCTGTTATCATTTAATGAATAGATGGTGTAATTTAATGAATATATGGTGTCATTTAATGAATACGTGGTGTCATTTAATGAATAGATTATGTCATTTCTTGATTAGATGGTGACATTTAATGAATAGATGATGTCATTTAATGAATAGATGATGTCATTTCTTGATTAGATTATGTAATTTAATGAATAGATGGTGTCATTAAATAAATAGATGGTGTCATTAAATAAATAGATGGTGTCATTTAGGGAATACATGGTGTCATTTAAGGAATAGATTATGTCATTTAATGAATAGATGGTGAAATTTAATGAATAGATGATGTCAGTAAATAAATAGATAGTGTCATTTAATGAATAGACGATGTCATTTAATGAATAGCTGTTATCATTTAATGAATAGATGGTGTAATTTAATGAATATATGGTGTCATTAAATAAATAGATGGTGTCATTTAAGGAATAGATGATTTCATTTAATGAATATATGGTGAAATTTAATGAATAGATGATGTCATTTAATGAAAAGATGGAGTCATTTAATGAATTGATGATGTCATTTAATGAATAGCTGTCATCATTAAATTAGTTAATGTTGTAATTTAATGACTAGATGGTGGAATTTAATGAATAGATGATGACAATTAATGAACAGACGGTGTCATTAAATAAATAGATGGTGTCATTTTTGGAATAGATGGTGTCATTTAAGGAATAGATGATGTCATTTAATGAATAGATGGATGGTGAAATTTAATGAATAGATGATGACATTTAATGAAAAGATGGTATAATTTAATGAATTGATGGTGTCATTTAATGAATAGATGATGGCATTTAAGCAATAGATGATGGCATTTAATGAATATATTATGTTATTTAATGAATAAATGATGTAAATTAATGAATATAATATGTCATATAATGAACAGATAATGTAATTTAATTAATAGATGGTGTCATTTAAAGAATAGATGATGTAATTTAATGAATAAACGTTGTCATTTAATGAATAAATGTTGTACCTTTATGAATAAATATTGTCATTTAATGAATAAATGGTGTCATTTAATGAATAGATGTTATAATTTAATGAATAGATGATTTCAGTTAATGAATAGATGATGTCATTTAATGAATAAATGGTTTCAATAAATGAAGAAATCGTGTAATTTAATGAATAGATGTTGTCATTTAATGAATAGATGATGTTATTTAATGAATAGATTATGTCATTTCATGAACAAGCGTTGTCATTGAATGCATAGATGATGTAATTCAATGAATATATTATGTAATTTTATGAATAGATGTTGTCATTTAATGAATAGATGGTGTTATTTAATGAACAGATCTTGTCATTAATAAATAGATTTCATTTTAGTAATAGATGTTGTCATTTAATGAATAGATAGTGTCATTTAATGAATAGATAATGTCATTAAATGAATAGATATTGTCATTTAATGAATAGAATATGTCATTTTATGAATAGATGCCGTCATTTATTGAATAGATGTTGTCATTTAATGAATAGATGTTGTTATTTAATGAATAGATGTTGTCATTTAATGAATAGATGTTGTCATTTAATGAATAGATGTTGTCATTTAATGAATAGATGTTGTCATTTAATGAATAGATGTTGTCATTTAATGAATAGATGTTGTTATTTAATGAATTGATGTTGCCATTTTATGAATTGATGTTGCCATTTTATGAATTGATGTTGTCATTTAATGAATAGATGGTTTCATTTAATGAATATATCGTGTCATTTAATGAATAGATGTTGTAATTTAATGAATAGATGGTCATTTTATGAATAGATGATGTCATTTTATGAATAGATGGTGTAATTTAATGAATAAATATTGTCATTAATGAACAGATTATTTCATTTAATGAATAGAAGTTGTCATTAAATGAATAGATGGTGTCATTTAATGAATTGATGCTGTCATTTAATGAATTGATGCTGTCAGTTTATGAATAGATGATGTCATTTATTGAATAGATGATTTCATTTAATGAATAGATGTTGTAATGTAATGAATAAATGCTGTCGTTTATATAATAGGTGGTGTCATTTAATGAATAGATGATGTCATTTAATGAATAGATGATGTCATTGAATCAATATATCGTTTCATTTAAGGAATAGATGGTGTCCTTTAATGGACGGATGATTTCATTTAATATAAAGATCGTGTCATTTAATGAATAGATCGTGTTATTTAATGAAAAGATGATGTCATTTAATGAACGGATGATTTCATTTAATGAATAAATGCTGTCATTTTATGAATAGATGATGTCATGTAATGAATAAATGGTGTGATTTAATGAATAGATGATGTAATTTATTGAATAAAGGTTGTCATTTATTGAATAGATGATGTCATTTATTGAATAGATGATTTAACTTTATGAATAGATGGTGTCTTTTAATGAATAGATGTTGTGATTTAACGAATAGATGATGTTATTTAATGGATAGATGTTGTCATTGAATCAAAAGATCGTTTCATTTAATGAATAGATATTGTCATTTAATGAGTAGATGATATCATTTAATTAAAAGATCATGTAATTTAATGAATAGATGGTGTCATTTAAGGAATAGGTGTTGTTATTTAATGAATAGATGTTGTCATTTAATGAATAGATGGTGTCAGTTAATGAACGCATGATTTCATTTAATGAATAGATATTGTCATTTAATGAATAGATGATGTCATTTAATTAAAAGATCATGTAATTTAATGAATAGATGTTGCCATTTTATGAAAAGATGTCATTTAATGAATAGATCTTATCATTTAATTAATAGATGGTTTCATTTAATGAATAGATATTGTCATTTAATGAATAGATGATGTCATTTCATGAATAGATGGTGTCATTTAATGAATAGATGGTTTCGTTTAATGAATAGATTGTGTCATTTAATGAACAGATGATGTCATTTAATGAATAGGTGTTGTCATTTAATTAATAGGTGGTGTCATTTAATGAATAGATGGTGTCATTTTAGGAATAGATTGTGTCATTTAATGAATAGAGTATGTAATTTAATGAATAGATGATTTCATTTAATGAATAGATGGTGTCATTAAACCTCAACAGAAAAAAAAACTAGAATAAACCTAGAATCACATCTTTCAACGTAGACCTCTACTACCATGCCTCCTTCTCCAACATCGGGGGTCTACGTTCCAACCTTCCAGAGGTTAAAACACAATTACAGGAGATGAAACCGGACATATTCTTTCTAAGCGAAACTGGAATAGGGCCAATCACTTCTCTAGATGAGTTCATAATTAACGGGTTCTCTAACTTAACATCTAAATATGACCCCCAAGATCGCCATGGGCATGGAATATGTGCCTACATAAAAGATGCCTTTTCATGTGGTAGGGATATCTCTAGAGAAGATCCTAATTTACCTCATATGTGCTTCCGGGTTGCACTTGCTCACACCACTACATTTATATTTGCCCTCTATCGGCCCCATAACAGCAGAGTTACTTCTTTAAGAGTATATCTAATAAAATAGACCACATCCTGTCTGCACACTCCTCGGCTAACATCCACATCTGTGGTGACTTCAACGTCCATAACGTGGAATTGCTGACCCACGCAAATAAGACAGACGATGAGGGGAGGTTCTGTCCAGATTTTGCCATTGCTTATGATCTCACCCAGATTGTTCGCAAGCCCACCTGTGTGTCCGATATTACAGGTCAATATGCTAGCCTCCTAGACCTTTTCCTCTCAACTTCCCCTGAGCTATGCTCATGTTCCGTTCTTTCTCCTCTGGGATACTCCGACCACTCCGTCATATCACTTAAGATAAAAATTAAATGTAATATGTCCCCAGACGTACCCCTCCACCATACTGTATGCTGATACTCCACTGCTGACTGGGATAGCTTCTGTACATTCATATCTGATCTACCTCTGCACTACATGTTAAAAAGGATGTGTCCTCTAAAGTATCAAACCTGACCGAATGGTTAATTGTTGGAATAGACCGATTCATACCATCTAAAAATTTCCAACAAAAACCTAACAGTCAGACATGGTTCTCCCCAAAATGTGCTGCTGCCATCGCACACAGAAATCACTTTTTCCATAGCTACCAACGTAATAAATGCACTGAGACTAAAGCTGCTTCCAGGAACGCCAGCAACCACTGTAAAAGAGTAATAGAAAATGCAAGAGAGCTATATGCTCAGTCCTTGAAATCAAAAGTAGCTGATTAGCGGCTTGGTTCCCACCAGTTTTGGCAAATAACAAATAGGATCCTGAACAGAAGTGTGCGTTCTATCCCAACGATTATCAATGGACCAGAGGTCATCCCGTCAGCGTCAGACAAGGCCAAACTATTTGCCAAGAACTTTGCACTAATTCTACCCTATGCGACGAAGGCCATCAACTCCCCGTATTTCCTCTATAACACAGAACAAGCCAGACAACGTATAAATATCTGTGCATGAGGTCAACAAGCTAATCAAGAACCTTGATTCCAGTAAAGCAACTGGCTCTGACGGCATCCCAATTATAGTGTTAAAAAAGCTTCAACCAGAACTTGCTCCTATACTTACGAAACACTTTAAGCATTGCCTTAAGGAGAAGTGCTTTCTAACAGCTTGGAAAACCTCATCAGTATGCCCTGTATTTAAGAATTCAGGTGATAAGTCATCTCCCTCTCAGTACAGACCAATAAGTCTCCTGTGTGTCAAGAGTAAGTTGTTGGAATCCATATTAAATAGAGAAATAGTCCACCACCTCAGCAGAAATAACCTTCTTAGTGACATGCAATATGGTTTCCGTTCTGCAAGATCTACAGCAGATGTGCTAACGGTTATATCTCATAGGATTAGTGAATCTCTTGACAAAGTCTTCCTTTCTAGGGCAATTGCTCTTAACATTTCAAAGGCCTTCGATAAGATATGGCATAAAGGCCTACTTCACAAGATTTCCAGTTACGGAAATGTTTTCTCAATCATTAAATCATTTCTCTCTGATAGGCTCATAAGAGTAGTAGTCGATGGACAAAAATCAGAGGCCTGTAGTATTAATGCTGGAGTCCCTCAAGGGTCAATCCTAGGCCCAACTCTCTTCCTGATTTACATCAATGATCTCCCTAAACACATACTTAAATCATTTATTGGCATCTATGCTGATGACACGACCATCTATGGCAACACATCAAAGGCTGTAAATGACAAAGTTCTCTCTAATTCTCTCTCCTCTGATCTCGAGCGCATGGTTCAGTGGGGGAAGACGTGGCTGGTTACCTTTAATGCATCTAAAACAAAACTCCTATCTTTACCTCATCAACGGTCTGATCCCCATCTGGCATCAATTGAAATGGATGGCTCTCGTCTAGAAGAAGCCCCATGTTTTGACAAGCTCCTGGGCTTGACCTTTACTCCTGATCTGAAATGGAACAGGTATATCAAGTCTGTTGCCAAAGCCGCTGGAAAGATAGTGGATCCTTCTACCGCTCCAGAAGATATCTCATTACTGATGCAATTCTCTATCTATATAAAAGCCAAGTACATCCAAGGATGGAATACTGTTGCCTTATCTGGGCAGGAGCTGCTAAAAACAGCCTATCCTGCCTTGACAGAGTACAAAATAGACTTTGTGACTTAATGGAGGATGCCCTTTTCTCTTCCCTGCAACCTCTCTCCCACAGAAGAGACGTTGCGAGCCTGTCTTTGTTTTATCGTTACTTCCATAGCAGGTGCTCGTCTGAACTCCAATCTCTGATCCCCCCTCGCCAATCTTTTACGAAAAACACCCGTCTAGCTGAATTCAGTGTCAAAAATTTTCCCCACTCTTTATCTGTGCCTAAATCAAAATATAGATTCCATGAACAAAGCTTCTTTCTTAGAACTGCACACCTGTGAAACTCTGTTCCATCTGCCTGTTTTCCACCTGACTACAGCCTGGATGTCTTCAAGTCCAACGTAAACAAATTCCTGATGAACCGCCCCCTTAAGTAGACACTTTATTAAATCTCCACACTAACGTATTGTACTTGCAATAACCCTTATCACTCAGTGGCTTCTGGGCCTTGATAAGTGGTGACCACCTTGTAAAAAAAAAAAAGAAGAAAAAGAAAATGAATAAATTATGTCATTTAATGAATAGATGGTGTCATTTAATGAATAGATGGTGTCATTTAATGAATAAATGATGTCATTTAATGAAAAGATGATGTCATTTAATTAATAGATAGTGTGATTTAATGAATAGATGATGTCATTTAATGAATAGATGATGTCATTTAATGAATAGATGGTGTCATTTAATTAATAGATCGTGTCATTTAATGGATAGATAGTGGCATCTAATGAATAGATGGAGTCATTTAAGGAATAGATTGTGTGATTTAATGAATAGATGTTGCCATTTATGAATAAATGATGTCATTTAATGAATAAATGATGTCATTTAATGAATAGATAGTGTCATTTAATGAATAGATGGATCTTGTAATAAATAGATCGTGTTATTTAATGCTGCTTACACTTATAAAAGGCCTTCTTAACTACTGATCATCAGAACTAATAGTATGGCAACTTAAGCCTCTTCGTTCAAATTCCTGGGAACATGAATTAAAACAAATACATTAGGAACATTACCAAGATGGCTTTAACAAAGTTGGGTTCTCTCTAGCATGTTAGAAAAGTACTCACACCCGAGAGTATCCTAAATCTCTATAAAACCACCATTTGCCCATGCATGGTGTATTGCTATCACATCTGGGCTAGTGTACCTGCCACTAATCTCTTACTCTTAAACAGCATCCAAAACAGGGTCTCCGACCACATACGTATCGCACTATCAACCAGACTCCAACCTCTGTTGCATCACGGAAATGTTTCATCTCCATGCCTATTTTACAGGTATCATAATGGAATGTGCTCTGACCAACTCCAAACACTTGTCTGCCCTCGATGTAAATAATTCTGGCTGACTTGACAAACAGGAAAATATCACTCCTACACTGTAGAAATCCTTCAGTATTGGGAAGCTTTGTATTCTAATAGATTTTTTCCTTGAACTGCTAGGATTTAGAATTTCTTCCCGGGTTCCTTCTTCCCTGACTGTACCGATATGCAGAAGTTCAAGTGTAATGTGAATAGTAGGGATATATCGATTTATTAATAATTGATAATCGGCCATATCAGCCACTTTGCCAATTAATCAGTATAAAGTCGATAAACCTTTCTCTTTCCTGTTAAATTTAAGCCATTTTGTCAATGCAAATTGACTTATCAGCACAGTAATTGTCGAATTAACTTGACATTTGTTAAGTGCCTGGCTACTATCATGCCTGTTTGTTCTATTTTTGCTGTATTGAATGAAATTATAAAATCCAAAATACATTTTCCAATTCTTAAACAAATCTAATAAAACAACTAGATGTGAAAAAACAAATTACAAAGTACAATTCCAATTCATAAATGATTTACTACTAGCGGGGGTACCCGGCGTTGCCCGAGTGTTTGTTTCCGGGACGGGGGGGGGGAAGTTTTAAAAAATGTTATGGTAGGTAAGTAGGAAGGATCAAACCCGGAGTCATGAGTAAAAGTAGGAAATAAAGTGTGAAAAAAAAACAAAAAACATCTGCAACGTTAACAGTTCGGCCACCAAGAAAAGTCCATTCCAGTTGTTTAGGAAAAAAAAAAAAAACGACTACGGTAGGTCGTCGCGAATGTGAAAATATAATGTGAATTGTCCAGCACGCTAACCACTACGCCACAGAGCACTGCAGCTTAGTTTAGTTATTTTAAATAACTTCACATGAAAGAACTACGAAGCCAAACCGATGTTCTCTTCTCAACTGTTCCTTGTGAACGATCCCCAAACGGTGTTAAGTGGTGGCAGGGGGAGGAGGAATTTATTAGAGAGAAAATATTTTACCACTTCCATTGATCTTAACCGATTTTGGCCGTGACTTCTCAGCAGAAAAAGTATAGAAATCTAAGATTATCGAGGAATTTGAGAAATAATAAGCCTATAACACACCTCAGATATTGTTCTGCCGTTTGTGCATATTATATTTGCATGAAATATCTTGATTTTTAATCCTATTAAGGTCAAAATCCGACGGGAAAAAATGAGTTCATTTTATTTATATAGAGAAGAGAAGATAAGCTGAATTCTGCTTCGACTGGAGCGTGCTGTGGTAGTTACTTCCGCTCTAAACCTATTTCCTCTTTTATTCATACTGTTTTATTTCTTTGTTCTCATAGTCATAAAAAGTTGAATACTCTTAAGCTGTATTTTAGAAACATTAGAGTTTCTCCATTCTCAGGACGAAGCATGTTCCTGAAAAGTTCATACACATAATCACCTGTACTAAAGAGTCTCTCATTCTCCACGGGTGAAGGTGGTCTGTTAAAATATTTTGAAGCTATTTTCCGCAAGTGTGGTAAGGTTTCCTGTGTCTTTTCCACCACTGAAATGGATCATCATCTCTTGCGAGTAGTGGTAAAGCTGCATAATGATCAGTTTTTTTTTTGTGAACTTATAAATATATACTATTTTTTAACTTTGTATATTTTTTGTACTTATAGTTACAGTCCACAGGTTTGACTGAGCCTCCAGCTACTCTAAATTTTAAGTTGGCTTATTTGAAGCTAAATCATCAAACAGGCCTGACAGAGATATAGTTTTACTTTCTTCTTGATATTCTTGAACAAGTGTATCCTGATTCTCCTTCATTATTATGAGTAGAAAATAGATGTACAGCCCAATTTTTAATAGTTTTTCATATTATGTCTATATAAATTTTAATTTGAAACTTGAATCTAGGAAATTCGACACACACGTTTTTATCATTAAGATAGGATAAAAATCTTGTTTCATTGACTCACTGAATTGTTTAATCAAAGATTCCACTAAAGTCAGAAATATCAGAATTAGTTTTGACAGAAATAATCTCAGAACTAAAATTGTAGGTATTATCACTGATACGGTTTGTTTTGTTAATTGCTTTTTAGGGTGATTTCTTCGAATGGACTCAGTAACCGGACCCTTTTTTGCAACAAGTCTTTATTGTAAAGGTAAGAATCTTATAATCAACAGCATACATTACAAAAACTTTTCATTGTTCTAAATTCATTTTCAACATATATTGAATTCCACTGTGTGATTACATCTTCAATGTGTTTATGATTTTCGAAATTAAACTGATCTTGTATTTCAGTTAATTTTCTAATCGCTAATAGAGAACGATTAAAGTAATAGACAGTATTTCTGTGAGTTTAATGATTGTCTGCACAGCCTGTTAGGAAATTAATGAGTCATTTATTGAGAGTTGAAATGTATGTATGAAACATGATAGTAACTCTAAACCAGAAATCATATTTGCTTCTGAATCCCACGAGACTTATAGCATTTTATTGGAGATTTTATACTTATGTAGAACATTGTGCAATTTTCTATTTATTCTTCACCTGTGTATGTAGCAAGAAATGGGGCAACTCTACGCAGAGTTCTGCACTGGTCAAAGTCATCTGAAAGCCAATGACCTGTCGAACTACAAAAGGCAGCATTATGTGTAGACGACTGTTGTCCAAGAAATGCTGCTAATTTCATCAAATGACGATCGCATTTTTAGTTTTAATTTTGTAAATATATATGAAATTATTTTTTCAGTAAAGTAATTTTTAATGGAATACTATAATTTCTGCAAAGTTCTGTAATAAGTCTATTAAATCCAATGCCAGATGTTACAGAATATGATTGAATATCAATATGAATCCTTTCTCCTATCAGATGATTGATATCTTGTGATCCCAATTTTTATTTTTGTGATTTGCGATCATTAATATCCCAATATTTTTTGGCCAATATTGATTCTACAGTAGATTGGTTTGTAGTTGCTGCCACCTGTTCCTGAGAATTCATTGTGTTTCCTTTTCTCATCTGAAACATTTGTTTCTTCTGGTTGAACGTTTTTCAGATAGTTTATTCGTTGATATAATAGTTTTTATATTTGCCACCTCTTGCTATGGTGGCTTGACATAACTTGCAGACAGATGTATCCTTATATATATATATATTATTCCTTAATTGGAATTCATTTTTGAGATGAGCATTATATATTGATTTATTTTTATTTTTATTTCGGACTATTATTCTCATCTTTATTAGTTGTTGTTTTTGATCTTTTATTGGTTTTGTTTATTCACAACGTTTCGGCCAACTATTCCTCTGGCCTTCGTGAGACAACAACAACTACGGCCAACTATTCCTCTGGCCTTCGTGAGACGACAACAACTATGGATGGCAGTGATGGCTGAGAATGCAGTTAGGAGATTCGAAGATGTATCCTTATTTTGGGGGTCGACATAAAAATACTTCCAACAAAAACTGGTTGCCATAATGGTTGATGTTTGTTGTCAACTTGAGTGTGATTTTCACAACGTTTCGGTCAATGTAATATTCGACCTTCTTCAAGTGTATCTTTATATGGGAATGTTTCTGTCGAACTCGGGAATTTGGACAGAAATTCAAGTGGGACTCTTTATTTACTTCACTGGGAAGCATGCTACCCCCATGAAATAAATAAAAGGTTCTGCTCTAAATTCCATCCGAATTCCCAAATTTCCGAGTTTGGTAAGATACACTTGAAAAAGGTCGAAGGTTATATCGACCGAAACGTTGGGAAAATCACATTCAAGATGAGAACAGTAGTCTGATATATTCAAATAATACGAATAACCAATCCTCATCTCAAAAATTCAGAAATGTTTATTGTCATTATTTAATTAATATTTACATGACTGAATTACTTATGTCTGATATCTAATTAGTACTTAATCTCAATAAATTTTGGGATCCACTTAAACCTTTAAAGGAGACAGATTTTCTTCAATAAACCAGTAGAGCCTAGTTGACCCGAATCTGTGGACGCTTCCCTCAGTTACAATATTCCACGCACACGCACACTAACATTAAGGAACCCACAGACACACACAATTCATGATCTCATTATTGCCTGCAAATCTGTATAAACTTTATTCATTGGCATATTTCCAATATTCTCACTGAAATATCTTATTTATATAAAACAAACTCGTATTCAATGAATTATCATTTATTTTATTAAGCAAAGAAGTTTTGAATACAATTTTTCTGTCCCCTTAATTAATCGATGCAGACTTCTAATGTTTCAGATAATGAACTCTATAAATATTCACAAACATTCTATGCTTTTTATTGCTGTAAACTCTCTTGTAAACACATATAAAATATCTCTTGTGTGAATATATGCCTTCTTAACACATTATTTTGTTTTGTGTTCCTTATAACGTATCTCGTTTTTTTTTTCAGATTTAATTATAAAACCTCCAAAGTTTTTTCGCTGAAAATATTTCTATGAATCCAGCTCATGCCAATGATACTTCTTACATTACAAAACAGCTTAAAGTAAAACCACAAAATTGGCGTGAACACATCTCTAAAATCTGGTGACCGTTTCCTTTATTATATACCACGGCGTTGTCTTTATTATTATCGGCCTTAAAGGTTAAAAAGTTGGCAATGAGGATTTGAAACCTACCTTCCACAACACTGTCGACGAAGTATTAAGAATTATTCGGATTAATATAATCCGAATATATGTCACATAACTCTGGCGACAATGATTTCTAGATTTATTCAGACACAAAGATAATCCGAACTTATGCTATACACAACATCTGTAGGGTAATGTCAAATATAGTGTTATAATGTGATGTGTAGCATTAGTATGCATGCACCATATAGACTTAAAAATTACGTTGGAAATTAAAGTCACTTTTCTATCCGTAACTTTTGAAGTCTACTAACATCTGTGTATTGCAAACTTTTGTTTTATTTTTTTCTTATTCCAGCTTTGACTTTAATCCTGAATATTTGTCTCGTTTTCTTTTTATTTATCTTTTTTCCTAAATGTTTTTGTCAAATATACTATTATTAACAAATACTTTTTCCTATATTTAAAACGAGAAAAAAAAAGTCTCCTATGAAATTGAACATTTCCCAAATTATACCTACATATTATCTGAACTCAAAAACATGCGGCTTTTTTTTTTCTCTCTCTAAAGTATGCATAACTTCTAGCTAGTCTAAACTTAATACATAAATCTAGAGGTATTACTTCTTAACCAGTTTTTTAAACGAGTTAAAATAACCATACTTTCCA
This sequence comes from Euprymna scolopes, assembly GCF_053919585.1. Classification (NCBI taxonomy): domain Eukaryota; kingdom Metazoa; phylum Mollusca; class Cephalopoda; order Sepiida; family Sepiolidae; genus Euprymna; species Euprymna scolopes. Next base: position 44,436,651 of record NC_136482.1, on the reverse strand, counting down.
ATTTGATAAAAATTCCATTATAAAATATTTATTATGGGGTGGAGCTGGAATGCTCGAACATTCTAGCTCCAGGTAGATTAAGGAAAAAGTATCTATGCCCTAATGTGGGAGGGGAGTCGATCTTCAAGTACTACCTTTTACATGGGAAATGGGCAACGGACTTAAACAAAGTAGATATTAATAAGTCCTTCTCACCTTTTCTTTTTAAATGGAGAGTAGATAATGCATGTGGATGTGTTATCAGCAGCTCCAGTAACTCTCGCTTCTCTTGTTTTCTCCTTCAGTCTTCATTTCCAATGAGTGATTTTTCTGACAAAGGGTGAAAAAAAAGCTGCTTTCCAGGTCGGTAATACTTTGTGAACAATAGCCTGAGAAGTCGGAAAATTTCTGTTTCTATGTATATCCTTGTGGTCATGTCACTAGTAAGGGTGCTGGAGGTAAACGTTTCATCTGGGCTGACGTTATCCACCTGAGAGGCAGGGACCCGAACCTTGGATTAACCACTAAGGAGGCTGTCCTATCAGTAGGTGCAAAGTGGCGGGGCTGCTGTATTGCCATTTGGTGAGTGGATTCTGGACCATACAATAGTTTCTGGTGGGGCCTCCCGATGCCATACTGATGGGTAATTGTTACGGCTTTACCTTATCATGTGCTACAAAAAAAAAAAAAAAAAAAAAAATTTCTTATTTTTTCTCTTACTTCCCCTCTCTGTCCTGCTCCAACCAAGTCTATCGACCTGTTCCAAAAATCCCAAAACCTCAACAAATCTCCACCCTCCAAAAAAAACATGAATAAACCTAGAACCCCATCCTCCAACGTAGACCCCTACTACCAGGTCTCCTTCTCCAAAATCAGGGGTCTACGTTCCATTTCAGAGGTTGAAACACAATTACAGGAGACGAAACCGGACATATTCTTTCTAAGCGAAACTAGCATAGGGCCAACCACTTCCCTAGACGAATTCATAATTAAAGGATACTCTAACTTAACATCTAAATTTGACCCCCAAGATCGCCATGGGCATGGAATATGTGCCTACATTAAAGATGGCTTTCCATGTGGTAGGGATATCTCCACCCTAAATTACCTTATATGTGCTTCTGGGTTGCATTAGCTTACACCACTGCATTTATATTTGCCCTCTATCGCCCTCACAACAGTGGGGTTACTATCTTTAAGAGCATATCTGAGAAAATTGACCACATCCTGTCTGCTCATCCCTCGACTAACATTCACATTTGCGGTGACTTTAATGTCCATAATGTGGAATGGCTGACCACCTCAAATAAAACCGATGACAAGGGGAGGTTCTGTCATAGTTTTGCTACTGCCTCCGACCTCACGCAGATTGTTCACTAACCCACCTGTGCCCGATACTACCGATCAGTATGCAAGCCTTCTAGAACTTTTCCGCACAACTTCCCCTAGGCTATGTTCATGTTCCGTTCTATCTCCTCTGGGATCCTCCGACCACTCCGTTGTAGCAGTTAAGATAAAAATGAAATGTAATAAGTCTTCAAACATACCGCATCCACCATAGAGTATATCGATACTCTATGGCTGACTGGGATAGCTTCCGTTCCATTCATATATGATTTACCTCTGCATTCCATGTTTAAAAAAGATATGTCCTCTATAGTATCAGACCTGACCGAATGGTTAATTGTAGGCATAGACCGATTGTTACCATCCAAAAAATTCCAACAAAAACCTAACAGCCAGCGATGGTTCTCCTCAGAATGTGCTGCTGCCATCGCACACAGAAAATACTTTTTCCATAGCTACCAACGTAATCAATGTACTGAGACTAAAGCTACTTTAAGGACTACCAGCAACCACTGTAAAAGAGTAATAGAAAATGCAAGAGAGCTATATGCTCAGTCTGTTAAATTCAAAGTAGCTGATTAGCAGCTTGTTCCCACCGGTTTTGGCAAATAGCAAACAGGATCCTGAACAGAAGCGTGTGTTCTATCCCAACCATCATCAATTGACCTGGGGTCATCTCCTCAGTATCAGCCAAGACCAAACTATTTGTCAAGAACTTTGCAGCTAATTCTACCCTAGACGACGAAGGCCATCAACTCCCCATATTTCCTCCTATAACAGACAACACGCTATGCAACATACAAATATATGTGCATGAGGTTGCTAAGCTAATCAAGAACCTTGATTCCAGTAAAGCAACTGGCCCTGACGGCATTCCAGTTATAGTGCTGAAAAAGCTCAAACCAGAACTTGCCCCCCCCCATACTTACAAAACTGTTTAAGCGTTGCCTTAAGGAGAAGTGCTTTCCAACACCCTAGAAAACCTCATCAGTATGCTCTGTATTTAAGAATTCAGGTGAAAAGTCATCTCCCTCTCAGTACAGACCAATAAGTCTCCTGTGTGTCATGATTAAGTTGTTGGAATCCATATTAAATAAAGAAGTAGTCAACCACCTAAGCAGAAACAACCTTCTTAGTGACACGTGATACGGTTTCCGTTTTGCAAGATCTACCACAGATGTGCTAACGGTTATATCTCATAGGATTAGTGAATCTCTCGACAAGGTCTTCCTTTCTAGGGCAATTGCTCTCGACATATCAAAGACCTTCGATAAGGTTTGGCATAAAGGCCTACTTCACAAGATTTCCAGTTACGGTATAACTGGAAATGTTTTCTCAATTATTAAATCATTTCTCTCTGATAGGCTCATAAGAGTAGTGGTCGATGGACAAAAATCAGAGGCCTGTAGTATTAATGCTGGAGTCCCTCAAGAGTCTATCCTGGTCCCAACTCTCTTCCTGATCTACATCAATGATCTCCCTAAACACATACTTAAATCATTCATTGACATCTATGCTGATGACATGGCCATCTATGGCAACACATCAAAGGCTGTAAATGACAAAGTTCTCTCTAATTCTCTCTCCTCTGATCTTGAGTGTGTGGTACAATGGGGGAAGAGGTGGCTGGTTACTTTTAATGCATCCAAAACCAAGCTTCTATCTTTACATCATCAACGCTCTGATCCCCATCTGGCATCAATTGAAATGGATGGCTCTCGTCTTGGGGAGGCTCCATGTTTCGACAAGCTTTTGGGGTTGACCTTTACTCCTGATCTGAAATGGAACACATACATTAGGTCTGTTGCCAAGGACGCTGGGAAAATGGTGGGATCCTACTACCATTCCAGAAGATATCTCACTACTGATGCAATTCTCTATCTGTATAAAAGCAAAGTACGCCCAAGGATGGAGTATTGCTGCCACATCTGGGCAGGAGCTTCTAAAAAACAGCCTATCCTGGCTTGACAGAGTACAAAATAGATTTCATGGCTTAGTGGAGGGTGCCCTTTTCTCTTCCCTGCAGCCTCTCTCCCACAGAAAGGACATTGCGAGCCTGTCTTTGTTTTATCGTTATTTCCATGGCAAATGTTCGTCTGAGCTCCAATCTCTGGTCCCCCCTCGCCAATCCTTCACGAGAAACACCCATCTGGCTGAAACCACTGTCAATAATTCTCCCCACTCTTTATCTGTGCCTAAATCCAAAAGTAGATTCCATGAGCAGAGCTTTTTTCCCAAAAGTGCACGACTGTGGAACTCTCTTCCGTTTGCCTGTTTCCCACCTGACTAAAACTTGGGTGTCTTCAAGTCCAACATAAACAAATTCCTGACAAACCGCCCTCTTAAGTAAGACACTTTATCAAATCTCCAATACTAATGATTACTACAATACTATCTCATTTATTACTACACACACAATAATCCTTATCCCTGAGTGACCTCCGGGCCTTGATAAGTGGTGACCTCCATGTAAAAAAAAAAAAAAAAATCCAAGTTGCTCTCGGAAAGCGTGCTAAAATTCTTGAAGCGCTTTTTCCCTACTGAAGATTGTATTATTATTTTCTTTCTCTTTCTCAGCAAATAGAATTTCTAAAAAAGAGCACACTTAAATCGCTCCCGATTCTATTCTGCTCATCTATCTATCGACGTAAGACAGCATCTTCACATTCAGCGATTTGGGAGTTACTCTTCACTATTTTACTCATAACGTGCCTTGCTCTTTTTATAACTTCATCTAATTCATCCAATGAGATATTGTACGATTAGGTGTCAATCACGTACGTTATCATCAATGAAGATCGAGTCATAGTTATTTCATTGATTTTTTTTAGTACTGTACTCTAACAATGTCTCAATTCATCAGGTCCGACAATCATTCAAAACAACATAAATATTCTCCACTCAAGCACCCTGCAAAGACAACAGGAGTTTCCTTAACTTATTTGAATGATTCTCAACCCGAATTAAGTTATTGCCTTATGTTTTAAAGCCTAATCTATATATCTATCAAAGTGAAAATGTTTGTCTGTCTGTGTGTGTATCTGTGTGTCTGTGTGTCTGTGTGTGTACATTTCCCTACGCAATAACTCTGCTAATTTTAAGTCTACAGACTTGAAATTTGATATACAGGGTACTGAGATTTGGAAAAATCGATGTGATCGGTTTTCGGCCAGAAATTTGGCGATTAATGGGTTAAAGTTCAACGATTTGACCTTTTAGAACTCTACCAAACTCCTCCGACAATTTTCGGTCTAAACACTTGAAATTTTAGACATAGGTTCATTGGACATGGATCTAACTTAATAACTTGATTTGAGCCCAAAACAATAAATTTTAAGGGGTCATAATAGGGGTCAAGGTTAAAATAATTGACCACTTTTTTTATTTTATTGCTCAACATACATCTCCAAATACCCGGGCACCCATGCTAGTAGAATATACAATAAAAACGGCAGTTTTTTAGCTACTATCATCATGAGTCGCATCTTCCAATTTTTGATTTTCTTTCTTTGAAGATTGTAATGCTGGGTATGGGGTAGCCAAACCAGCTGCCAACATTTTCCTGCTTTTTATTGAAACAAGCCGGGAGCTCTTTTATGTATCCTCGCTGTTCCCTTACGTGGAATTTTCTTTATTTTTTTTGCACTTGGTTCACCATGAATATTAGTTAGGTAGGACTTCAGGTTCTTCTTTATAAGCCCTGTAGCACCTATGATAACTGGTATGATTATCTCCCAAGATTTCAGTTTATTTTCGTATCATACATGAGACCTTGATATTTGCTCTGTTTCTCTCTTTTAGCTCTGTTCACACCTCTATCATTAAGGACACTCACTTCAACCAAGGTTGCCACACTTTCTGAGTTATTGTGACTCCACGTGATTTATTTTTCGATATTCCTTCCGATTCAGGGTAAGTTGTCTGATGGATGCTCAACTTTTGATAGCTGGCTAATCAAAAACATGTACTCTCCACCTTCATCTTGGCTTTCCTTTGCCTCTTTTGCTTTCAAAGATAACCTCATGGCATAACTTTGACAGGCTAGTGGTTGATTGTTTGACATAACCAAAAAGTTTAAGGGTTTTATTTTTGATTTTATTAAATAGAGGGGTTAGAGAATTAGTTTGACGGAGGGTGAATATTTTTTTTTTGATCAGGCAATGTCCCATAATGAAGCGTATTACGTGATTTTGAAATACTTCAATGCGATTGGCTAGTTGTTTAGTCTATGTAATACAATGAAGGCAATATAAAACGACTTGGAGGACATGCGCGAGTCTTTTCTAGTCTCACACGATGTCACTTCCCTTTCAAAGGAAATCCACACATGCACAAAAGACCACTGGAAACACCTATAAAAGAAAGAGCAATAAGCGGCTTCTTCCTTTTAGGACCAGCTTTCGAGCTGTATGGTCTACGGGTCGACAGCATGCCTTTTCGGCATGCGCGCACGCTCATGCCTCACACCACTTGCTACTATGTGGGACAAAAAGCCAACAAACAGTACATACACTTTATACGCTTTCTCTCTCCGTGAACTGGATTGACTTTCTCACTCTATCTCCCCTTCGGCTTTGGTCCATCAAAACAGACATGTGCACGACGCTCTACTGAGCTTAACCCTCTCTTTCTACAGGCCGGCTTGCCACTTCGCGTTTCTCTATCGCATTCCCCTTTCCTTCCACGCGCGTAGTCGCCAACGGCCGAATGAACACGTGTACACCCAGGACTTTTATTTCTCAACAGAAAATAAACGACATGTTTATTTTATTCCAGCATTTGAGTTCTTTGTTTCCTTCATTCAATTCGTTTCATTATTTTTTCTTGTAGCGAGTTAGGGTATTTATATCCTGGTCTTCTACATACATAAATTAAATAAAATTTTACTTTAACAGTTATGGACACCTTTTTGATTTTAGAATAGTGTTGTGATTTTGGAAAACCGTCCAACCCAGCCCAATTCTGTGTTTCAATGTCGTCTTGTGATCACTGGAGAAAGTCAGTTTATCCCTTAAATAAATGAAGCAGGTGACCATTTTGATGAGTTTATTGTGAATAGTCATGTTTAGGTTAAGCTGTGATTTAACTGTAGACACATTCTGTTTTCTCTAGGTCTATTTCTTATCCTATCTCTTTTGCATTCTTTGCTAATACATTAATAAAAACTTGAAGTTTATGTGTGTATTCATTAACAAAGGCGATTTCATCAGCATAAGAGAAGTTGGTTAGGATTTGTCTTCCTACAGAAAAACCGCTTTGGCAAATCTCTTCTGTCTTAAGCATAACAGCAGCTAGTCCAGCACAAAACAGAGTTGCGGAAATCATATCTCCTTGCTTGCCACACTTGTAGATGTTTACGTAGCACCTAAATCCAATGTCAGTATTTTATAAAAGCCTGCGATCCATCGTAAAGTGATTTTAGAAGATTGATGTAGGTTTTGTTGAGAGGGGTTGTCTCAAATTGACCAAAGTTTGTCGAATTTGATACTATCGAAAGCTTTTGTAAAATCGATAAAAATGATGTATAATGATTTGTTAAACTCGATTGATTTTTCAAGGGCAAAAATCTGTTCGACTGTGCCTCGCCCAAGTTGATTGGCCGCTTGGGAATCGAGGAGACAGGAATAAAGATAATTTGAGATTCTGTTTTTAATGATAGTTATAAAGAGTTTATAAACATGGCTCAACAAACTTATAAGTCTATAGTTTTTATATTCGGACTTGTCATTCTTTTTGTACAAAACAACGATTAATGCTTTCTTGAAATTAGAAGGAATTTTACTAAAATAAGATTGAACAGCTTTATTGCATCACCTCCAGCTTTTAAAGACTCGGAGTGAATGTTGTTGATGCCAGGGCTTTTGCCGGTAGATATCTTGTTCATGACTGTTAGGATTTCTTCTTTGTTATATATGAATAGGTATTAGGTTCATCATATAAATCTTCATAAAAATGAAAACCATCTCTCAAAGATTTATTCAATATTTTTTCCATTCTTATTTTTGATACCTCAGCTAATATTACATTTGCTAGTTTTAGTTTTTTTCTTAGTGATATAAAATTGTTTATTCGATGGGTAAATTTGAAATTTTATTAAGGTCATCATTTAGTTGGTTGATTTTATTCCTTTTGACTAGTATCTCGTTTCTGATTTTGATACTTTGTATTGAGTTGAATTGTCGCCATACTTTATACAAATGCTTTTCTTGTTATCAATTGCTCTCCTACAGCCGTATGCCAACGAAATTGCTTGTAGAGTTTTCATCAAGAATTTATCTCGTTGTCTTCCACTTCTGGATTGTTTCATACCTTTTTTGCTCCCTTGAGATTCCTTCCTGTGTCTATCAGCTTCTACTTGGCTTGTGATACTGCATGATTGAGTTATCTTTCTCTTAACATCATAAGATTCTGCTCTTAAGTGCCAATTAAATTTATAAGGATCTCATCTTCTTCAATTATTTATCTATTCTTAATTTACTTGCTTAATTTTTTAATCATACAGTCTTTGTTTATTGATCTAGTAGTTCAACTTCTAATCGAGGATTATTTTCTACCAGGAGAAAGGCTTAATTTCTGGGGCAATTGCCCTTGACTTATCAAAGGCCTTCGATAAGGTATGGCATAAAGGCCTACTTCACAAAATTTCCAGCTACGGTATAACTGGAAATGTTTTCTCAATTATTAAATCATTTCTCTCTGATATGCTCATAAGAGTAGTGGTTGATGGGCAGAAATCAGAAGCCCACAGTATTAATGCTGGAGTCCCTCAGGGGTCCATCTTGGACCCGACACTCTTCCTGATCTACATCAATGATCTCCCAAATCACATACTTAAATCATTCGTTGATATCTATGCTGATGACACGACCATCTATGGCAAGACATTAAAGGCCATAAATTACAAAGTTCTCTCTGATTCTTTCTCTTCTGATCTTGAGCACGTGGTACAATGGGGGAAGAGGCGGCTGGTTACTTTTAATGTATCTAAAACCAAGCTCTGATCCCATCTAGCATCAACTGAAATAGATCGCTCTCGTCCTGGGGAGTCTCCATGTTTTGACAAGCTTCTGGGCTTGACTTTTACTCCTGATCTGAAATACATCAAATCTGTTGCCAAGGTCGCTGGAAAAATGGTGGGATCCTTCTACCGCTCCAGTAGATATCTCACTGCTGATGCAATTCTCTATCTATATAAAAGCCAAGTACATCCAAAGATGGAGTACTGCTGCTGCATCTGGGCATATCCTGCCTTGACAGAGTACAAAATAGATTTCGTAGCTTAGTGGAAGATTCCATTTTCTTTGTTTTATCGAAGTGGAAGATGCCTGTCTTTGTTTTATCGTTATTTCTAGTGCTCCTCTGAGCTCTAATCTCTGATCCCCCCTCGTCAATCTTTCACGAAAAACACCCGTCTAGTTGAAGCCCCTGTCAATAATTTTCCCCACTCTTTATCTGTGCCTAAATCAAAACGTAGATTCCATGGACAAAGCTTCTTTCTTAGAAGTGCACGCCTGTGGAACTCTTTTCCGTTTGCCTGTTTCCCACCTGACTACAACTTGGATGTCTTCAAGTCCAACATAAACAAATTCCTGATAAAACGAACCTTTGAGTACGACCCTTTATCAAATCTCCATTATTAACGATTACTACGATATTATCCCATTGATTACTGTACACGCAATAACGCTTATCCCCGAGTGGCGTCCGGGCCTTGGTAAGTGGTGACTACCATGTAAAACAAAATATATGTATGTGTCAAACAAACGTTAATTGCCTTAATAATCATACATTTCCTTCACCGATTGTTGTTCATTTTGCAAAGTAAGCATACACTCTGTTCACCTTATTTCTTAATTGCTCCAATTTTTAATATCTTAGTGATATGTAATACGGTTTTTCTCCTACCAGATGAACAACTGATAATGATATCATACAAAAGCAATAAATCTATCAATGGGGATTTTCAGCTCGAGGGCAATGTCTTTTATCAAAGAGATTCAACATGGCGTGCTTTACACACTTGTTATCTATGGAACATTTGGAAATATTCTCTCAACCTGCAAATCCTTTCTCTTTGATAGGTGTATGAAAGTAATTGTTGCTGGGAAAAAAGGTTCAAAACACATAGCATCAATATTGGCGTCCCCAAAGGATCCATTCTAGCTCTAATCCTGTTTCTAATCTTCGAAATCATATTCTTTGATTATTCGCTGACATCTATACACAATGTATCACTATTTATCTCACTTCAAAGAGGTTCGATGGTCACGATTTTTCTATCTTACTGTTCTTACAAGGGCCAATGGGAAAATTAGCTTGTTCCTTTTAAAGCCTCTAAAATAAGGCTTCTCTCTTTTTGCCAATAATGGTCAGATACTCACTTCTTGCATTGAAATGAATATTTATCGCATTGAGAAAGCCTCCTTCTTTGATTGAAATTCACCCCAGACCTGAAAAAGACGATATTCATCAAACCTGTTGTTAAGGTTTCTAAGAAAATGGTTGAATAATTCTACAGAGAATATCTCACCCTGATGCAATTCTCTAGATATAAAAGAGCCAAACCCGTTCTAAGTTTATTGCTATCATGTCTGAGGTGATACTACACATCTTTCAGCGTTTGCTCTGAACAGCGTAACATTTCCTACTGCTTTAAAAAATATATTATTGCAAACTAAAGTGAAAAGAACTACTGTGAAAGGAAATCAAAACGGGTGGAAGATGACTGGACAGAAAGATGTTTGTTCACATCACATTTAGATTTCTTTATATTTTTACGGTTGGCAAAAAAAAAACAAGGAAAGGATTCCAAAGGCAAGCATCGCTATTAAAGCAGTAAGTATTTCGGCATCTTAAAGCATCTACTGTGAAGGTGTGGGATTTTGTTGCTTGCAGACTAGATCGAGGAATGTTCACCGAGGGGATTCAATATAGTAAATGAATTAGCGAACATGTGCTAACCATTTGGTCTTTCTCATAATCCATGATGGTTCCCCATTAGGCACTTCATTTTCTTTTTCTTCCTTGTTCCTTCCATCATTTTGTTTTATTCTCTGTAGTTTCTATGTGGCCGGTTAGTGTTTGTATCTTTGTATTTTATGTGAGCCAATTTACGCATCCAAGGATTTTCCTTAAGATTCCATCTATTTTCAACATTACCAGTCCTTGTATAGTCCAAGACTTTCCCTAGATTTCAATTTTTTCTATTCTTTCTTTAGGTTTTTAATGCTCATACATTATTATTTTATTATCCATTCAGTAAGAGTTCTTACTAGCAATCATTCACTAGCAATCATTCACTAGCAATCAGCTGTAGGGTTCCATAGAATCTGAGTGACAAAAAGTTTCTCCAGATTTCCAGTATTCGCCACTTCTCACGATAACTATTTATTTCATATTATCAAAATACCTGCTTACATTTGATCTCTAGTTGACATGGCCCATTGGTATTCCTTGGAGTTTAGTTAACAAAAAGCTTCTTCTCGTCCCCAGTATTTTCTGCTTTTTTCCAGTGAAGGTTATTATTGTTATTATCATTATTTCTGTTGCCCTATTTTGTGTCTGGCCATTGTTATTGCAAATTATATGCTGATAAGCGGATCATAGCAAATAAGCATAGGCTATCATCATCATCTTTTCTTAGCCCTCTATTACATTCACCAACATTCTGATTGTTCTCAACAGGGTAGTCTTCTGAAGCACTCCAACATTGAAATATATTCCTATATTCTCAATCTCCTTGTTAAGTCGTTTAATAAAAATTCCCAACAGGTACAATTTAAACTTTCTTCAACTTCCACAATTTTTTGTCTCCTTTGGTAAGTCTTGGTAAATCTGATCTCTTTGCTTCAATCAAATTGTCGCTGGATATTCATATCCACAATTATTTAACATTATCGCTCTCCACCACCCAATTAACCTTTCTCGCAATATTGTCATGCTGCTTCTTGTACTCCTTTTAAGCTAACTTCTACTGAGAATGTGTTGTATATTCTCACCTTTCTGCTTACACAGTTGACACAAAGGTTTTCTTTATGCGATACTTCACATAATTTATTCCGAGCTATCGCTCCTGTGTGGCACATATTAGAAATTGTGTCCCAACTTTCAAATCTCATTTTGATAACTACTGACAGATTTTTCCTTATCGACTGTCTCTGGCAGATCTTTTCTGAATTGACATTTTTTTCCAATACAACTTCTCTTTCGCTTTTTGTTCATGTTTTATCTTAAATTGTTTGTTCCTTGCTTGCAATTTTTCAAATTTTGAAATATCTTTTATAAGTTTTTTCTTACACTTGGAGATGTAAACTTTACAACTAATTTCTTATTCTTATACGCATCGTTAAACACCTATTACTCCTCACTTCTCTTCACATATAGCATATCAACATTACTCTTTTGGTGAAATGTTCCATTCATTGTCATCGTTTTCCTGTCTTCCTGTCCATATCTTTCAACACGTTTTCGTTCCATTAAATAATACCTACCCCATATCGAAATTTAGTTAATGCTTATATATTTACTGCGATTTGTTGCTTTTTCCAATTAAATCTTGACCTGAGAACATGTGTACTTTTCTTTTGAATTTTTTTTTTGTATAATTACTTAATTATTTCAGCTTCTTTTATTTCTTCTAATTCCACAATTCCTTAATAGGTGTATCCTTCTTCTCCAACCTATTTTATCATTTCCCCATTCAAAATCTTTATCCTTATACTTTCAACAATTTTTCTCCTTTTTATTTCAGGATACCATGCTTTGTTATGCCAAATTTCATATATTACTGCACATTTGAACAGCCTTCAAAAACATACTTAACAGTCATCCATAAATAATAAATTATTTACCCGGCACTCCCTCCTTTCACCACTCGTAACACACATTCGTTTTGTAATATGAAAGACAAGGATACCAAACTCAACACAAATAAGCCGCAACTTTATGATGTAAAGGAAAACAACAATGGCGACAAGTCGTCTTCCTGAAAAATCCCTCTTCATATGATCTTCTGCAAGATCTTCTCCATTTGATGTCAATGATATCTTCCGTTGTTTCATGCTTCATTTCTAAGAAATTCGCACATTTACAGCTATTTTAAATATTTCCATACATTCAATAATCTGAGTGGAACCATGTCATATGTTTATTTTTTGGTAATCTATCCATGATATGGATTGATTTTTGAGTCTTTTCTTACAATTTCAAAGTATTGTTCTATCAATAAGCAATTGATCTTTTGTCCCTCTACTACCTCGACTGCATCAAATCTATTGCTTCTGACACTCAAAGCATTATTATTATTATTATTATTATTATTATTATTATTATTATTATTGGTTCACATGGAGCTTTCACACAAGTCATCAAAGATCTGCTTGAAAAACCTGTGGTATTTCCTGGAAGCTGAGTGACAACAAGTCTCCCCAGACATTCAGCACTCTCCACTTCCTTCGATAGCATTTGCAAATAAATTTGTGTTATCGCAACAGCCTCTCACCATTGATTTCTCGCTGGCAGCGGCTATTGGTTTCTACTGGAATTTGATTGCCACTAAGCCTCCCCAAGGTCCCAGTTCTCTTTGCGTTTGTCCAGCAGAGGTCTGACCAGCACTCTCTCCTCGGTCTTTCCCTCCTCCTTGACTCTTCTCGGTTATTTTGTTTCGCACTTTCTTAGGGGAGGGGAGGGTGATGGGACAATGGGAGGGGATGCGTGATGTGAATGTAGAACTTATTGATATGCAGCTTCAATGTTCTTCATTCCCTGTAAAGCTTCTTCATTTTGTTAATTTCTGTTATGTGTTGTCCATCAGCTGTCAATTCCAGTCTCCATGTTCTCATTGCATTTTCTATTACGTTGATGATCCTGCTTAGTATTTTATACATTTTTAAGCATTCTATTATCCATGCTTGAGGGATCTTGTCGTACGCTTTTTTGTAGTCGATCCATGCCATAGCTAAATTCTTTCTCCTTCTTTTTATCTCCTTTAGGATCTTTTGATATATATATAGCTGATCATGTGTTCCTCTTTTTCCTTTTTGGCATCCTTTCTGTTCCTCGGGGAGGAGTCTACGATTATTCAGAGAGTGGTAGATTTGTTTGCCATTTTTCCTATGCTTTTCTTTAGGATTTCTTGCTGATTTCCTTCACTGTTCCTTCTATTTGTTGTAACTCTTCTTTCAAGTTATTCAGCCAGTCGGCATTTCTATTGTGATCTCGTTGTTCTTCCCATATTTTACTCCAGTAGTGCTTTGTTTCTGTCAGGTCTGGTCGCTCCGTTTTTGTTTTTCCTCCGTTCACATTTTGGTAGAATTGGCTTTTAGTATTTTCAAATGTCTTATTTTGTTTACAGTGTACAGATTTATATCAATATCTTCTCAATCTCGCTTCTTTTGCTTTTATTTTTTGGTCCAGTTCTTCATATTTCTTGTTTACTCTCTCCTTGTCAGTCGCATTTCCAATATTCCGTTTTTTCCACATTGCTTTCTTCCTGTTGATTATTTTGGCTTCTTTTTTTTGTTTGTGTATTTATGTTTCTAATCTCATTTCCCATCCAGGTTTTGTCGGTCCACTTTTCCTTGGTTGTTTTTCTGATTTGAAATTCATACTTGCCATTTCAATTAAGTTGTTTAAGTCTGTTATTGTATCTGTTGGGATGTCTGGGAGGAGCTTGTTAATCTTCTCTGATTCCATTTTTAATTTCTTCTGTTCTATACTCACAAGAAGTAGTCACACAGGCCGTCATCAAAGATTTCTTTTTTGAAAACAACTTGTGGTGTTCTCTGGAGTCTGACTGACAATAAGTCTGACCAAATTTCCAGTACTCTCCACTTTTTTTTAATAAAACTTGCACATACATTTGCGTTATCGCAACCGCCGTTTACCATTGATTTCTTGTTAGTGTTGACCACTGGTCTCACTGGAATTTGGGTGGCAATAAGCCTTCACAAGGTCCCAGTCCTCCTTAGAGTCACCCTGCAAAGTTTTGGCCAGTGCTTTCTCTCCTCGGTCCTTCCATTTATTATCATTATTATTATTATTATTATTATTATTATTATTATTATTATTATTAAAATAACAAGTGTGAAAGTCTTTTGAATAATATATACATTGTAATCATAACCAAGTCTTCAAAGGGAGAACAATGCTCGTCTTATTCAAGTTATATTTGATATAAAGTTGCATTCATATCATGTTCCCTTAAACTTGAACATTAGTTTGGTCGAAGTGAATACTTTGTATTATTTATTAATTTTTATTGCGAGTCTCAATATGCATTGTAATAAATCTAATGTGTTTGGCTTTCAAGATAGAGTGTAAACATCATGAGCTTCACAAGTTGCAACCATATTTTATCAAGTCAAGCATGATGTCAGCTTCTTAACTGTCTAATATTATATAGTTTGTTTTGATTTAAGTTCTCAATATATTTCCAACATACATCAGTTCGTATTATTTTGGTTATTAAAAGTAAGACTACACATAGAAATCAAAAATCGAATTAATGCTTCTATATTAGCATTCTTTGCAAATACTTCTCCTAAGTAAAATTCTGTTCTTATGATACTCTTGTACAATTTGTGATTTTTCTTTTTGCAAAAGAAACACCACTTATCAAGGCTTAGAGGCCTCTCGAGGATAAGGATCAAAGAGTGTACAGTAATCAAAGGGATAATATCATGGTAATCGTTAGAAATGCAAATTATGTAAATTGGATTACTTAAGGGGAACGGCTCATCAAGAACTTGTTTACATTGGACTTGAAGACGACCATACTGTAGTCAGCTGGAAAGCAGGCAAACAGAAGAGAGTTCCATAGGTGTGCAGTTCTAAGAAAGAAACTCTGTTCATGTAATCCACGTTTAGGTCTAGCTAGGCACAGATAAAGAGTGGGGGAAACTATTAATAGTGTTTTCAGCTAGATGAATGTTTCTCGTGAATTGGCAAGTGGAGCCCAGACGAGCATTTGCCATGAAAATAACGATAAAGCAGAGACAGGCTCACAACATCTCTTCTGTGAGAAAATGGTTGCAGGGAAGAGAAAAAGGCACCTCCTACTAGGCTACGAAGGCTGTCAATGCAGGATAAAGTCTTTCTAGCAGCTCCTGCCCAGATGTGGCAACTATGATTAAAGGACGAGGAGTATATTTATCCAGTGAATCAAATAAATGTTTCTGTCCAAAAGTCCATGCATTCCCGAATTGACTGAAAGATACCCGAGTTCAACAAGGTACATTTGAAGAAAGTCCAAGTTTACATGGACTGAAACGTTATGAGAATAACACTCAAGTTAAACAGTAGATCATCATCATCATCATCATCATCATCATCATCATCATCATCATCATCATAATAATAATAATAATAATAATAATAATAACAACAACAACAACAACAACAACAACAACAATAATAATAATAATAATAATAATAATACTAACAACAACAACAACAACAACAACAACAACAACAACAATAATAATAATAATAATAATAGTAATAGTAATAGTAATAATAGTAATAGTAGTAGTAATAATAATAATAATAATAATAATAATAATAATAACAACAACAACAACAACAACAACAACAATAATAATAATAATAATAATAATAATAATACTAACAACAACAACAACAACAACAACAACAACAACAATAATAATAATAATAGTAATAGTAATAGTAATAATAGTAATAGTAGTAGTAATAATAATAATAATAATAATAATAATAATAATAATAACAACAACAACAACAACAACAACAATAACAACGGGCTCCTTGATCGGATCAATGTGACTCTTCCTCTCCAGAGTTTCCTGTCTTCCATCAGCTGCCTCAGATCTTCAAGTTCACAGTTGGAGTCGTGTGCTATTTGCTGGATGTTCGTGGATCTAGGTCGTCCTTTGCTTGTGCGTCCATGTCGTAGAGTCCATAGCAAACAGCAGCCCAAATAATACAAATTATGAATCCTCACCTAAAAACTTCAAAATCATAATACATCATTTCATGCTATCTAAACTGCATTTAGAGATAATATGCAAAAGAGGTATTGTCAAATATTTCATACAAAATCAATAGATATGTGTTATCCATTATCCTTAGTTTCCCCCATTTATCTTACATGATTCCTTTTCCTTTTTTCTTTTTAACCCCCACTTTTATTTGTTTTTATTTTTAACCCTACTTTTCTTTCTTTTTTCTTTTTAACCCCTACTTTTTTTTGTTTTTTTAACCCCTACTTTTCTATTTTTCCTTTTTAACACCTACTTTTCTATTTTTTCTTTTTAACCCCCACTTTTTTCCTTTTGACCCCTATTTTTTTAAACCCCTACTTTTCTATTTTTTAACCGTTAGTGTTCTTTTTTTCTTCTTAACCTCTAATTTTCTTTATTTTAACCCCTATTTTTCTTTTTTTTAATTTTTAACCCTTACTATTTTTCTTTTGAACCCCCTTCTTTTCTTTTTAATCCCTACTTTTCTATCTTTTTTAACCCTTACTTTTCTTTTTTTCTTTTTAACCCTTACATCTTTTTCTTTTTAACACTTACTTTTTTCTTTTTAACCCCTACTTTTCTTCCTTTTTTCTTTTTAACCTCTACTTTTCTTTCTTTTTCTTTTTTAACCCTTACTTTTCTATTTTTCTTCTCAACCGCTACTTTTTTTTCTTTTAACCCGTACTTTTTTCTTTTTAACCCCTTCTTTTCTTTCTTTTTTCTTTTTACCCCTATTTTCTTTTTTTTCCTTTTTAACCCCTACTATTCTATATTTTTATTTTTCTCCCCTACTTTTCTTTTTTTTTCTTTTTAACCCCTACTTTTCTATTTTTTTCTTTTTAACCCCTACCTTTTCTATTTTTTTCTTTTTAACCCCTACCTTTTCTATTTTTTTCTTTTTAACCCCTATTTTTCTATTTTGTCTTTTTAACCCCTACTTTTCATTTTTTTTCTTTTTAACCCCTACTTTTCTTTTTTTCTTTTTAACCCTTACTTTTTTTCTTTTTAACCCTTACTTTTTTTTCTTTTTAACCCCTACTTTTCTTATTTATTTCATTTTAACCCCTACTTTTCAATTTTTTTATACTCTACTTTTCTTTTTTTTTGTTGACCCCTTGTTTTCTTTTTTTTTGTTTTTAACCCCTACTTTTCTATTTTTTTTTCTTTTTAACGCCTACTTTTCTTTTTTTTCATTTTTCTCTTATTTGTAAATTTGGGTGGCAACGTCTCAATTCTCTTCGCACTCAGCCAATTTGGTTAGAGCTTTTTCTCCTGGGTCTTTCCATCCTCCTTGACCATGCTCATTCATTTGGTGTGGTGCCATTTTATGGCGACACAAAAAAAAGAGGACTGTGGAAGGTATCTTACAATTATATCGTTTTCCACATGATGTTCTTTGCCTTTTACATCTGTATCCGTTTTCGTGTGTCCAGTGTGTATCTGTAGTTCATGTGTGTTAGTGTCCACATTCAAGAGTTGTCCTGTAGCTTTTGTTGTACAGTGTGTAGCAAAAATATTTAGTATTTCTCAAAAAATATCTTTGAATGAAATTTACACTCAATGTTTGAACAGATATTATCCATCGAGAAATAAAACAGAAATAAAGATATATTTAGTTGACAAATATTTATTTACAGAAAATCAAATTAACCATATGTAAAAGTATTTAACACACTGTCAAA
Organism: Euprymna scolopes; assembly: GCF_053919585.1. NCBI lineage: Eukaryota > Metazoa > Mollusca > Cephalopoda > Sepiida > Sepiolidae > Euprymna > Euprymna scolopes. The sequence goes on along the minus strand of NC_136482.1, from coordinate 44,418,644 downwards.
TTTCATTCTTGTTCTTTTGAGGTATTTTCTTCGAATTTTCTTTTTTATTTCTGTTGCTTTGATAGTGTCTTTACCTTGTCTTCTTCCAAAACTCGGAAATATTTCTGTTGCTATCATGTTTATCTAAGGCGCTCATCTCTGTTTGAGTGGATAGTACCATACCTTCTGTTGCTTCCAGTATTTCCCTCCTCATAATCAGTAGTGCGCGCTTTTCCATATCGAATTCCATCTGGATATCCTGGCTGCAGATTCTAATCATGTTTATTTGTGTCTCTAGTTTCTTTTTCGTTTTTGCAAAGAGGTTCAGGCCATCCATGTACATTTGGTGGTTCATTCTTTCTTCTGTGTTAGTGAACTTGTATCTGGCTAAACATTTTCTTAGTATATTTTTCAGGGGCATCACAGCTGTAAAGAACATTAATGGTGACAAGGAATCACTTTGGAATGTCTCTCGTTATATTTTGATTTCAGTTATATATTGTCCATCAGCTGTCAGTTTAATTCTCCATGTTCTCATTGCATTTTCTATCAAATTGATTATCTTACCTGGCATTTTGTACATTCTTGGACACTCTATTATCTATGCTTTTGGGATTCTATAATATACTATCTAATACTCTATCTGTTGAATAGCAGGGGCTCATATTGGTGACACATTAACGGCGACTCAATACAGATGACTATGATAATGATTGAGGCATTTATATCAGACTTGGATGATTCTTGTTAACAAATATAGAGGGGAGGAGATACTTCAGTCATGATGGAGGAGGCACATTACTTGTAAGGGTTGTACAAAGTTCGTCACAATATGATGATAAAAACACATTTACCTTTTCTGTTGTAAAGAATGTCGACACGAGACAAACAATTAAACACATAGTTGGTTTCTTTATTCTTCAATCGACCAATCGGTGATATCAGGAATTCAAACTTTGATTTACTTAGTCTCTTTTCCTTACATCGCTTTTAACTGACTATCACCGTGAGTAATCTGGTCTGAATATCTGATCCTCATCAACCCTCTAACTTCGAACCCTCAGATTTCTATATTGAGAAATCTCCTTTGTTTATGACGTCAGAAGTGTGTTTACCAACGTGACTATATCACGTTTTCTACACATGTCCGTCCAACACACTTTTGGCAAACAAAGAATCCTCAACTCTACTTGTTTAATATCTAACCTATTTTTAACAATATTTTTTTTAATTCGCATTGTGCATTCTTTTAACTGACATAATTAATATCCAGATTTCTAAAAGAATGGACACTCGACTCTTTTTTAAACAATATTTAACTATTTCTAATAGAATTAACAATGGAATTTCTAACATTACATTTTCCATTATCTTTAATACTTGCCTACAGGGTTCGATTCTAGCCTTTTCCTATTATCATTTTCACTTACCTAGTATGTCTCCTTACTTACATGGAAGGAGACAACCCTTTCATATAATATATCCATGCCTTGGCTAAGCTCTTTTTTCTCCTTTTAACCTTCTTCAGAATCCTTTGATCTATGTATATATATCACGTGTTCATCTTTTTCCTTTCTGGCATCTTTTCTATACCTCTGGGAGTAGTCCACATTTTTTTTTGTTTTACTCACCTTCACCCCAAACAAGGCATATTCCCACTTGGACATAAGGAGCTACTAATTTGGACAATTCTTAAGAAAGATTAAGATGTGGATTTACGTTGCATTTGAACTTCTACATATCAGTACAGTTAGAGAAGCAGGTAGCAAAAGGGAATTCCAAAGTCTAGCTGTTCTAGTGAAGAAGCTATTAGAGCAGAAAATTTTCTGACATTTAGGGATCTCAACAGTGAAGGGGTGTGAATTTTTGCTAAGCAAGTTTGTCGGGGATATGTATGTCGAGGGGATACAAGCTCAATGAGTTCATCAGAACACATCAGAGCATATCCGTGCATTTATACCGTATGATTTAATTTTCATTAGCAGCCCTTCATGCCAGACTTTCTCAAAGGCTTTGAATATATTAAGGGCTACAGATCTGGCTTCTTACGCCTTATTTAGTGCATGGTATAGAGATGAAATATTTACAGTAGAACGACATTACACAAATCCGTACTGTTTGTCAGAGAAAAGATTAGTTTTGCAAGATTGTGGACTAGTGTTTGATTGATTAGCAGCTCAAGGATTTCAGCAAATATGGGGAGAAGACTATTTCTTTCTTGCAATAATTTCTAACATCTATAAAATTTTGCCTATTCATCTTTGACTTATGACGTACAAAACGCGTGCTGTCTTTGAGTAATGGCAGCTGCACAATCTGTAGTGAACCACGGAGGTAAGTGGTCTTATTATAATACTTCCGTGCAGGAGACATGTGCTTCAATGCAAGCCTTGCACCATTCAGTTTCTCATTGGCACACTGTTCAGCAGGGAGAGATAAGATATTGGTTCTCTGATATCTTCTATGATGGCTTCCCAGTCAGTCGTTTTATAGTACTTTGTCGTTTTGAGCAGTGGCTCTTCACCTTGGGGTTGGAATTTAAGTGTGATATCTACTGATACCACTGCATTTTCCAGTGGACTGTGGGCATTAGTTACACAATCCTGAGGTATTGCAGTAAGGAATATGTCTAAAAGTGAAACTTGCTGGTGGTCACTATTAAGGAGGCAGGTCGGGAACATGACTGTTTGTTTGAGAGAATGAACTATAGAGAAGCTATAAGTAGAGTGTCCAGCTGCATTTGTGCAACGTAAGAAACCAAGCCAATTTTTATGGTGACCTTTAAGTCACCAAAAATGTATGTAAGCGTTACTATTTAAGGAGAGTGCTGCATCTATACTACCAGAGACATGATCGGTTAGTGTACCATCCTGACTTGAGCGAGAACGGTAGAGAATGTATACGTAACTAACACAGTTATGAAAAGCTAGTCATAAACACATAAAGGCCTGGTCATCTGTTTCCAGACGTTGTTCCTTAGTTAAGCGAAGGTGCTTCAAATATAGACTCCAATCCGTGCATTTATATATCTGAATCCTTACAACAAAGCAGGAGTTATCCTGTTATGTTAAAGTAGGTCGAGGAGATTTAAGAATGTAGGTTTGTTTCACTCAATGCTAAGATATCCAGGGAGTTTACTAAGGGGTAAGATTTTACATCATCTAGGTTACTTATAAACCCAGGGATATTTATGAATGCACGTATCAAGAAAAGAGGCTAATTGGTTTTGTTTGGATGGCTGTTTGATTTGCTCGTGGTATTTGTTAGGGTTGTCATTTCATTTCATTATGTTTTGTTTAATTTCAGAGTGTTGAGCAATGACGTTAAGTATACACACACAATAGGTCCATTAGCCGAGTCCTGCCTCGGAAGTTGTATGGTATTCACTGAACATGTCCCACGATTCTTTCATTCGTTTGCGATATCCTCGGTGTTTGGGGTGACTTCTGTAAAAGCATTCCATTACCAATCTATTCTCTTTTCTTATCCATTTCTTCCTTCCGGTTTTTTGGCCGATGTTTGTTACTTTGTTTCTCCTATGTTTTATTTGTGTTATTTGTGTACCTGAAATTAGAGGGGTTATTATTATTAGTAGTATTAGTATTAGTATTAATTATTATTATTATTATTATTATTATTATTAGTATTATTATTATTATTATTATTATTATTATTATTATTATTATTCCATTTTCTAACTCACTTTTCTCCTTATTCTTCTTTATTGTTATTCTTCCTTCCATATTTCGTTTTCTCCTCTTCTTTCTCTGCTCCTTCTTTTCCTCATTCTACTTACCTTATTCCACTGTGTTTTTTCAACTTATTTCTTTATTTTCCCACTCCATTTCCTCTTCTTTTCTTTTTTTCTTTCCCCCTTCTCCTTCGCTTCTCTTACTTTCCTTCGACCTTTTTCACTTTATCTTCCTACAAACTTTCTTCTTTACCCTCCTCGCTCTTTTTCTCTTTTCAGTCATTTATTTTTCTTAACCGTTTATTTGAAAAACATAAGTGCATTAAGTATGTCACACATTTGACAAACTTGACAGTCTATGCTAATCGATGCGTATTATGAAACAAATTCATTATTAAGAAATATCGCTATTATTATTATTATTATTATTATTATTATTATTATTATTATTATTATTATTATTATTATTATTATTATTTATTTATTTATTAATTTATTTATTAATTTATTTATTAATTTATTTATTTATTTTGATCTTTTTTCAAATCCGCTTTACCTCCTCACCCATTATAAATTTGCCGACTCTTCCATTTATAAATACTTATCAATTTAACATTATTTTCTTCAGTCTATCGAAATAATCTTGATTATTAAGACTTCAACTATTACAGCTGATAATATTGTTGTTGCTGTTATTATTGTCGTCGTCATCTTCGTCATTTGTTTCCTTCCTTTTCCTCCTCTTCCTTTTCATCATTATCATCATCAACATCATTATTAATATTTGTACTCACTAGGAGTTCTCGCAGTAGACATTATCAGAGATTTCTCCCTGATAATAACCAGTAGTGTGTCCTCTGAGGTCTCCAAAGGCTTCCAGGATTGTCTACCTATTTCAATAAAATTTGCAAATATCTTTGCGTTATCATAATAGCTGGTTACCATTGATTTATCACTGGAAACGGCCCTTGATTTTCTCTAAAATTTAGGTGAAAATAAGATCCTTGGAGGTCCACGTACCCTTCGCAGTGGAGATGTGCTTAATGCTCTATGTCCTCGGTCCTTCCATTCCTCTTGTCTATTCAGGGCCATCATCATCATCATCATCATCATCATCATCATCATCATCATCATCATCATCATCATCATCATCATCATCATCATCATCATTGTTATTATTATTATTATTATTATTGTTATTATTATCATTATTATTGTTATTATTATTATTATTTTTATTATTATTATCATTATCATTATCATTATTATTATTATTGTTGTTATTATTATTATTGTTATTATTATTATTGTTATTATGATTTATTTATTTATTCATTTATTTAGATCTTTGTTGAGGAGGTGCCTCATGAAGTGAGAACAAGTGAGGATGGCAATGTAGAGGTATGGTGGGACGAAAGTGTCATAACGACCAAGCAATTGGAACATATTCGTCCGGATTTGGTCGTCATTGACAAGGTCTCAAAAAACTGGCAGATTTTAGACTTCTCAGTACCCTGGGACAGGAACGTGAGAGAGAAGGAGAATGAGAAGTCGAGCAATTATGCTCCATTGGCCTTGGAGATAAGGCGTATACACGGGGTTAAAACACAAATAATCCCAGTGGTAGTTGGTACACTAGGAGTAGTATCAAGTCATCTGGAAGGACAATTGAAAAAACTACGCATCCCGGATGTTTTAGGCGGCCTTCAGACTTCTGCTATTGTAGGTACCACCAACATCTTTAGGAAAACCCTTGATCTTTGAAGCTCCTGGATTGAGAAAAATCCTCTGGAAATGAATTCCATCCCTTTCCAGGGAGACGTTGATAAACGAAATCAGAATTATTATTATCATTATTATTGGCTCACATGGAGCTTTCACACAAGTCAACAAATGATCTGATTGGAAACCTGTGGTATTCTCTGGAAGCTGAGTGACAACAAGTCTCCCCAGACGTCCAGCTCTCTCCACCTCCTTCGATAGCATTTGCAAATGAATTTGCATCATCGCAACAGCCGCTTACCATTGATTTCTCGCTGCTAGTGGCGATTGGTTTATACTGGAATTTGAGTGGCACTCAGCCTCCCCAAGGTCCCAGTTCTCTTTGTGCTTGTCCAGCCGAGGTCTGGTTGGCGCTCGCTCCTTGGTCTTTCAGTCCTTATTGACCCTTCTCGGCCCTTTGGTATCATTTATTTTGGGGACGGGGGATCGGTGATGAAACAATGGGGGGGATGCATGATGGGGGGAGGGTCTGTAGAACTTGTAAATATGCAGTTTTGGTGTTCTTCATTCCCTGTAACACTTATTCGTTATATTGTCTTGTATTATTCTCCGCATTCAAGGGTTTTCCTTAATATTTCAGTCGTTTTTATTATTGTTAGTCGTTGTATTATTATTATTATTACTTTCATTATTATCAATATCATTATTATTATTATTATTATTATTATTTCTGTTGTCATATATTGTGTCTGGCTGTTATTATTGTCAATTTAATCTTTATAGGCAAGTCATAACAAATGACAATAGCCTATTAGCATTTTCTTTTTTTGGTATTCCAGCACTTTGCGCAAGGTTCTAGCAGTTCCCAACATTACAGTTTTTTGACATACTCCAACATCGCAATGGATCCTTATGTTCTCAATCCACTTGTTAAATCCTTTATCCACACTCCGCAATAACTCCCATCACAATAGGTAGAACTTCTACCTTCTCTAACTTCCACAATATTCTCCCTTTTCAGGTCTTGGTACTTTTCAAGTCTTGGTATTTTTCAAGTCTTGGTACTTTTCAAGTCTTGACACTTTTCAACCTTCTTATTTTTTATTCCCCCACATTCACAGCAGCCGGCACTGCTATATCAATGATTATTGTCTTGTGTTCCTTTTTCCCAACAAGACTAAATCTGGTCTCCTTATTTCAATCACATTATCACATTGGATATTCATATCCACAAAAATTTTACATTATCACATTGGATATTCATATCCATAATAATTTTACATTATAACATTGGATATTCATATCCACAATAATTTTACATTATCACATTGGATATTCATATCCACAATAATTTTACATTATAACATTGGATATTCATATCCATAATAACTTTACATTATCACATTGGATATTCATATCCACAATAATTTTACATTATCACATTGGATATTCATATCCACAATAATTTTACATTATCACATTGGATATTCATATCCACAATAATTTTACATTATAACATTGGATATTCATATCCAAAATAATTTTACATTATAACATTGGATATTCATATCCATAATAATTTTACATTATAACATTGGATATTCATATCCACAATAATTTTACATTATCACATTGGATATTCATATCCATAATAATTTTACATTATAACATTGGATATTCATATCCATAATAACTTTACATTATCACATTGGATATTCATATCCACAATAATTTTACATTATCACATTGGATATTCATATCCACAATAATTTTACATTATAACATTGGATATTCATATCCACAATAATTTTACATTATCACATTGGATATTCATATCCACAATAATTTTACATTATAACATTGGATATTCATATCCATAATAACTTTACATTATCACATTGGATATTCATATCCACAATAATTTTACATTATCACATTGGATATTCATATCCACAATAATTTTACATTATAACATTGGATATTCATATCCACAATAATTTTACATTATCACATTGGATATTCATATCCACAATAATTTTACATTATAACATTGGATATTCATATCCATAATAACTTTACATTATCACATTGGATATTCATATCCACAATAATTTTACATTATCACATTGGATATTCATATCCCCAATAATTTTACATTATCACATTGGATATTCATATCCACAATAATTTTACATTATCACATTGGATATTCATATCCACAATAATTTTACATTATCACATTGGATATTCATATCCACAATAATTTTACATTATAACATTGGATATTCATATCCCCAATAATTTTACATTATCACATTGGATATTCATATCCACAATAATTTTACATTATCACATTGGATATTCATATCCACAATAATTTTACATTATCACATTGGATATTCATATCCACAATAATTTTACATTATCACATTGGATATTCATATCCACAATAATTTTTACTTTATCACTCTCCACCATCCCTTCTGGAACTTGCTTGTGTCGTTTTTCAGCGCATTTCAATTCTCTTTTCCTACATATAGTCCAATGAACCTTTTTCTTAATATTATCATGCTATCTTTTGTACTTCTTTGAGCTAACTTTTAAAAACTACTTACGATGTGTTGTACATGCTCATAATTCAACCGTTTTAGCAATCTTATACTTCAGACAATTTTTCCTGAGCGATTGATCTTGAATAGCACGTATTAGGATTTCTGACAGAACCTTTACCACTACCATCGCCGTGATAGGCTTTACATTTTGAATATAAGGATTGCTTCTGAAGAAGCACTTCATGATTGCCTTGTTAATCTCTTTACTTCACTTCATTCTAGCAGTTGCAGGATTATGACCGAAGGGATCTTACTGCTGTGCAAAGCGTGGGTCTTTACTTTTAGTTCTATTCTCAATACATTAATTCGACATTTCATTCATAAGATGTTTAGTGAATTTTATGTTACACAACCACCAGTGCTTTTTTTTTTCAAGTTACCATGTCTAGTGGTTTTTCCTTATTTTATATGATTGGTCTTACCAAATTGTCGAGCGCCATCTACAAAGAGCTACTGGTTTTAAGGCATCAGGCACTCGCTTTATGCAACCCCTCTCGCCAGTAACACAGATCCGTGGAATTTAGTGACAAAGCCACACAAGATGCTCATGAATAGGACTTGATTATCAGCGGGTATATATTTTAGCATACCTTGGAAGTAATTTATACTTTCACTCCCGGCAATATAGCAACTATTGGATCCATTATAGGATCCAATTATTATTATTATTATTATTATTATTATTATTATTATTATTATAGAGTAATCATAACTGTTGAGATGTTTATAGTTGGACTTTTTCTATGAACATCATGTTAATTCCTTTAATTTTATACATTCAAGCTGTACCTTAACACTTTCGTCATTCCTAACGGGCGAGCCTTTCCCATAATTAGAAAATAAATTGTCTTATCAAACTGTTTGAGCCAATTAAAGTGGGTTTTCATTATAGTCTCACGCGTTTGAGGTGAGTTCTACTATAAATAGGAATCACCTTGTGTTCTTTTCATTTCCATATTTCAGATCTTGATATTTTTTTTCCGTGTTCTTTCTTTTGCACTCTAGTATAGAAAGGGTAAACTATGTCAATGGTTGAGGAAGTTCTCTTGTTTAGAGAAATATGCGAAGTTTAGAATGTTCAAGGACCATATCAGTTTCTATTGGCCTGTCTGAAAGAAGTTTGATATTGTCGTTTTCCTTCCAACTTCTGGTTTAAGCTCTACCATTTTTCATTGTGGTCCAATTCATAGAATTTGCAGATATTTCAATGTATAACCAACTTTTATATTGATGTTGTAGGTCATTCTGATACGCACTAACATTTCTCTCGTGTTATTACACAATCTATACGTTGGTAATTCTGTAGTTTGTTGATTTATTTTTTGATTAACCTAGTGTAAGTTGCTTGTTCCTTAGCCGCCATTAAAGTGCTCTCAGTAGATCTTTAAAATTGCCTTTGATCCAAACAATTCCGGCTGTCATATGTCTTAATTTAGTATTCGTAAGGAATACATTGTGTAGTTCCTTTCAAAATAATTTCCCCTCTCCAAGTCTTAGTATATTTCCCTTTTCACTTCATTTAGATACCCTTTCTCTATTATTACTACATTTTCAACACTAAATAAGCTTCGACTACCCTCTTTTCTATGTAGATACAATCGAGTAACATCTCTTTTTTTAGTAAAAGCCCTATGAATTGTAAGCATTATACATGTCTTTGCATCCAAACATTTTAAATCAAGTATTTCAGTCCAGTATACCAACAGTATATCGAATGATAACTACTGCTCTGACATTGGTGGCGTATATTGTATTCCGACTGTGGAGGTGTGATTTAAGAATAACCTTTAATCTTCTGTTGCACTCGGATATGATCTGGTTTTTCATTTCACGTTATATGTGTAACCTCTCTTGCTATTCATATTTTTTATCAGGTTCTAGTGTTCGGAATTCAAGGCAATCTGAGTGGACGAGCTTACATTTTTTTATCACAAGAAAAGCACATTTGGTGATGCCAAATTTCTCTTTATGCCATTACTAAACAATTTGATTGTATTTATTAGAGTATGATCCATGGATAATAGATGGTTGACTGTAGGAAGGCTTTTTCCAAGTTCAAATCCTGCTTTCAAATTCCATAAAGTAAATGTTAACAGGATCAAGATTATTATTATTATTATTATTATTATTATTATTATTATTATTATTATTATTATTATTGTTGTTGTTATTATTGTTATTATTATTATTATTATTATTATTATTAGTATTATTAGAAGGTGAAAAGTGAGTTAAAAATAGTACAAGGAGTAATTCACAACATCATAAGAATGAATATATCGATTACGGAACTTAACAGGCTTCTGTATGCAGTGTCATACGTTATTCCAAATCGTCTTGGCTTAATACAGAGGAAAAAGAGAGAAATGAAGGATAGCAGGCCATACTGGCAGAAGCAGCTTGAAGAAAGTATTAAACGGTGGGGAAAAACATTGGTAGAATTGAGGAAATAAGAAAAGGAGTTAAACTAGGGCAGAAAACCAAGGATGAGCTTGAAAGGAGATATAGATTGCTGGAAAAGGGAACGATGACCGTTCTTACAATGTTGAAAGAGAAGGTCCATACTGGTGCTATGAAAATTAGGAACTTTGTTGGAAAAAGTTTTGCGTTCCTGCAGAACAACCTTTTCCGAAACAATCAGTCTCAGCTGTATAAAGAATTAAATAGTAGTAAACAGGCAGGAAATAACAACACTCCAAATGCAAAAGATGCCAGGAAGTTCTAGAGTGGGATTTTGTCTGTCAAAGGGCGATATAATAAGAAGGCTAGCTGGTTGGGAGAGGTTAGAGAAAGGCTATCAGGAATGCAGCAGATGAAGAACGTTGAGATAACCATTGATGATGTAAAGGCTGGCATACGAAGAATGACAAACTGGAAGGCACCTGGTCCAGATGGAGTGATGGGCTTCTGGTTCAAACAGTTACAATGCCTTTATTCACCTATAGCTGCTGCCCTGTAAAGGGTCATAGAGTCGGGGAGATGTCCCTAATTGGCTTGTTAAGGGAAGGACGACACTAATTTGGAAAAATCCTGCAAAGGGAACAGATGCAAGCAATTATAGATCAATTACATGTCTACCACTAATGTGAAAACTGTTAACTGGAATCTTTGCGGAAAAAATTTATGGACATCTTGTAAGTAATGGTGTTTTCCCCAATGAACACAAAAAGGTGTCAGAACGGCTCGAGGGGTACCAAGGAACAATTATTGCAGGATACAAAGAGATAGAAGAGGAATCTGAGTGCAGCATTGATTGATTATAGAAAGGCTTACGACATGGTTTCTCATTCATGGATCTGTGAAACACTATTGATGATGGAGGTTGCTAGGAAGTGGTAGGGCTTTTGGAGACAAGTATGGCTCAATGGAAAACGGTGCTGTCAGCAAACAGAGAGAAGATGGGGCAGGTTGGCATTAAATGTGGAATATTCCAAGGAGATTCGTTATCTCCACTTCTTTTTGTAATGATAATGATGCCACTGAGCATCCTCTTGAAGAGAGAGAAACTGGGGTATAACTTTGGATCTGGTGACAGACGCCTCAACCATCTACTGTTTATGGATGATTTGAAAATATTCGGTAGAAATGAAAAGGAAATGGAGAGGCTGGTAGAGCTCGTAGGGACATCGGGATGGAGTTTGGGATTAGTAAATGTGCAGTGCTGGTGATGAAAAGGGGAGTAAAGGTTCATTCGAATGGAATAGTGCTGCCAAGTGGAGAAATGATGAAAGAAATAGAAGATACAGGGTATAAGTATTTGGGAGTGTTGGAGGGTGTAGGCATCATGAATAGAGAAATGGAGGAGAAAGTCAGGAAGGAGTCTCTTAGAAGAGTGAAACTAATTGTGAAGTCGAAATTGTATGAAGAAAACCTAATGAAAGCATGGGCAATCAGTGTTTTGAGATACAGTGTGGGGATTTTAGAATGATCTGACAAGGAGTTGCATGCCATCGATATCAAAACAAGAAAAGTTTTAGCAATGTTTAGTATATTCCACATTTGAAGTAGCATAGCAAGGCTGTATCAAAAGAGGAAAGACAGTGGGAGAGGATTGAAAAATGTAAAAGATTATGTTAGTACTGAGAAGATATGGTTGAAGGAGCATGTGGTTAGAAGTGAGGAGTGAATGCTTAAGGTTTTGGCTAATGAAGTGGAGGTATGTGAGATCAAGGCTGATTATAGGAAACGTATGGATAGAGAAAGAGTAGAGGAACTGGGGGAAAAAAATGCATGGATGGTTCTTCCAGGATATAGCAGAAGTGGCTAATGAAAGACCATAACAATGGCTTAGAGCTGGATATCTGGCTAAGAGTATGGAAGCTTTTGTTTGTGCAGCACAAGAGCAGGCAGTAGGAACACGATTGTTCAAAGAAGTGGTTCTAGGAGAGGAAGTTGCTGCAGACTGCCGGACTCAAAGTCAATTGCACACCTTGCAGCAGGGTTTAGTGGATTAGCCCAGAGAGAGAGAGAGAGAGAGAGAGAGAGAGAGAGAGAGAGAGAGAGAGAGAGAGAGAGTACCGCAAAAGACACTATTCGCATGGGACTCCGGATATATTAGGAGGTCTGTAAGAAGGTTGGGTTGAAGTGTGCTGGAAAGTGGTTTGAGGAGGTCTGGTGAAATGAGAACAAGTGAGGATGGAACTGTAGAAGTATGGTGGGACAAAAGTGTCATAACGACGAAGCAATTGGAACATAATCGTCCGGATTTGGTTGTCATTGACAAGATCTAAAAAAACTGGCAGATTGTAGACTTCTCAGTATCAATTATACTCGGTTGGCTTTGGAGATACGGCATATACATGGGGTTAAAACACAAATAATCCCGATGATAGTAGATACGCTAGGAGTAATATCAAGTAATCTACGATTCCCCAATGTTTTAGGTGGCTTTCAGACTTCTGCTATTGTAGGTACCACCAACAGGAATACCCTTGATCTTTGAAGCGCCTGGTTTGAATTCCATCCCTTTCCAGGGAGATGTTGATAAACGAAATCAGAATTATTATTATTATTATTATTATTATTATTATTATTAATCACTAGTAGTTTTCACACAGATCTTCAACATAGATTTATCTCTATCTATCACCATCCTGTAGTGTTCCCTGGAGTTTGAGTGACAACAAATCCCACCAAATTTCCAAGACTCTCCACCTCTTTTGATAATCTTTGGAAATTAATTTACGTTATTGCAACAGCCATTTACCATTTTCTGACAGACAATGACCGTTGGTCTCCGCTGGAATTTAGGTAACAATAAGCCTCCTCAATGTTGCAGTTCTCTTCACACTCACCCACTAGACATCTACTTAATGCTGTCAATCCTCCTATTACTTGGTACCAGTTGATGCTGACACTACATTTAATGTTTTTTTGGTGAAAGAAGATTAATTACACTTATATTTTCTTGATTCTTTAGATTTTTGTTTTGTTTATTTTGTCCCCAGATACGCTTCACCACTTTTGATTAATTTTGCAGATGAATTACTCATTACCAGGAATCATTGACCTATAATAGAATTTAGGTGGCAATAAATGTTCCCATTCCTCTTTGCACTCAACTAGTAGAGGTTTGGCTAGTGCTTTCACTCCTAGGTCTTTCCATCCTCCTACACCCTCCTCCCTTATTTAATGTGGCATCAGTTTATGATAACACAAAAAAAAAAAAAAAAAAAAAACTGTGGGGGAGGCCGAAGGCAGGAGTGCAGGTGGGTTAAGTTACAATTATACCATTTCAGTTTTCATGATTCCATGTTATGTCCCTTTGTGTTTTACATATGTAGCAGTTTCTGTATGTCCGGTTTGTGCGTGTAGCTCATGTGTGTTAATTTCCATATTCCAGTGTTTTCTTTAATATTTCATTATTGTTATCCATTGTATCTTCTCAGTCATCCGTCTGATTCCAATCTCTCAAATTCTTTTTTCAAAGTTTTTCATTATTTTTCCTAGAACTCCTACTATTAATGGTATTACCTTGACTTTCTTCATCTTCTATATTCATTTGAGTTCTCTGGCCAGTTTCATCTATTTGCTCTGCTTCTCTGTCTCCTTAATCTTCACTCTGCGGTTTGCTGGAACAGTAATATCTCGAATCTGGAAATACTTTTCCTTCTTGTTAACAATTATAACATATGGTCTTCTTGCTTGGATGGGTTTATCACTTTGTATATCCATACCTCATAGGATTTTGTGACTTTCATTTTCAAGTATTGCTGCCGAGTTGTACTTGTACTATTTGCCACAGTGTTCAAGATTCAGTTATTTGCATAATTACCAGTGTACTTTCCGACTTGATCGTGTCTACTTTTATATTCTTTTTAGACTAGTCAGGTGGATTCGATTATTATGTGGTTTATTGTTTGGTTAATTTGTTCACAGAGTCTGCATTTACTGTTTTACTGTATCTTGTCGATCCTTGTTTTGATGTGGATTGTTCTATTGCGTTATCTTGTGCTGCTGTAATTAGGGATTCAGTTTCTCTGTTTAGGTTTCCTTTTTTGTAGCCATGTCCAAGTGTTTTCATTCTCATCTTTTGTCATCGCTATGAATCATTTGTCTGTTTCTCTTCTTATGTTTCGGCATTGCATTGTTGCATTACTTCTCCTGTTTTCTCGATGGTGATAGATTTGGCATTCCTGACGAAACATCTTCCAACATATATTTTAACTGAAGAAATTCATCACATTCTTAGACGAATTATTATTATTATTATTATTATTATTATTATTATTATTATTATTATTATTATTATTATTAGTAGTAGTAGTAGTAGTAGTAGTAGTAGTTGATTTTGTATTATCCTTATAAGTAGTTTGGTGTAAGAATAGTACTTTTTTGCAAAAACAAAATGTTTATTTTCTTTTAAGAATGTTTCACATAAAAAAGAAAGTGAACAGCTACAAGAAATAAATACACATTTATTAAATAAGAGTAAGAATTGTTCACATTGTTCTACTTATTTTCATATGAAATGTTAATATGAGGGGCGTGCAATAAGTAATTCCCATAGAGTAGAGCAACGAAACTTGGCACAGTTATTAGTCTTTCTCTACATAGGAACCACCCAGCGTTATGTATTTCTCCCATTGTTTAATGCAGCTCTGGAGACCGTTTTTGTAGAACACACCAGGTTGGTCCTCCAACCACGACATGACTTCAGAAATCAAGGCTGCATCATCTGGGAAACGCTTTCCTTTCAAAAACAACTTCATGACTGGGAAGAGGTGAAAGTCAGAGGGTGCAAGGTCAGGAGAGTAGGGAGGGGAGTAGGATTTCATAACAACACGTCCGTGCTTCTGATCTGGCGAGATGTGAGTTGTAGACCGGAGCATTGTCCTGCAGGAGAAGGGTACCTTTGCTGATCTTGCCCCTCCTCTTGATTTTGATAGCTTCCCTTAATTTCCTCAAAAGTGAAACATAATAGGCTCCTGTAATTGTGGTACCTTTTGCCAGGAAATCTGTCATCACTACTCCGTCCTGGTCGCAGAAGACTGTGAGCATGACCTCGCCAGCAGAGGGCTGCACCCTTGCCTTCTTTGGAGGTGGTGAGTCCAAGGGCTTCCACTGCATTGACTGGGCTTTGGTCTCTGGATCATAGTGATTGACCCAGGTTTCAGCCTGTGTAATCAGTCTTTTGAAAAACTTTGACTCATCTTCTTGGCATATATCCAAATTCATCCTTGAGCACTCGATGCGTTCTCGCTTCTGGAATGGTGTGAGCAACCTGGGAATCCATCTGGCAGACATCTTATGCATATGTAAATGGTCATGAATGATAGTGTCCAACGACCCTGTACTAATCTTGACATCTTGGGTTATTTGGCGAATAGTAATGCGCTGATCTTCCAAAAGGGCAGCCTCAACTTGACGGTAAGATGCCTCATCAATTGCAGAAGGGGGGGGGCGATCAGGTCTGGGAGCTGTTTCCACAGACTTCCGGCCATGTTTGAATTCATGATGCCAGCGTTTTACAAGGTCATATGATCGGGCATTATCACCATAAATTTCTTTCATTTCATCAACAGTCTCCTGTGGTGTGCGTCCTTTCAAATACAAAAACGGGATCACTGCTCGACATTCAACAGACTCCATTTCACACCTAACTCAGTTCAAACATCTGTAAAACAGAAACCACAATTAGTTCAGAGCTGTAATTTATCACATAACCCGTAGAGATATAAATCATTGTACCTGCAAAATTTCAGCTAGATCAAACAAGTGAGAGTGGGTCAGGGGCATAACTTATTGCACGCCCCTCGTAATAAATAATAAAACCTAATGTTATAATATTACATATTATAATATTATGATACATAATATCTGTTGGAAGATGTTTTGTCAGGGATGCCGAATCATCTATCACTGCCTAGAAAATGGGAAACAATTACAATATCTCGGGGAATCTGCCGGAATGCTCACTTTTCTTTTCTTGTCTGATCCCTCGTATCTACGTTTACTGCTTTGTTTGTTTTTTCAATGTCTCTTGCTGTAGTAATTATTCTTTCAGCGGTCTGTATTAGGGATTGTCTTATTTTTTGTTATTTTTACAGTCTTCTATACAAACCATCCCTCTACCTCCACCTTATCCTTTGGGTGTAGTGCATTGTGTATAGTCATTATTTTCCTAGTCTTCTGGTCAAGATGTTCCAGTTCTTTTTTGGTCCAACCTATAAACGCTCCAAAGTCTCTTACTAGTGACACTGCCCATGTGTTTATATCTTTAATTAGGTTTCTACTATATAGTTTTATGTTAGGAGTTTTCTCGTTCTTCTGAGGGATTCCTTTTAAATTTTCCCTTTTATTTCTGTTGCTTTGATTGTGTCTGCTTCCAGAACACCCAACTATTTGTAGCTATCATGTTCACCTAGTGCTCTCATCTTCGTTTGGTTGAGTAGTTCTATCTCTTCCATTGTTTCCCCTTTTCTCATGATTAGCAGTGCACAATTTTTCTGTACCGAATTCCATTCAGATGTCCCGGATGAAGATTCTGGTTATGTTCATTAGCGTCTCTAGTTCGTTTTTACTTTTTGCAAACAATTTGAAGCATCTATGTACATTACGTGGTTCATTTTTTCATTTGCATTAGTGAACTTTTATCCGGCTTGGCATTTCATTAGTATATTGTTAAGAAGCATTATGGCTAATATAAAAATAGTGGCGATAGGGAATAACCTTGGAAGATACCTCTTTGTATTTTGATATCAGTTATGTATTGACCATCAGCTGTCCGTTCAAGTCTTCATGTTTACATTGCATTTTCAATCAGATGAATAATCTTGCTGGTATTTTGTACATTCTGAGGCATTTTATTATCCATGCTTACGGAATCCTGTCATACGCTTTCTTGTAATCGATTTATGCGATGACTAATTTCTTTTTTCTACTCTTAATCTCCTTTAGGATTCTTTGGTCTATGTACAATAAGTCATGTATTACTCTTTTTCCTTTTTGGCATCCTTTCTATTCCTCGGGAAGTTGTCTGCGATTATGAAGGGAATGATAAATTTGTTCTGTCAGTTGTGCCGTTAGTATTTTCCACATTGTAGGTAAACATGTTCTGAATCAGCCTTTCATGCAGTGTTGTGAATTATTTAAACCAATATGCGTGTATTTGATCGTGACCAGGTACTCTCCAATCTGCCATTTTTCGTAGGATAGTCTTGAGGGTCTCCTTGCTGATTTCATTCTCTGTTCCTTCTTGGATTTGCTGTGATTTTTTTCATGTCTTTCAGCCATTCAGCATTTCTGTTATAGTCCTGTCGATCTTTCCATATCTGGCTCCCGTAACATTTCTTTCTGTCGGATTCGATTTTTCTATTCTTTTTTTTCGTCCATTCACATTTTGATAGAATTGGCGTTTATTTTTTTCAAAGTTCCTGTTTCGTTTGGATTAAGGAATGCTTGAAAATATTTGGAACATTGCCGAATATGCGAGATTTCTTGGAAGGAAGTATGAAACATTGGAATGTGTCATTGACATCAAACTGAGGGCTTGGGGAAATTAACGTGAAGAGAGGCATTATTCCGGGAGTTAGCTTATCGCATTTTTTGTTGTTTGAGTTGAGTTTAGTACACTTGTCCTTCATATTCTGTGTGTCATGATCGGAAAAGTACATTTTATATTGACTTGACCATCAACACTAAGTATTCATTTTCCTATTATTTTTCCCTATTCAGCTCCTATAGTATTTTTTGTTTTTTTTACAAGGTGGTCACCACTTATCAAGGCTCGGAAGCCACTCAGGGATAAGAGTTATTGCGTGTACAGTACATTAGTGTTGAGATTTGATAAAGTGTCTTACTTAAGGAGGCTGTTCATCAGGAATTTGTTTATGTTGGACTTGTAGACATCCAGGTTGTAGTCAGGTTGGAAACAGGCAGACAGAACAGAGTGCCAAAGGCACGCCTTCTAAGAAAGAAGCTTTGTTCATGGAATCTACATTTCGGTTTTGGCACAGATAAAGAGTGGGGAAAATTATTGACAGTGGTTTCAGCTAGATGGTGCTCCTTATGAAAGATTGGCGAGGGGGGACCAAAGATTGGGGCTCAGACGAGCACTTGCCATGGAAGTAACGATAAAACAAAGACAGGCTCGCAACATCTCTCCTGTGGGAGAGAGGTTGCAGGGAAGAAAAAAGCGCATCCTCCCCACTAAGCAACGAAGTCTATTTTGTACTGTGTCAAGGCAGGATAGGCTGTTTTTAGCAGCTCCTGCCCAAATGTGGCAACAGTACTCCATCTTTGGACGTAGTTGGCTTTTATATAGATAGAGAATTGCATCATTAGTGAGCTATCTTCTGGAGCGGTAGAAGGATCCTACCATTTTTTCAGCGACCATTGCAATAGACTTGATGTACGTGTTCCATTTCAGGTCAGGAGTAAAGGTCAAACCCAGAAGCTTATCAAAAGATGGAGCTTCCCCTAGTCGAGAGCCATCCATTTCAATTAATACCAGATGGGGATCAGAGCGTTGATGATGTAAAGATAGAAGCTTGGTTTTAGATGTATTAAAAGTAACCAGCCACCTCTTCCTCCACTGTACCACACGCTCGAGATCAGAGGAGAGAGAATCAGAGAGAAATTTGTCATTTACGGCCTTTGCTGTGTTACCATAGATGGTCGTGTCATCGCCATAGATCTCAATGAAGGATTTAAGTATGTGTTTTGGGAGATCATTGATGTAAATCAGGAAGAGAGTGTGGCCCTGGATGGACCCCTGAGGGACTCCAGCATTAATACTGAGTGGCTCTGATTTTTGCCCATCAACCACTACTCTCATGAGCCTATCAGAGAGAAATGATTTAATGATAGAGAAAACATGTCCAGTTATACCGTAGTTGGAAATCTTGTGAAGTAGGCCCCTATGCCATACTTTATCGAAGGCTTTTGATATGTCAAGAGCAATTGCCCTAGAGAGGAAGCCTTTGTCGAGAGATTCAATAATCCTATGAGATATAACCGTTAGCACATCTGCTGTAGATCTGGTAGAACAGAAACCATATTGCATGTCACTAAGAAGGTTATTTCTGTTGAGGTGTTTGACTACTTTTCTATTTAATATGGATTCCAGCAGTTTACTCATGACTCACAGCAGACTTATTGGTCTGTACTGAGAGGGAGATGACTTATCACCTGAATTCTTAAATACAGGGCAAATTGATGAGGTTTTCGGCGTGTTTGGAAGCACTTCTCTTTAAGGCAATGCTTAAACAGTTTTGTAAGTATGGGGGGCAAGTTCTGGTTGAAGCTTTTTCAGCACTCTATTGGAATGCCATCAGAGCCAGTTGCTTTACTGGAACCAAGGTTCTTAATTAGCTTAGCGACCTCACACACAGATATTTGTATGTTGCATAGCGTGTTGTCTGTTATAGGAGGAAATACAGGGACTTGATGGCCTTCGTTGCATAGGGTAGAATTAGCTGCAAAGTTCTTGGCAAATAGTTTGGTCTTGTCTGATGCTGACTAGATGACCTCACGTCCATTGATGATGATTGGGATAGAACGCACGCTTCTGTTCAGGATCTTGTTTGCTATTTGCCAAAACTGGTGGGAACCAAGCCGCTGCTCAGCTACTTTGGATTTAACAGACTGAGTATATAGCTCTCTTGCATTTTTTATTACTCTTTTACAGTGGTTGGCAGTCCTGAAAGCAGCTCTAGTCGCAGTGCATCTATTAAGTTGGTAGCTATGGAAAAAGTGATTTCTGTGCACAATGGCAGCAACACATTCTAAGGAGAACTATGGCTGGCTATTAGGTTTATGTTGGAATTTTTTGGATGGTATGAATCGGTGTATACCTACAATTAATCATTCGGTCAGGTCTGATACTATGAAGGACACATCCTTTTTAAACATGGAATGTAGGGGTAGATCAGATATAAATGTATGGAAGCTATTTCAGTCAGCCGTAGAGTATCGATATAGAGTATGGTGGAGAAGTATGTCTGAAGACTTATTGCATTTCGTTTTTATCTTAACTGATACAACTGAGTGGTCGAAAGATCCCAGAGGGGGCAGAATGGAACATGAACATAGCTCAGAGGAAGTTGTGAGAAAAAGGTCTAGAAGGCTAGCGTATTGACCAGAAACATCGGGCACATGGGTGGGTTATGGAACAATCTTGGTGGGGTCATAAGTAATGGCGAAATCATGACAGAACCTCCCCTCATCATCTGTCTTGTTTGAGTGGGTCAGCCATTCCACATTATTGACACTGAAGTCACCACAAATGTGGATGTTAGCTGAAGGATGAGCAGACAGGATGTGGTCAATTTTCTCAGATATGCTCTTAAAGAGAGTAACTCCGCTGTTGTGGGGGCGATAGAGGGCAAATATAAATGCAGTGGTGTATGCAAGTGCAACCTGGAAGCACATATAAGGTAAATTAGGGTCTTCACTGGAGATATCCCTACTACCCAGAAAGCCATCTTTAATGTAAGCACATATTTCATGCCCATGGCGATCTTGGGGGTCAGATTTAGATGTTGAGTTAGAGTATTCTTTAATTATGAACTCATCTAGGGGAGTGGTCGTTCCTATGCCAGTTCTGCTAAGGAAGAATATGTCCGGTTTTATCTCCGGTAATTGAGTTTCAACCTTTGGAAGGTTGGAACGTAGACCCCCGATGTTGTAGAAGGAGACATGGTAGTAGGGGTCTATGTTGGAAGATAGGGTTCTTGGTTTATTTGTAATTTTTTTCTGGAGGTATTTCATGTTGAGGATTTCGGCTTTGTGAAACAGGTCGACAAACTTTGTTAGAGCAGGACAAAGAGGGAAAGCAGGAGAGAAAAAGATAGGATTTTTTTTTTTAGCATATGATAAGGTAAAGCCGTAACAATTACCTACTAGTATAGCATCGAGAGGCCCCACCAGAAACTACTGCATGGTCCAGAATCCATTCACCAGATGGCAATACAGTATCCCCAGTACTTTGCACCTGCTGATAGGACAGCTTCCTTAGTGGTTAATCCAAGGTTTGAGTTCCTGACTATCAGGCGGATAACATTAGCCCAGATGAAACGTTTACCTCCAGCATCATTACTAGTGACATGACCACAAGGATATACATAGAAACAGAAGATTTCCGACATGCAAGGCTCCTGTTCATGAAGTACTGCCGTCCTGGAAAGCAGTTTTTTCTTCACCCTTTATCAGAAAAATCACTCATTTGAGATGAGGACTGAACGATAAATAAGGAGAAGCGAGAGTAATGACAACTCCTGATAACGCATCCACAATGCGTTGTCTACTCTCCATTAAAAAAAAGGGGGGTGAAGGACTTATTAATATTTGCTTAGTATGTCCGTGGTTCTAATTCGAAATTAAAGATATTTGAAGATAAATTCCCCTCCCATGTTTACAGCAATTTATAGTTGTTAGCACACAGCATTTAATCGAACAGGAAAGTTGGAGGGGGTTGGACAATTCTAACGATAAGCCTTTTATTATTTTGTTATTTTCAGTCAGAATGCAATGTAAACATCCATAGTTTAACTCATTTAGAAGCACCAAAATCAGCTAAAAACTACATTTAAATAAATACGACCTGAAAGCTTCTCGAAGATTATTATTATTATTATTATTATTATTATTATTATTATTATTATTATTATTTGTTTTGTCACAGTTTGTGTCTGGCTTTTGTTATTGCCAATTTTATGCCATAACAGATGACCGTAGGCTATCAGCATTTTCTTTTCTTAAGTCTCCAATACCTTCTGCAGGATTCTAGCAGTCCCCAACAAGGCAGTCATTTGAAGTACTTCAACATTACAATGGATCCCAATCCGCTAGTCAATTACTTTTGTCACACTCCCCAGGGCTTCCATCACAATTGGTACAACTATTTATCTTCTTCAACATCTAACATCTTTTTTTTTTAACTCTTGATACTTTTCAACCTTCTTCTTTTTTTATTCCTGGCATATAATCAATGGTTATTTTTTTTATTGTTTTTAATTTTACTTGCGAGTCACCACTTATCAAGACCCGAAGGTTACTCGAGGATAAGGTTTAACAAATTTAAGGTGCTAGCGTAATAATCGTTAGTGGTGTAAATTGGGTAAACTTTGATAATTTATGGTTCAACAGGAACTTGTTTACATTGGGTTTGAAGGCTCCCATGCTGTATTCGACCGGGAAGCAAGCCAAAGGAACAGTGTTCCACAGGAGGGCAGTTCTGGAAAAGAAGCTTTGTTCATGGAATCTGCGTTTAGATTAAGGTACAGAGTGGGGGAAGTCATTATTGCCTTGTGTTCTTTTTATTTTCAACAAGATTAAATCTAGTGTCCTTGCTGCAATCACATTATCAAATTGGATATTCATATCCCTCAACAATTTCACATTATGACTCTCCACCTACCCTTTTGGAACATGCTCGTTCCATTTTCAGTGCATTTAAACCCTCTTTTCTTGCATATATCCCAATGAACCTTTCTTGTTATATTGTCATGCAGCCTCTTGTACTCCTTTTGAGATTACATTTCAAAACTACTGAGAAAGTGTTGTAAATTCTCACCTTTCTGCGCACAGTCGATAGAGAGAACTTTCAGTCGTTTTATCAATGTGATACTTCGCATAATTCGTCCATAGCGCTTGCTTTTGAATAGCACATAGACCTTTGGTCCCAAATTTCAAATAACATTTTTTTTTTCATTTATTACTTTAAATCCTTTGCTCCGTACTAGTTTGTTCACTTTCAATTTTTCAAATTTTGACATGCCCTTATAAGCTTTTCCTTACAGAATGTTTTCCTATTCTTTTACACATCGGTCTACACCTATTAGTCTCCGCCCTCCCACTTTTCTTTTCACATATTTTTTATCAACTTCTTTCCGTGGGTGAAAAGCTCCATTTATTGCCATTGTTTTCCTTATCTTCCTATCCATATCTTTCAGTACTTTTTCATTCCATTGAATAATACTTGCCTCATATCGAAATATAGCAACTGTATATGTGTTCACTGAAAATATTTTTTCCCCCATTTTATCTTGACTTAAGCACCAACGCTAATCTTCTCTTGTATTCATTTTTCCCTTTTCAGCTTCTTTAATCTAATTCCACATTTCCTTTTTTTCCAGCTTGTTCAACTTTTCCTTTTTCAAAAGCTTCATTAATTCACTTTCAACAATTTCCCCCCTTTTCAATGTCATGACATCACACTTTGTTGTGTCAAATTCTATATGATTACTAGTCTTCATTATTTTTATACAACTTTAAGCCGACCATAAAAAATAAATGGCTTAGCGACTCATAACACGCATCTACCTTTTGTAATATGAATGAGAAGTGTACTTAACTCAACTCAAACAACAGGAATGGTGATAAGCTATCTCCCTTCGCATTAATTTCCCCAAGTTTGATGCCAATGACACATTCCGTTGTTTCATAATTCCTTCCTAGAAATCTTGCACATTTGCATGCATTCCTTAATCCAACTCTGTGGAACAAGATTACATACCTTATGGTATTCTATCCATGACATGCATAGATTTGTGAATCTTCTTTTCCCGAAGTATTGTCTATCAATAAGCAATTGATCTTTGATCCCACTACTACAACTATTTTGTTCCTCAGGTAAGATCTGTTGCTGTTTCAGCTATTAGTAAATCTCATCTGCCAAAACGCCTGTCAAGTTTCCACATCAATTGAAAGCAAGTGATGGGCCGATAGTTATTAAGCCTAGTGCCGTTTGATGCATCTTTCTGGCAAAGTACTCTTCACCTATGCGTGTTCCATTCAGGAATTACATCTATTGAAATCCCATCAACATGAGACGAAATCCTTTCATGAAAATTGATAAGGTGTTTTTTTATATATAATATCCTTGTACAACATCTGGTCCAAGAGCTTTCAATCTGTAATTTTTTACATTGTTTTTCTCCTAGGACAGTTTTAATTCCTTTTCTTTCCACTCTGTACTTTTAATTCAGTTGTTTGAATTTCTTTGTCTTTGCACACAATTATCCTCTCAAACCGCTTTCAATCAAGTTGACATCCTGCCTTAAATTTATATACAATCTTTTATTTCTTTTTTTCCACCTCGGTTCTTTTTTTTTCTGACATTCATCTCTTTTCAATCAGAATTTTTCCGTAACCAACCACAAACACTTCTTGCTATGATAAAATTATTTATTTCTGTTATGTTCCTACATTTCACATCCTTTATTGCTTCAATTACTTTGTCTACTTTAACCTTCAAAGGTTTGCTATCTAGTTTTTTTAACATAATTCTAATACTTCTCTTTCCTTCAACTATAATCTCTTTCAGTCTTTTGACAACCCCTTCACTTCCTCAGTTTATTCCAGTACCTTATGATCAGCTTTCCATCATTATTTACTTTATTCCTAGTTCCATCCATTTCCTGCCGCTTTAGCCACATCTACCACTTCATTCTCTGTAGTTCACTCATTAATCTGCACATCTCCTTGGTTTGCCATGCCATTCTGTGTTCATCTGTTTTGTTTATGGCCTCCAATTCCACTTCTGATTATTATCCGATGTGAAGTCAACAAGACAATTTATACTTTTCATCCTCCTAAATTCTCTGGAAAAAGTATCTATTGGCAATTGAAATGAAAAAGAATAGATAAAAGATTTATATTAGCTTGTTGCATAAGTCCCCATCGTTTTCGTTTTTTAAGAAAATCAAAGAATATTAAAAGCAAAAGTAAGTTCGTATGGAGTCCAAGCTCCAAGTTTTTGTGTGAATCCCATGGACGGCGTGAAATTGTCGCAAAATCACTCTTCATCTTTTCACCCAATTCTCTACATGTCTGATAGCCATCTTCCTTAAAAGCCCGAGGAGGTCAAAATTGCCATGTATAAATCTGGTAAACCAATGGACACAGTTCTCTCAACTATAGCGTTTGCTCCATATACAGCACAAATACCCTTGATCACTTCATTCGCTTTTTGACCTCGATTAAAGGCACAAGAGGTGACGAAAATGTGATTTTTTTGACAATTCATTTGACTGTTTCTAAAAACGAGAAAAAAGTATATGAGCAAAAAACGATGGTCATTACTTTACAGGACAGAATAGTGCTTTCTAATGATATATAACACTTTGCCAAATATCAAAATATGTTTTAGAAGAAAAATTTTTTATGAAACGGGAGAAACTTATGCAATACCAGGCCCCTTGATTGGCTGCAGAATTTATGTTTGTCTACCTACTTTATATTTTTGAAGAAATGATAACTTTAGCAGGATTATTATTATTATTATTATTATTATTATTATTATTATTATTATTATTATTATTATTATTATTATTATTATTATTTACTCACTAGTAGGAGTCACACAGCTTATCATCAAAAATCGCTCTTTGTTCTTCTTTGGAGTCTGAATGATAACAAGTCTCCCTAGATTTCCAGTACTCTCTACCTCTTTCGATAATCTTTGCAGATGGATTTGCGTTATCATAGCAGCCACTTATCATTGACTTCTCATTGGCAGTGGCCATTAGTCTTCATGGAATTTGGGGTGGCAACAAGCCTTTCGAAGGTTCCAGTTATTTTTATACTCATACCAGCGGAGTTCTGACTAGTACTTTCTCTCCTCTGTCTTTCCATTCTCTTTGATCGTCCTCGCTTTGCTGCGATTTTTTTTTATCTAATTGACAATCTATTTGACTGTTCCGAAAACGAGAAAAAATTATATCGCACGCACGCGCGCGCGCACACGCACACACACACGCACACACACGCACACACACACGCACACATACACACACACACATACAAAAGGTTCTAGTTTCTGTGATTCTGTGTGATGCTCCTCTGTGTTTTACATATGCAATATTTTCTGCCTGTCCAGTTTGTGTTTGTAGTTCATGTGTATTAGGGTTTTCTTAGTATTTCAGGAGTTTTCATTACTGTTATCTGTTGTATCTTGTCAGTCATCCCTCTGCTTCCGATCTACCCTATATTATTATTATTATTATTATTATTATTATTATTATTATTATTAGCAGAATCCATGGATATTCAATACAGATTTTTTACAAACTAATCAGTGTGGTATTAGTTTCGATCAGACTATGACGAAAAAAAGTAAATATTTTTCCAAACAAATCAACTGCTTGAGATATATTATTACAATAAATAGAACTATAGTAAGACATCCCTTTTTTTATAAATTATAATTTAATCAAAGTAACTTGTAAATCAGTTATTAATAGCTATGGCACGATCTTTCTTGATAATCTGATAATTTGGCATGTAAGTAATAAGATTTGATAGAAACATGATACGTATCAACTTTTACAATTTTTACATAGTAAGAAAATGGAATGAATCAGAAAGGAATGCGATTGTTGGGATTTGGTCAAAGGAAAAAATAAAAGTATAGGATGTTGGCAGATAATATGGCAACACTTGCAAAAAATATTCTTAATTCAGTATAAAATTGAATGTTTTAATTTGTTGGATGAAATAAAGTGATTTTTAGATCGTAAATGGCTTCAGTCATTTCTGGGACTGACTCCTTATAGCCCCCCCCTCTTAAAAATATACATGAAATAAAGTGATGTTTAGATCGTAAACTGCTTTAATCATTTCCGTGACTGACTCTTTATACCTTTTTCGTTCCCTCCACCCGCTTTCACAATAATATGAGTAGAAATAAGGTACTTGTATAGTATTCTACTAAAAAAATGAGGTACATGTATCTAAATGAAAAAAACAATGAAAAGTCACACTACTTCATGATTTGACATGATTTTCGGGTTTAAAAACTTTATAAGCTTTTCTGTGTTTTTTTTTTTTTTAAATGGGTATTATGCTGTACAAGTACGTTATTTCTTGGGTAGATTACTGTACGGTTTTTAATTTTTTTATTTTGAATTTTATTTATTCAAGATTTGGAATTTCACAAATCTTTTATTATAAGTTGAATTATTGATATAGATTTTAAATGATGACCCACATCGTTTTTGGAATATAAGCAGAACTTTTTGAAAATTTTGTCCCAAAGTCTTTTCCATAAAAAAACTCTTTAATTTGTTATAATATTCAGATCCTTGTGTACTATCCGCGGAGCAAATAAAGTGATTCTGTAAGTTTATCAAATTTATCTCAATGTTATGATTAATTAAAATAGTACAAACTTTTTCGTCAAATTATGATTTTTAAATATTAGAAAAGCAAAAGTTTTTGATTTTTTTCCAAAATCATATTTTCATCCAACTTAATTTTTTAGATTCCATAGCTGTTGCCTGATTGTTTTCATAAACAATATTCTTAGCATATGTTACACCACGCTTTCTGCCCTGATTATCATCTTTATGCAGTTAAATTACTATAGCTATCACATTGTACTTAGATTGAACTCTTGAACATGCCACATACAGTTGACCATATAAAAATACAGGTTGTTGAAAATATATACAAACCTTATCAAAACTTTGGACTTGTGCTTTATTGATAGTGAACATGGTAATCGTAATAGAAACTGTATCCGATGAAATGCAAACGTAACATTTTATCACTTGGCTTCATCTGGCTGCTGTAAAAAAGGTGAGTTTTTTTTTACCGTGCTAGAAAATTACTTACACCTGAAAGTATTCTGTACCTCTATAAGGCCACCATTCGCCCATTTATGGAGTGCTGTTGTCACATTTGGGCTGGTGCATCTTCTGCCCGTCTCTCACTCCTGGACAGGGTTCAAAAGAGAGTCGCCAACCTCATAGGTCCTGAACTGTCATCTAGGCTTCAGCCCCTGTCCCATCGACGAAATATTGCATCCCTCTGCCTGTTCTACAAGTACTTTAATGGTGAGTGCTCTGACGAACTGCAAGCATTTGTGCCTCCTTGACGTGACTACCCCCGGCAAACCCGACAAGCAACTAAGTCTCACCCCTTTACAGTAGAGGTCCCTAGGTGTAAGAAAGCCTTTTACTCTAATATTTTCTTCCCCAGAACTGCAAGTCTTTGGAACTCCCTTCCAGAATTCTGCTTTCCGAACTGTACTGATATGCAGAAGTTCAAGTGTAATGAGAACAAACATCTTGCTACTCATCTCCCTTCATGATACCCCACCAAATTATGTCCCCGATAGTAGCCCCCTACTTCAAAGTGTCACTGTACCTTGTTTGGGGTGAAAATTGAATAAAAAACAAACAAACTTAATTCTTGGAATGATAACAGTGAAATCTCCTGTAGATCCATTAATTAAAATAGCAATGATGCTGTTTCGATGCAATTCTTTAATGTCCATCCTAGTTCTATTACAAAGTTCTTGATTTATGGATTAATTGCGCAGTAGCATTACTATTACTTTAATTTTCACATTAAGTCAGTGAGGCGGCATTCCAGATAGAGTTAATGAATTTATGAACTCGATAATTTCATTAGCATCATTATCGGAGATTTAATCTGTACTTGAATTTGAATTTATGACTCCTGGAAGTTTATTTAGAATTTATTTATTTACTTTTAAACATTCTACATTTTTTGGAGTCATGATGATTCTATTTTCCATTTCATATGGATACCGAATCACCAAGAAACAAGAACGTCATTAAAACTGCTCATTAGTGTACCACAACCAAGATGATGGAGCCATCTACAGAATTCCTGTTCATTTATGTTAGTTCTGACGTTTTGTGTAAGCTGTAATTGAAATGTAGCCCAAATGTGCATCTTTTAAAACAGGTATCTATAAAAAGATGCAGGTGATCCATATGGCACTACTGGCAATATTTGCCTGTAATCATCTCCAAGTATGAAAAATTTTCCATCAAATATATTATTGTTACCCATTATATATCCCATAAACATGTTTCCATAGCAAATACTGCATAATTACATATCATAGAATCTTCCTATATGATGAATACCTTTACTCGTCTAAAAAACAAGGCATACTCTGATACAGGAGAGACGTTACAGACACTGCTATCTGTAAAAAGTACAGGTCGTTTGAATATACTGCAGATTGTTTTCCCTGGAGTTAATAGCATTGCATCAATACCAGTCCAGGTTGATTTGCAACTTTTTTTCAGAAAATCAACATGGCACTGGTGATTAGAGTTGGGATTTGATATGATAAGAACAGATACCAAAGATTAGATTCCTATGCTGAACAGAAAATTGAGCGTTTCATTTTAAAAATCGTGTGGAAAAATGCTGAGAAATCCTTCATTTTCATAGCATTTTACACCACACTGACTTTGAAAGTTCACTATTTGTATACAAATTCAATTCAAATTGATATAGTTCTTCCCAACACCTTAGAAAACCTCATTAGTATGCACTGTATTTAAGAATTCTGGTGATCAATCATCTTCCTCTCAGTACATAACAATTAGTCTCCTGTGTCTCATGAGTAAGTTTCTGGAATCTGTGTTCAATAGATAAGTAGTCAACCACCTCAGCAAAAACCCCCCAAAAACTTCTTAGTGCAATATGGTTTCCGTCTTGCCAGATCAACAGCAAATGTGCTAACGGTTATATATCATAGAATTAGTGAATTTCTTGACGGAGGCTTATTTTCTAGAGCAGTTGCTCTTGACATATCAAAGGCCTTTGATAAAGTATGGCATAAAGGTCTACTTCATAAGATATCGAGCTATGGTATAGCTGGAAATTTTTTCTCAATTATTAAATCATTTCTGCCAGATAGGTTCATAAGAGTAGTGGTTGATGGGCAGAAATCAGAAGCTCATAGTATTAATGCTGGAGTCCCTCAGGGGTCCATCCTGGGCCCAACTCTCTTCCTGATCTACATCAATGATCTTCCAAATAACATCCTAAGATCAATCGTTGACATTTATGTTGACAACATTACCATCTATGGCAACACATTAAAGGCCGTAAATGACCAAGTACTGTCTGACTCTTTCTCCTATCATCTTGAGCACATGGTACAATGGGGAAAGCGGTAACTGGCTACTTTTAATGCTTCTAAAATCAAGCTGCTATTTTTACATCATCACCGCTCTGATCCTCATCTGGCATCAATTGAAATGAATTGCTCTCGTCTTGAGTAGGCTCCATGTTTTGACAAGATTCTGGGCTTGACCTTTACTCCTGATCTAAAATGCAACACATACATCAAATCCGTTGCCAAGGCGACTAGAAAAATAGTAGGATCTTCTACTGCTCTAGTAGATATCTGCCTGCTGATGCAATTATCTACCTATATAAAAGCCAGGTACGGCCAATGATGGAGTACTGTTGCCACATTTGAGCTGGAGCTACTAGGAGCAGCTTATCCTGCCTTGACAGAGTTCAAAATAGACTTCGTAGCTTAGTGGAGGATGCCCTTTCTCTTCCCTGCAACCTCTTTTCCACAGAAGAGATGTTGCGAGCTAATTTCTGGTTTATTTTCATGGCAATTGCTCGTCTGAGCTTCAATCTATGATCCTCCCTCGCCAAAACTACTATCAATAATTTCTCACACTCTTTATCTGTGCTGAAACCTAAATGTAGATTCAATGAACAAAGCTTTTTTCTTAGAACTGCACGTCTGTGGAACTCTCTTTCATTTGCTTTATTTCCAGCTAACTACATTTTGATTATCTTCAAGTCCAACGTAAACAAGTTCTTGATGAAGCGTCCCTCTAAGTAATCCAATATACAAAATCTTCACTACTTATGATTACGGCATTGTAATCCCATTGACTGATTAACATAAGCATTAACCCTTATCCTCGAGTAGCCTCCGGCTCTTGATAAGTTGTGACTTCTTTGTAAAAAAAATACATTAAAAGAAAAATAAATACATGAATTATTATTTTAATTATTAATCACAACTAGCAAAATATTTCAACTTTTACTGCATTGATTAAATAAAAATTGTAAAAAACTAGTCTTTTTAATTTTACGATTCGAAAAGATATGTGAAGATGTGTTACACAATATTAGAACTTGATACAAGTTACAGAACCATGTATTTTAATTTTTTTATTAAATGCAATAATAAAATCTATGTTACAATAGAACTAACTTGTCCTGTGTAATTTCCTTTCGAGGGAAATGAAGGTCTAATTTGGTGGCACAATGACTTTGTAATAATGTGCCTATGTCTTGCGTCCTGCCCATATACAACTTGCCTTTTCTACTCCTTATGAGTGGGCAGGTAATTTGGATTTCAGTTAAATGTTGTTTTGTTTTCTGAATCATAATAAAAATATACTGTTGTTGGTTAAAAAAAATATTGTCGGTGTTGATCTCAAACCAACTAACTGCATACACGTGGATGATAAATTTGACCAGAATGTTTAATTTATCATAGTGTTTGAGGATAGACACCTCTGGTCCATAAACACATAAACCTTTTGGCTAACGTTAGCCATCTTGCTTGATTCAAGGGCCCAATTTTCTAAGCTGCATATCTTAGGTTAACTTAGCAAGAAATGCCAACAGCATACTCAAAAAGTAGCCTCTGGTCTTCACTTAAATTATTTTTTCTTCTGCTGTCAGATAATGATGCTCGAGAGGGCCACTAATTTTTTAGAATTCTAATTGAAGCAAATCTTGATAATTATTGATACAAAGTTTCTCCAAATGACCAGTAAATGTTGTTAGGCTTTTTGTTGTTTCATTAATTAATTTCAAAATTGCTCTAAATGGAATCTGGGAATTGCAAAATTTGCATGTTTAATAATAGAGTCAGATTATATAATAAATACCAGTATATTATTTTATTTTCCACAAAAAAGGAACACAATTGTGAATCTATAGAATTAATTTTACCTCCTTGTTAGGATGACAAGTATGACTATATGCCTTGTTTGACAATTTTCTGTCTTGCACTTTACTGCAAAGGCATCACATCTCAAGACAGGAAGTTTGCTGCTACAAGATAGATAGATAGATAGATAGATAGATAGATAGAGAGAGAGAGAGAGAGAGAGAGAGAGAGAGAGAGAGAGAGAGAGAGCTTTTGTACTTTCAAACATCGTAGCTTCACCATGGCCCATTCAAATCTGTTCTTTTTTAGTTTTAATTTTTGGGGGAGGGGCGCTCGAACCGGTAAGCTCTGCTATTTACATTTTAGATTTTTCTTTCTGGAGACTTCGTACTATTATTAAATGTTTCCATTTTTTATTTTTACACGCAAATACGTCATAATACAAAATATTATTGATGTGTGAAACTATTTGTGCATACTTTAATCTATTATAACTAATATATTTTATTAATTTTTTACCCAAATAGGTCACAAAGCAAAATCTATTGTTTTTTATTATATCTATTTCGGGCTAATTTCTTTCAACATCCACATGCACAGTTACAAAATGGGGTGTCTGTTGCAACAGCCGTTCTTAACATACGTCGGTTGGGGGTGTCCATTCCGATTGCCATTCCTAATATGAGAAGGTTGGTGCTTGGATTAAAGCAACAACACCAACGGTACTTTACTTTTTTCACGCGGGGGGGGGTGTCTACCACCGGGCAACGCTGCTTAACGGGTCCTGCTAGTTTAAAATAAGAACGGAAAAAATGTTAAAAACTTACTCAGAATCAAATATCTAGTTTCTGTTAATGGAAAGAAGCTTATAATCGTCTGTAAAGTTTGTTGAAGCAAAGCTTTGTTATTATTGTTGGCAAGGATACTCTTTGTTTACCATTGAATGCATATCGAACAATTCACCAAGAGTTCTACTGGTTAAGTGGAAAAGTTTTGGGACTTATATAGAATTTTTACCAGAAAACTGGTGCAAATCTTCGGGTTGATATCGTCTGCTTATGGCAGTTGAAGGGAAAAACCTTATAAGGTATTAAACGCTACAGCTTTTATTTATTTTATTAGCAAACAGTTATCTGATTTCGAATTGGCTATTGTATTTTATAATTTAAAAAAAGAGCCATCTTGAGAGGAGACTGTAAGTTTTATTCATAGGTTCTTTTTAAAATTAAAAAAAAGGTGCTAATGAATTGAGATTTGTTTCTTTATAAAGAATTATTTTATTTTCTATAGTGAAATATTTTACTGACGTATTTTAACAACATTTTATATTTAGTGGCTGGTACAAATCACAACGATACATCGAAAAAAAATATTTTTGAAAATAAATTGATCAATGTGCACTAATTATCAAACCTATTCACTCCGAAAGTCGTTCTTAGTTTGGGGTGTTTATTCTGAGAGCCGTTCTTAACATAGGGAGGTTGGGGGTGTTTATTCTGAAAGGCATTTTCTTATTTTAAACCTTCCCATGTTAAGAACAGCTTTCAGAATAAACACTCCCAACCTCCCTATATTAGGATCGGCTTTCGGGATAAACACCCACATTTCCTCATATTAAGAACGACTTTCTGAATAAACAGGTTGGATAACCAGTGCATATTGACCTAATGTTTAATATAAATTATAAAGAAACAAATCTCAATTCATTAGCACCTTTTTTTTAATTTTAAAAAGAACCTATGAATAAAACTTACAGTCTCCTCTCAAGATGGCTCTTTTTTTAAATTATAAAATACAATAGCCAATTCGAAATCGTAAAAAGACAGACATGATTGTTTTTGTTTTTGGTTTTGAAAATTCTTGGAGACTAAATGGTTTTAATAATATTTAACGAATAAAGAGTGACCATAAAGTGGAAGTAATTCGTTTCTCATTAATTATTATTTGCAAGGATGATGGGTTTGATGTGGTTGTGCTAACAGGCGACACCAATCGCTTTGTTTTATAATAACTAGCTGGACCCGTGAAAATTTCACGTTTTCTTTTCTTTCTTTTCACATACACATTATCCCATCACATATCCGTACCTTGAAACATTTACATTCACTCTTTTTTTTTCTCTCTCTCCCTTGAGCGTTCTCTTTTTTCTCTCTCTGCCTGGGTTGGCAGACGATAATAATTATTTGAAGCAAAATTTTTCAGAAAAAAAAAGCAAAGAAGGCCAAATTTAAAAGCGCAAGCACATTTTTGAAGTAAAAAAGGCTAACAAAAAGCCAAATTGAAAATTAAAGGAAAATTGACTATATTGAAGTTGTTGAGTTTCAAATATAAACATTTAGTAAGTAACTGTGTAAACAGATTTTAAAATATTTTTAATTAACGAAGACCGCGTGTCTCTCTCTCTCTCTCTCTCTCTCTCTATCTATCTATCTATCTATCTATCTATCTATCTATCTGTCTATCTGCCTTGAGCGTGCGTACAGAAAAGGGCCGAACTTGAAAAAAAAAAGCCAAACAGAAACTCTGATGGCCAAACTACTTTTTCTCCCCCATCTATCTCCCCCCTCTCTCGCCCCCTCTCACTCCTCTATCTCCCCCTCCCTCTCTATCCTCTTGGCTTTGTTTATATCTAACAGCAATCAGTCGTAGTTGCGAGAATATTTTTAATTAACGAAAATTGCGTTTCTCTCTCTCTCCCTCTCTCTCTCTCTATCTCTCTCTCACACTCTGTGTGTCTATCTATCTATCTATCTATCTATCTATCTATCTATCGTTCCCTCTCTCTCTCTCAAACAACTGTAAAGAAGAAAAAACAATGAAAAAAAAAACAAAAAACAAATAAATGTTCAATTTTTGTCCCCGCCCCGTGGAAAGTATTGTTATGGTTGTTTCCTTAAAGAATACCTAAAAATCAATTATTTCATAACATATTTTGAACGGTCAAACCGTAAATTTCTAGAAGTAAAAAGACATATAGCGGTGAGAACATATATATATATATACATAAAGAGAGAGAGAGAGAGAGAGAGAGAGAGAGAGAGAGAGAGAGAGAGAGAGAGAGAAATATAATGAGAGAGAGACAGCAGACAGAGAGAGGGTGAGAAAGAAAGAGAGAGAATGATGGTTTCGCAATATATTTGTACTACTACTACAGTAAATTTAATGAAAAAAAGTTTTAATAGGAGAAAGGTATATATTTACATGTGTGGTTAAATTATCTCCACCGGCACGGTTTTCGGCGGATCTAGGTGGACCCGTGTAAATTTCACGGTTTTTTGTTTCTTTTGTTTTTCTCTCTCTCCCTTGAGCGTTCACTTTTTTCTCTCTCTGCCTTGAGGGTTCCATTTTTTCTCTCTCTGCCAGGGTTGGCAGACGATAATAATTATTCGAAGCCAAATTTTTTCAGAAAAAAAGCCAAAAAGGCCAAATCCAAAAGCGCAGGCACATTTTTTTAAGTAAAAAAGGCCAACAGAAAGCCAAATTGAAAACTACAGAAAAATTGACAATATTGAAGTTGTTGATTTTCAAATATAAACATTTAGTAAATAACTGTGGAAACAGATTTTAAAATATTTTTAATTAACGAAGACTCTCTCTTTCTCTCTCTTTCTCTCTCTCTCTGTCTATCTATCTATCTATCTATCCATATATCTATCTATCTATCTCTCGCTCTCTCTGTGCCTTGAGCGTTCGTTCAGAAAAGGGAGAAATTTGGAAAAAAAAAAGCCAAACAGAAATTCTGATGGCCAAACTACTTTTAAAATGAAGCCAACCTGGCAACCCTGATCTCCGCCTTGAGCGTTCGTTTAATGTGTAACCCGCTATTCCAGAATAAAATCTTCTCAACCAATCAAATTTGCCGGAAAGTGTGACACACATAGATAGATAGATAGTTACAAGCGTATTAATATATAGATAATAATAATAATAATAATAATAATAATAATAATAATAATAATAATAACAACTAGCTTGACCTGTGGAAATTCCACAGCGGTATCTTTCATGTGTAATATATTGCTGTTAGGCATTCTGTAGACGTCCAGCAAGAATGATGAACCCATCATATTATTCTAACCCTTTTGTTAAAACTGTATCGCTCCCTTTACTAAAATAATAACTTTAATATGTTGCCTGGGCTGGTTATTTCATTATAAACACATCAATCAATTAACTTACATTTCTTCACTTTTCATAATTCTTGGATATATTACTAATTTCGACAATCATTTTTTTAATATTTTGAACCCACATTACCGCTCACCCCCTTACTAAAATAATAACTTTGATATATTGCCTGGGATGATTATTTCATTACAAACTCATCAACCAATTAACTCGCATTTCATCATTTTTCAGACTTCTTTAATATGATACTAATTTCGACAATCATTTTTTATGATTTTACCTCACGTTATCACGTCCTCCTTACTAAAATAATAACTTTGATACATTGCCTGGGTTGATTATTTCATTACAAACAGATCAATCAATTCCGGGTATTCTCATAGTACATATGTTCCACCTATCTTATCTAATCCCGGGTGACGCCGCATATTATGCTAGTATATATCTTCGACCTATCTCATTTGATCTCAAGCGACGCTGGGTATTTTGCTACTATATGTTTTCCACCTATCTCATTTAATCCTGGGCGATTCTGGATATTCTGCTAGTATATATTTGCACTTATCTTTTCTAATCCCAGGACTGACTTCATATCCTCCCCACTGTTAAAAATATACATGAAATAAAGTAATGTTTAAATTGTAAACTGTTTCAGCCATTTCCGGGACTGGCTTCATATTCCTCCACTGTTAAAAATATACATGAAATAAAGTAATGTTTAATACATAACCGGTTTCAACCATTTCCGTGACTGATTTCATATCAGCCACTCCACTATAAAAATATACATGAAATAAAGTAATGTTTTAATCATAACCTGTTTCAGCAGCTTTTCGAAATTAATACATAAAAACATTAACACGGTTAGAGATTATGCAACCATTACTTCAACATGAATTTCTGAGTGTAGTATCAGTCTAAGCATTCCACTGACTTTAATCCGCCCTTCCTTAAGAAGAGTTTTTGCAATTACTGCCATGTGGACATTAAGGACAAAAATATGAACTCAGGATAACTTGATACATTTACATGATTTTTGGAATGTTACAAATAAGCCCCTAGCGTGCACTGATCCATTTACCTGATTTTTTAAATCAGCAGTACATCCATGTCATTTTTGGAATATGACATTTTATGTTAATGTAGTACATCATAAATATATTATATGCATCTTTTTTTAACAGAAGATAATAACGTAAAAGAAGTAAACATGCCAGACTATCACCCTCCCCCTACTCGAAAAAAAGGAGATTATGTCTGGGATCTTATTAAACACTCACCAAATCTATTAACTCACATTTAGTATAATCTGTATATTAATACGATAGCGTTTGTATTCTTAAATCTCAACCAATGAAATTTGCTGGAGAGCGTGACACACACAAAAAAAAAACACACACATGCTATTGTATTAATATGTAGATAATAATAAAAATAATCTGGAAATGGAAATGTAAAGAAGTCAACGTGATTCCCATAGTAATTTGAACGCGTGGGAGCATAACAAGAAGCCACCATAAATGGCTTGATAAGACAATTTCTTTTCCAATTTTACAAAAGGCTTGTTAAGGTATAGTTTGAATGTCTGGACATAAGCTGAGAAAAAAACATCAGAAACTTGAGACTGCTATAAAATAATAATAATACAATGTTAACACCTCGAACTGTAAGAAAGTCAAGGTGATTCCCATTGTAATGGAAACGCGTGGGACCATAACAAAAAGACACCATAAATGGTTTAATCAGATTGACAAGACAATTTTTTTTCCAATTTTGCAAAAGGCTTCACTGTTAGGAACAACGGTAGTGTTAATAAAGCTTAAATGTTTAAACTCAAAGAAATTTACCTGATGTTCAAGAAAAAAATCCAACTAAAAACATCCAAAGGTTTAGACTATTATACAATAAGTAGAATAATGATATTTGTTTCTGACTATGGATTCTAACACCAGTCATTAGTAGTGATCATTCACTGGCCCGGAAAAGGATTCCACTCCCTAGAAGGTGAGTGACAACAAGTTTCCCTAAGTTTCTATTACTTTTCCCTACCTATTTTAACTATTGTAGTCAATCACATTGCGTTCTTTCACCAGCTGTTTAATATTGATTTGTTGCGATTGTCACTGATTTTCCCTGGAATTTGAATTTCAATAATGCTACTTAGGTTCCCCGTTCTCTCCGTGTCAGCATAAATATGGTCTTTGCATCTAACTATATTTTAGTTCTTCATTTCTTCAATTTATAGAGTCCAGCGTATTTTCCTAACGAAATTGCACATGTATTTATTCCTTTTCTGAGCTTTTATTTTCAATTTCATATTCTGCTCATTTTTTTTCAACCATTTATCGATTCTCGCTTGAATTGATGTAGTCTGGTTCCAGAATGTATTTAATCGTTTCGAGTTTACATGCCAAGCATATTATTCCATACGGAATTTCATTTTATATTCCGGTTGAAGATTTTAGTTTGGTTTATTTGTGATTCTAGCTCGCTTTTGTTTTTCTGTCAAACCACCCATACATAATTCGTTCTGAAAAAGCTGTTCTAAAACCAAACAAGTCGTATTTTCCCATTAATTCGTTAATTCTTATATGTACACTATTTTTTTAGATATTTAATGAAGATACTGGAAAAAAAAACCGATTCAAAAAGGAAAACGCAGATTTGAATAAAAAGTCTTTACATGTGCCAACTCTGCTCAGAAATGTTAACTTTTCATCAGAAATTGCTTCGGTTGCTTCAGGAATCGAATTTTTATTAGAAAATCTATAGATTCCCAGCTGAATCTTTTGTTCGAAATCCGCATTGCTTTGACTATATATAAAGTGCTTCGTTTACTTTGATTTTGTACATCTGTATCTTCAGTGTAACTCGTCAAGTGACATTATTATCATAACTATCAGTTGTAGAAACATAAAGTCTACGAGGAAAATTCATCTTTCTATTCTTATCTCTGGCATTTTCAGTCTGTATTATTTCACTACATTTTCGACAAGGTTGAAAATTTTGTCTGGTATTTTATATGTCCTTAAACTTTCAGTTTTCCAATCTTTGCGATTGTGTTTTTCTAGTAGTTGATACATATGATGGCTCTATTCATTTTCTTATTGTCAATACATTTTGATCTATCTTTACTAACTTGTTTTCCCACTCGTCGCTTTCTGGCACGCAGAATCTTTTTCTGGTGCAATCTGTGGCTATCATGAAAGTGTTAAATCTCTTCGTCCAGTTGTATCTTGAAGATTTTGAAAATGATTTGTGATGAAGTTATAGTTCAGTAGTTGTTGGGATCACATCCTTCTTCTTCATTGATTAATTTAATATGTCTGTTATGTTTATACACTTTCATTGCTCGACTTTCTTGTAAATGAATATGTAGATACCAAAATATCACACACATTATTTTGATGGAATTAAATTTCTCTCAGAGAGCCCAATATTGTATGTTTTAGGTTAACAATTTAGTGGTTCAATATATTAAACAGAACAATTTTCTACCACTGCTACGCACCTTAGAAATATTGATACCATGATATTGCTGTACTAAAATTTATGTTCAGAATATCAACACGGAGTTTCATCAAAATCAATATTTGATTCTATGTAATGTCTAAAATTAAAAGCTTAAGCTTATGCAGTAATAAGAAGTAATAAAAAATCAGTGCAATCTTATTTAATTGGTAACTAATGACTACATATAAAATTTAATGCAAATCTGAAATATTTTAACTTTCAAATGAGAACTTTTATTCATATTATGTTCTGCTGTAACCATCTTTAAAATAACCCAAAATAAACTGCAATTAAAGAAATATTTATTAATTGACATCTAATTAGTATTTAAAAAAATCTGCAAAAAATCGAAGATATCTAAATTTTCTTAACAATGAACCTAAATTAAACTAAATATAACTAACACCACCCATACTTACTCTATACTAAGTTTCAACATAATCGGTTCATTAGTTTAGGAATGAATCTTATACGTATAAATATATAATCTTTAACATGGCTAATTTAAAAAAAAATTAACTTTCTTTTTCTATTTGTCAATTTCTGAGAGTAATTAGCCGTGAAATTGATCAGCTGTTAAAAAAAATCCTAATAGCTTTCCGTAGATTGGTGATGACATCTCCGGAGATGCTGTTTTAAAATAATTACCATTAATGGTATTTCTTTTTTTCTTATCAGACAATTAAAAAGAAACCTGTTATCTCGTTTAATTTACTTCATTTTTTAGCATAATGCTTTAATTAAAACTGGTTGATTCCACTAATAGTTATTTGCCGTCTTTTTCTTTAAAGAGACAAAAAATGTTTTATGCGAACAAAGTTCAAATTCAGGTGTGGAATTTACATATATGTTTGGATTTTATTTCTTTCCGTTTCAGTTAATGATTTTTATAGGTATAAGTTACTAGCATTTTAGCCCGGCTTTGCTTGGGTCTTATGCACTGTTCATAACTTTATGTGCGTATATATATATATATATATATATATATATATATATATATATATATATATATATATATATATTAAAAAGTTTTACTCGTGTCCAGGTAACTTACATCTAAAATTTAAAGTGTTTAGACCCAAAATAAGCGGAGGAGTTTGGTAGAGTCTGCAAAAGTCAAGTCTTTAAACTTTGACCTCTTGGCAGCCAGATTTTCGGCCAAAAACTGATTAAAAAGCTTACTGCATGTCTGAATACCCTTTAAATAAAATTTCAAATGTTTAAATCCAAAATTGGCTGAAGAGTTTGTTAGAGATCAAAAAGCTAAAATCTTTTGAACTTTGACCCTTTGCAAGCCAAATTTTCGGCCAAAAACAGATTAAAAAGCTTGCTTTATGTCGGAATACACTTTATGTAAAATTTCAAATGTGTAGACCAATAATTGACTGAGTAATTTGGTAGAAACCACAGAGGTCAATTTTTAAAAACTCTGACCCCAATTTTGACCCCTTAAAATTTAATATTTTGGGCTCAAATAAAATTAAAAGTTTGATCCATGTCCAAGTAACCCACCTATAAAATTTCAAGTGTTTAGACTCAAAATTGACTGAGAAGTTTGGTAGAGTTTTCAAAGATCAAATCGTTGAAGTTTGACACCTTGACCGTCATATTTCTGGCTGAGAATCGATAAAAAAATCTTTTCCCAAATCTTAATTCCGCCTATGTCAAATTTCGAGTCTGGGAGGAAAATGCACACACACACACACACACACACACACACACACACACACACACACACACACACACACACACACACACACACATTTTGTAAAATTTATTATTTGAAATAATAAAATAATGCCATCGTTTGAAATGTATTTATTTAAAATTTTACTACGCTAATCGACGGTTTAAAATAAACAAGTTTTGACCAATTGATCTTTAAATTCTAGCTGTAATTTCTGTACGTATATACTATGCTCTGGATAAGACAGGGGAAGAGAGGGAAGTAGCCCTAGATATATCTAAGGCTTTTGACAGTGTATGGCACGGCGGTCTTTCAGGAAAATCAGATCATACGGTATCAGTGGACGAATACCTAACGTAATTAAATCCTTCTTAAATAAGAGAATACTCCAGGTTGTCCTTGATGGCCATACGTCTAAAAAATATGATTTAAATGCGGGTGTTTTTTTTACATAGGAAGAACCACATCAAGGCTCAGAGACCACTCGAGGATAAGGGTTAAGAGTGTACAGTAGTCAATTGGACAATCTAGTAATCGTTAGTAATGGAAATTCGGTAAATTTGTTAACGTAAGTGGAACAGCTTATCAAGGACTTGTTTACGTCGAACTTGAGGACAATCAGATTGCAGTCTGCTGGAAAGCAGGAAACCAGAAGACAGTTCCACAGGCGTGCAGTTCTAAGAAAGAAGCTTTGTTCATGGAATCTACGTTTAGGTTTAGGCAAAGATAAAGAGTGGGGGCAATTCTTGATGGTGTTTTCAGCAAGACGAGAGTTTCTTGTGAAAGTTTAACGAGAAGGGACCATATATTAAAGCTCAGCCGAGCACTTGCCATGAAAATAACGATACATCAGAGACAAACTCGCAACATC
The DNA here is from genome assembly GCF_053919585.1 of Euprymna scolopes. NCBI lineage: Eukaryota > Metazoa > Mollusca > Cephalopoda > Sepiida > Sepiolidae > Euprymna > Euprymna scolopes. Next base: position 44,376,299 of record NC_136482.1, on the reverse strand, counting down.
TCTTCTGTGAGATAGAGGTTGCAGGGAAGAGAAAAGGACATCTCCTACGAGGCTACAAAGTCTATTTTGAACTCTATCAAGGCAGGACAAGTCCTTTCTAGCAGCTCCTGCCCAGATGTAGCAACAGTACTCCATTCTTGGACGTACCTGGCTCTTATATAGATAGAGAATTGCATCAGCAGTGAGATATCTACTGGATCGATAGAAGGATACAACCATTTTTTCCAGCGGCCTTGGCAACAGATTTGATGTACGTGTTTCATTTCAGATCAGGAGTAAAGGTCAAGCCCAGAAGTTTATCAAAACATGACGCCTCCCCAAGACGAGAGCCATTCATTTCAATTGATGCCAGATAGGGATAAAAGCGTTGATGATGTAAAGATATAAGCTTGGTTTTAGATGCATTAAAAGTAACCAGCCACTCCTTTCCTCATTGTAGTACTTGCTCAAGATCAGAGGAGAGAGAATCGGAGAGAAATGTCTACGAATGATGTAAGGATGTGATTTGGAAGATCATTAATATAGATCAGGAAAATAGTTGGGCCCATGATGGACCCCTGAGGGACTCCAGCATTAATACTGTGAACTTTTGATTTTTGCCCATTAACTACTACTCTTATGAACCTATCAGAGAGAAATGATTTAATAATTGAGAAGACATTTCCAGCTATGGACCTTTATTATTCCTGGTATGCATACATGACCTCCTTGATAAAATAGTATTTGAGATGCCAATATTTGCTGACGACACCACACTCTATAACAGGCATGAGGGAAAAACAAATAAACACATATCCAAAGCAATGGCGGAAACACTAGAGAAAGACCTCCAGTCTGTAGTGGAATGAGATCAAAAATGGATGGTAACGTTTAATGCTGCCAAGACTAAGCTCGTTTCTTTCAACAATTACAAGAAACATTCTCAAACACCAACAGATTTGGCTAAAGATACATTACCTGAAAATACTTCTTTAAAACAGCTTAACATTCACAGAAAACATAAGTTGGAGCAAATACATCGATAGCTTTGCCAAGACTGCTGTGAAGAAGGTGGCCTGCTCTACCGTGCGAGAAAGTTACTTAAAAGTATCCTGTACTTATACAAGGCCACCATTCGCCCATGTATGGAGTATTGTTGTCACATTTGGGCTAGTGCATCAACCTCTGTCCCATCGACAAAATGTTGCATCCCTCTTCCTATTCTACAAGTATTTTAATATAGATGCTCCGACGAACTACAAGCCCTTGTAACCACTCGACGTAAATACCCCCAACAAACCTGATAAGCTACAAAATCCAACCCCTACACAGTAGATGTTAGAAATTCTTCTACTCCAATAGTTTCTTCCCAAAAACTGCTAGCCTTTGGAATTCCCGTCCGGGTTCCTGCTTCCTGAACTGCACTGACATATAGAAGTTAAAGTGGCAATGTTTGGAGTGAAAATGCAATTAAAAAAAATGAATAAAATTGAATTATTCACCTTAGCAACATCAGATTAATCACTAATCATTTTCAGATGAACTCACCTTTATAAAAAGTAAGTGAAAGGTAATTGTGTAAGTAAAAACATCATGTTATTATAATGCTAAACAACTAGTTTATAGGCACTTCTTAGGCTACAATAGCTGGGTATATCAATTTCCATCTTTAACTAGCTTTTACAATATTTATGAAATTTCATGGAAAAAATAAAAGGAGAAAATAAGTACTATAAATATATTTATATCTTATTTTTTTTTTTAGCTCGGGTTTGTTTCCAGTCGTCCTGGACTTCTCCTTGCTATTGGACTCAAACAAAGCCAATTCAGGATAGATGTGGTTGGTCATTGCGCATCCCTTGCCTCCAAATTTCATGCACAGCTTCTCTTAGAGGGAGTATCCATTGTCTCTTGAGACACAAACAAGGTCACTTAATCAAAAGTATTTATGCATCTTTTTGTTTTATGTTGTGTTAATTCCTTTTTATAGAACATGTATTAAAAAATCATTACATCTGACTTGAAACTTGAACTTGTGTATTGACATGGTAAAAACCTGTACATTAGTACTGAGTACTCTGTCCATTATTTTTTCCGACAAACAATTATATATTTTCCTTTGTGTCAGAATAGACTAACTCCAAAAATACTACGGACGATCAAGCCTTTATGTGCTTTAGACTTTACATGCAACATAACATTAGCTACTTTTATTTTCTCTACTGCTATCCCTCAGCCCAGGACTGCACTATAATAAACAAAGTCTCTGACAGTATAGTACAGCACTCTCCCTCAACACTAGTACACAGGTGTATTTGATGACTTCAATGTCCACCACAGCAACTGGCCTTTATAAAAAGACGCAGCTGGTAGCACAATATATAACTTCTCTATATCCCATTTCCTATTACAGATGGCTACCTTTCCAACCCGTTTCCCAGACCAGCAAGAATAACACACATCACTTCTAAATCTGTTCCTGACCACACTTCCTAAGGGTTGTATAACGAATGCCCATAGCCCACTTGGGAACGCTGATCATGCAGTGATAATGGTTGAAATCTCTCAAAACTCTACAGCCAAAACTGAAGAGCCACAGCTCGAAACAACAGGATATTATACAAAGGCTGACTGGGAAGCCATCAGGAATCTCAGCAGAGATGTCCCATGGGGAAATATTTTTTCTCTTCCTGCTGAACAGTGCGCAATTAAGACCACTGAATGATACAAAACAGCAATTGAAGGACATGTTCCCACGCGGAAATTTTATAGCAAGCCTCACTCTCCCCAATGATTTACTTCTACTTGTGCAGCTGCCAATGTGCAAAGGCAGCATGCGTACTGCAGATTTAGCTGACATAAGTCCAGTTCAAACATACGGAAGTATATAGAAGCTAGGAGTAACTGTAAGCAAGAAATAACGACAGCTAAGAGAGAATTTACTGACACCACCAAAAAGCGCATTGAAGTTCAGAAATTAAGAACCCATGATTTCTGGAAAATCTACAACAGTGTAGTAAATAATGGGCAATCAACAATTCTCTCACTATCAAACAATCATGAGGTTGTTTGATAGTGACCGAGAAGGCTAACATGCTTGCCAGTCGGTTTGCCTCGCCGCCTTAGGTGGTCCAATTTACCAAATTTCCATTACTAACGATTACTACAATATTATCCCATTGACTACTGTACACTCTATAGCCCTTATCCTCGAGTGGCTTCCGAGCCTTGATAAGTTGTGACTCCTATGTAAAAAAAAAAAGAATTGATATGCCGTAAAACAAAACAACTAAAGTTCGATATAAGTCTTCTGCTTTAAGCCTAGTGTGAAAATCAGTCCCAGAAGGCTAATAAAGGTCCTTTGTGTATATTAGCGTTGGGACGATTAATCAGAATCGAAAATTCGGGACTTTGTGAGGTATCAGAATTTGTATCGGAACTGGAAAAATTTGGGCCTATTTTCCGATGTAAAAAACGATACTTTTAATTGTCTTCTTTTTTTTTTTTAATTTGCTTTTGTTTAAAACAAAATCTTTTACTTCTGGTAGTAATAATCAAATGTTAAATATTTATTGGTTTTAAACTATAAGAAAAATTAAAATATGCAGATCATCCTGCACATGTATTTTTACGGTAATCAGGGAAAAAAATAACACTTCCACAGTTAAATATTTAGAGATTTATAAAGAATCGGAATCGGAAATTCCGTACGGAATTGATAATTGTATCGGAATCAGAAAAAAATATTTGAGTTGTCCCATCATTAGTAAATATTAATAATTAGTGTTGCCTGGAATTTTTTTTTTTTGCTTTAATTATGTGATTAAAAAAAAAGAAGTAAAAAGTAGACCAATAAAGCTCCAATCTATGGTTCTCCTTCACCAAACTTTCACGAAAAACACTCGTCTAGCTGAAACCACTGTCAATAATTTCCCTCACTCTTTATCTGCGTCTAAACCTGAACGTAGATTCCATAAACAAAGCTTCTTTCTTAGAACTGCATGCCTGTGGAACTCTCTTCCGTTTGCCTGTTTTCCAGCTGACTACAATTTGGTAGTCTTCAAGTCCAACGTAAACAAATTCTTGATGAACTGTCCCCTAAAGTAATCCAGTTTACCAAATTTCCAGTATTAACAATTACTACAATATTATCCCATTGACTACTGTACACTCTTTAACCCTTATCCTCGAGTGGCCTCCGGGCCTTGATAAGTGGTGATTCTTGTATAAAAAAAACAAAAAAAAACTCCATAGTGGACCCTACTAACCACCCCCTCCCCGACTTCCTTTGTGGACAGACGTCACACTAGATGATTTGAAAATTACCCCTTCTCAGGTGCATGCTATCATAAAAAATCTTAACACTTCAAAAGCATGTGGACCTGATCTCATTACATCTGTGCTATTAAAAAAGTGCTCAGCCGAAGTAGCTCCAGTTCTCTCCAAACTTTACAACAAATGCCTTAAAGAATCTTGCTTTCCTGACTGCTGGAAAACGGCTTCTGTGGTAAAAGTTTTCAGAATTCTGGTGAAAGAACTGAGCCATTACATCATCGCACCATTAGCCTTCTCCCCCTTTTTTACCAAAATATTTGAATCCATAATTAACCAAGCCCTAATCCATCACCTTACAGATGCGAAACTTCTGACCGACCAATAATATGGATTTAGAGAAGCCAGTACCACAGCAGATATCCTAACTGTAATCTCTGAACCTATATACAATTCACTGGACAAAGTAGGGGAGCTTAGAGCGGTAGCTCTAGATATATCTAAGGCTTTTGACAGGGTATGGCATGAAGGTTTTCTCAGGAAAATCAGATCATACAGTATCACTGGACGAATACTCAACATAATTAAATCCTTTTTAGATAAGAGAAAAATCCAGGTTGTCCTCGATGGCCGTACATCTAAACAATATAATATAAATGTGGGAGTGCCTCAGGAGTCTATCCTTGGAGCTTTATTATTCCTAATATTCATAAATGACCCCCCTGACAAAATTGTCTCTGAAATGGGTATATATGCTGATGACACCACGCTCTATAACAGGTGCGACAGGAAAACAAATGAACACGTATCTAAGGAAATGGAAGAAACCCTAGAGGATGATCTCCAATCTGTAGTAGAATAGAGACAAAAATGGATAGTCACATTCAATGCTGCCAAGACTAAACTTGTTTCCTTCAATAATTACAATAAACCTTCTCTACCAACAATAGCAATGGCCAAAGGCTCTTTATCTGAAAGCACTTTTTTTAAACTCCTCGGCCTTACGTTCACAGGAAACATAAGTTGGAACAATTACATTGAGAGCATTGCCAGGACCGCCGCAAAGAAGGTAGGCTCTCTCTACCATGCTAAAAAGCTACTAACACCCGAAAGTATACTGTACCTCTATAAGGCCATCATTTGCCTATGTATGGAGTATTGTTGTCATATTTGGGCTGGTACATCTGCTATTAGTCTCTCACTACTAGACAAGGTTCAAAAGAAAGTCGCTAACCTGAACTATCATCTAAGCTTCAGTCTCTGTCCCATCGACGAAATGTTGCACCCCTCTGCCTGTTCTACAAGTATTTTAATGGTGAATACTCCGACGAACTGCAAGCACTTGTACTCCCTCGATGTAAATACTCCCGATAAAACAAACAAGCAGAAAAATCACACCCCTTCACAGTATAGATCTCTAGATGTAAGAGAGCTTTCTACTCAAGTAGTTTCTTCCTCAGAACTGCTAGATTTGGAATTCCCTGCTTCCCTAACTGTACTGACATGCAGAAGTTCAAGTTTAACGTGAACAGACATCTTGCTGCCCAACTCCCTACATAGTACACCGGTAGCTTATGTCCCTGATAGTAGCCTCTACATCAAAGTGGCAATGTGCCTTGTTTGGGGGGTTAAAATGTAATAACAAAAAACAAAAAAAAATTTTTACGATTGGAATTGAACTTTATTGCTAAATTTTGACATAAGAATGCATATGAGAAAATACTGCTACTAATACCAGTAATTGTAATAACCATCATAATAATATGAAGAAGATAAAAAATAGAGGAAGCACGAAAGCTTTTGCACAATTTGAAAGAGAAACGACTGGCAGCTGAATAAAACAACGTAATCAGTACTAAAATATAAACGCAAAGATAGACAGAAATGGAGGAAAAATATTATTCACTGTGGAAACATAGACGAAACAGTCAATCACATTATAAGTGAATATATTAATATTAGGCAAAACACTAGTAACAGTTCTGAATAACCGAAAATAAGGATTAAAAAATGGAATAAAAAGGGTTGATTTATTCAATACAAAGCATACCATTTATAAAAAAATTATGAAATATAAAAAATTTTGAGTATTAAAACCAGTCCACATGATAAGATGAAATGTATTAAACGCCTGTAATGAGAAACGAAAAAAATGAAGATGAGAACGCAACTAGAAATATATAATTAACATAGAATGCAAATAAGAAAACTGAAACTTTCAGAGTTGATAAGAAGAATCACATAAAATGCACCTCTCAATGGTGGCACGAGCAACAATCAGTTCCATAGATTGAATGCAGGAAGGACAGAAAAACCGACTACACAGAGGATATGCTTGAACTTTATTGAAAAGGCAGTTGCTTATGTTAATCTCCAACTTAAGTCGGTTTAGTTATCTCCCCTTTTCTGTGGATGAGGGAAGTCTAAAGTGATCTCCTCTTTGTTGTTGTTGTGGGGTTTAAGGAATGAGTACACAACAGCTTATTGCCACTAAAGTTTCAGAGAATATTAACCACTTGTATCAACGAGACACTTGTGCAAAGCAGCTGTTAGAAGAAAGCAAAATGGTTACCGAAATAAGCCGAAGGTGCTGGATATCTGAAAAGGATTGTTGTAACTCAGTTCCAGGTAAGATAATTGTTCTTGCCAGTGAACGATCACTGGTAATAATTGGCGTCAGAATTTCTCGTAAATGAAAGAATGAGTAATAAGGAGTACTGGACGTTTTGCATGTAAAAGCCGCCAGAAATTATATCCAGTTCACTAAGAATTATGCTAAATTGATGTTTTCATATATTTAAATTGGTGCTCATTTTTGCAGTAAATGCTAATCTCTTTTATTCCATCACTGGGCATCTAACAGATACCATAACACTTATTTTGCTGCACCTTATCATAAAAAAGGTGCAGACAAAATTTCAGCCAGATCTTCCCAGTAGTTTCAAAGAAAATTTTCGGAGTAAATGAGATATTGTGATGACTAATCCCTTTTAATGCCTATGAACTCCTAACTGTGCACCAACCAACCATAATACTTAGCTCGCTGCACTTCATCATAAGCAAGTTTCATACAAAATTTCAGTCAAATCGGCACAGTAGTTTCCGAGAAAAAGCGAAACAGGTAGACATAGACATAGACATAGACATAATAATAATAATAATAATAATAATAATAATAATAATAATAATAATATAAAGACCCAGGAGAGATCGCTGAACAGACCTCTGCTGGACAAGTGTGAAAAGAACTTGGGGAGGCGAAAATACCAGCGAAAATCAATGACTGCTGCCAGCGAGAAATGAATGGAAAGCGGCTGTTGCGGTAATGCAAATTTATTTGCAAATGTTTACGTAAGAAGTGGAGAGTAGAAACTGAGAAGACTTCTTGTCACTCAGTTTCCAGAGAACGCCAAAGATTGATTCCAAGGAGAGATCTTTGATAACCTATGTGAAAGTTACTTGTGGTCCAATAATAATAATAATAATAATAATGTAGTAATTAAAAAAATTGAAATGTTCAGACTTTCACCTGCCTTTTTACATTGTACTAGCATTGAAAACTCTCTCAAAAAAGATGCAAAATAGCAGAGGGGCGACTGGTAAAGTTTGTTCGTTTTTTATTTTTTTAAAACAATAACAAAAAAAGAGTGCAGTTAATTTTTTGCAAAAACTAGCAGAATTTGATATGCATATATGCACACACACACACACATATATATATATATATATATATATATATATATATATATATATATATATATATATATATATATATATATGTATATATATATATATATATATGTATATATGTATGCAGTGGCGTAGCAAGGGCGGTGCTGGGGGGGCTGGGGGGGGCTAGGTCCGCTTTGGGCGGCACGTTTCAGAGGACGGCATTTTGAGAGGGTAAAAACATAAAAATAAATGAAAGCTAACTAAAAATCAGAAATTTTATGCTGAGAAGGTTGGAAAACATCGAGACTTTTAGAGATATCGGAATCAGAAAAATGTGTCCCTATTTTATGAGCGGCCCAGTCAGGGGGCGGCATTTTGAGGGAGTAAAATAGAAAATTGAAAAATAAATTAGAATAAAAAACGCTAACAAAATATTGAAATTTTATACCGAAAAGGTGGTAAAAAATCAGAACTTTTGGAGGTATGGGAATCAGAAAAATATGTCCCTATTTTACGAGCGGCTTATTTTGAGAAGGTAAACATAGAAAATAGAAAAAATATACAAAAATAAATAAAAGCTTACAAAATATCTTAAATGTTGTAGCGAAAAGTGTTAAAAAAAAATGAAACTTTTGGAGGTATTGCAATCGGAAAAATGTGTCCCTATTTTACGAATGGCATATACTAGAGGGCGGCATTTTGTGAGGATAAAAATAGAAAATAAAAAATAACTAAAAGCTAATAAAAAATTTGAAATTTGATACCGAAAAGACTGTAAAAAAATCGGAACTTTTGGCGGTATCGGAATCGAAAAAATGTGTCCCTAATTTACGATTCCAAAACCGACTGTTTTAAATTTTTAATTTAATTTTTTATTATTGGTACTAATGATAAATATTTATTGTTTTTAAATTATCACATCAAATTGTTGATAATAATATCAAAATACGATGTAAATTTATTTTATTTGTAAAACAAAGTTTTCAAAATGTTGCATAAATTCTCTAAGTAATCTTTCAAAGAAAGCAGTTGATGCACATGTTCCAAAAAATGTTGAAAAATTAAACAAAACGTTTTTGTCAAGAAAAATACTTTCAAACATCACTGATAATTAAATAATACAACGAAAAATAAGCAACAGAAAATTACGTAATTTTGGAATGGTAGAAACATTAAGCAAGTATGGAATAAAAATCGATTGTAAACAGATTTTATAATTTTAAATGGGAACTAAGCGCTACATATCAAACGCTATTTTAGTGGCTTTCTATTTGATAGTTTAAATACTGCCGAATTTCCGTCAAATTTCGAACAATCACAGAGTAATTGATTTTTTCAAACTATTAAGAAAATTTTATAATCACTGACGTATTTACGATTAAACCGAAATTTACTATGATGAATTAATTCTGGTAATAGGATTTTAATTTTTTTACTTTTTTTTATTAATATAATAATTGTAAAAGATAATATAAAAAACATCTCCTTAGAACGCATAACTAACTTAAAAAAATCGACTTACTTGCTTTCAAACAAGAGTAAATATTTAAAAATATGTATATTTCTGTGAAAGACACTTGACTCCTACTTAAAACTATATCGTCTTTAAGAATGGTTTTAAACTCTATCTTCAATTGATATTTATTCCGTAGATGCTTAATTTGCATACCTTGCCAAAATAATTCCCCGGTGTCTAATTTTCCTAAATTTAATAAAATTAAAATATAAAAAAAGTGATCTTTAATGCATTTGATTCATTTTGGATTTTATCTGTTTTTGCTTTAATTAGTGGGTTTTGTCCGGTGTCTTTTTGCCGATCCCCTAGGAAAGATCGACAAAACACACACAACCCCCCACCCCCCCAAAAAAACCCCAAAAAACAAAACAAAAAAATCCAGCAAATGCGAACCCTTTGGACGAAGAGAGGAAATGATAAACAATATTGTAAGTGAATGCAGCAAACTAGCCCAAAAGGAATACAAGAACAGGTTCAACCAAGTTGTGAGGGCAGTACACTGGGAATTATGCAAACAATTACATCTCGAACGTACAGTCATATGGTACAAGCATAAGCCGGCAACAGTACTTAAAAACGAGAATCACAAAATCCCATGGGATATGGACATACAAACAGATAAATCTATCCAAGCAAGAAGATCGGGTGTCATAATAATTAACAAGAAAGAAAATTCCTGTCAAATCGTAGACTTTGCTGTTTCAGCTGACCATAGGGAGAATATCAAAGAAAAGGAGAAACAGAGCAAATACTCAGAGCTGGCCAGAGAACTGCAAAGGATATGGATGATGAAGAAAATCAAGATAATACCTATAATAGTAGGAGCACTAGGAACAACCCTGAAAAAACTTTGAAAAAAATGGGAGAAATTTAAATCAGAGGAATGGCTGGAAAGATACAACGAATAAAAATAATGAAAGCAGGTGAAATATTAAGGGAAACCATTACATGCGACGACTAATATACATGAGCCACAGGCGCAGGTCAGACAAACTGCTGCATAGGCAAAACATGAAGAAGCGTTGCATGGAACGAAGAACACTGAAGCTGCATATCTATGTTTTCTATCCCTTTCCCCATCTCTTCCCATTGCCCCATCAGCGCCCCTCCCCCGAAAAAAGTGATGCAAATAGTCGAGAAGAGCCAAAAGAGGATGGAAAGACCGAGGAGAGAGCGCCGACTAAACATCCATTGGACAAATACGAAGAGAACTAGAACTTTGGTGAGGCTTATTGCCACTCAAATTTTGGTGGAAACCAATGGCCGCGGCCAGCGAAAAATCAATGGTAAGCGGCTGTTGCGATAACGCAAATTCATTCGCGAATGTTATCGAAAGAGGTGGCGACTACTGGAACTCTGGGGAGGCTTGTTGTCCCTCAGATTCCAGGACACACCACAAGTTTTTTCAAGGATGGATCTTTGATGACATGTGTGAAAACTCCTTGAGAGCCATTAATAATAATCGAAAGTAAAATGTCTAGAAATTTCCTGAGGATATAAAAAAATACTAAACAACAAAATACAAAAACAACAAAATACAAAAACAAAAAAAATACAAAAAAAACAAAATACAAAACAAACAAATACAAAAACAACAACATACAAAGACAACAAAATACAAAAACAACAAAATACAACACAAAATAAAATACAACACAACAAAATACAAAACAACAAAATACAAAACAACAAAATACAAAAAACAAAACAAAACACAAAACAACAAAATAGAAAAACAAAAAAATAGAAAAATAACAAAATACAAAAACAACAAAATACAAAAACAACAAAATACAAAACAACAAAATACAAAAACAACAAAATACAAAGACAACAAAATACAAAACAACAAAATACAAAACAACAAAATACAAAAACAACAATATGCAAAAACAACAAAATACAAAACAACAAAATACAAAAACAACAAAATACAAAACAACAAAATACAAAAACAACAAAATACAAAACAACAAAATACAATACAACAAAATACAAAAACAACAAAATACAAAAACAACAAAAAACAAAAACAACAAAATACAAAACAACAAAATACAAAAACAACAAAATAAAAAAACAACAAAATACAAAACAACAAAACACAAAACAACAAAATACAAAACAACAAAATGCAAAAACAACAAAATACAAAACAACAAAATACAAAAACAACAAAATACAAAACAACAAAATACAAAAACAACAAAATAAAAAAACAACAAAATACAAAACAACAAAATACAAAACAACAAAATACAAAAACAACAAAATACAAAAAACAACAAAATACAAAAGAACAAAATACAAAACAACAAAATACACAACAACAAAATACAAAAACAACAAAATACAAAACAACAAAATACAAAAACAACAAAATACAAAACAACAAAATACGAAAACAACAAAATAAAAAAAACAACAAAATACAAAACAACAAAATACAAAACAACAAAATACAAAAACAACAAAATACAAAAACAACAAAATACAAAACAACAAAATACAAAAACAACAAAATACAAAAACAACAAAATACAAAACAACAAAATACAAAACAACAAAATACAAAAACAACAAAATACAAAACAACAAAATACGAAAACAACAAAATACAAAAACAAGAAAATACAAAACAACAAATACAAAACAAACAAATACAAAAACACAAATACAAAACAAACAAATACAAAAACAACAAAATGCAAAACAACAAAATATAAAAACAACAAAATACAAAACAACAAAATACAAAAACAACAAAATACAAAAGAGCAAAATACAAAAACAACAAAATACAAAAAAAAAAATACAAAACAACAAAATACAAAACAACAAAATACAAAACAACACATACAAAACAAACAAATACAAAAACTCAAATACAAAACAAACAAATACAAAAACAACAAAATGCAAAAAACAACAAAATACAAAAACAACAAAATACAAAAACAACAAAATACAAAACAACAAAATACAAAAACAACAAAATACAAAACAACAAAATACAAAAACAACAAAATACAAAACAACAAAATACAAAACAACAAAATACAAAACAAACAAATACAAAAACAACAAAATACAAAACAACAAAATACAAAAACAACAAAATACAAAACAACAAAATACAAAAACAACAAAATACAAAAACAACAAAATACAAAACAACAAAATACAAAAACAAAAAAATACAAAACAACAAAATACAAAACAACAAAATACAAAAACAACAAAATACAAAAACAACAAAATACAAAACAACAAAATACAAAAACAACAAAATACAAAATAACAAAATACAAAAACAACAAAATACAAAACAACAAAATACAAAAACAACAAAATACAAAAACAACAAAATACAAAACAACAAAATACAAAATCAACAAAATACAAAACAACAAAATACATGGAAACTAAAGCCGCTTTAAGGACTGCCAGCAACCATTGTAAGAAAGTAATAAAGAGCGCAAGATGGTTGTATGCTCAATCTGTTAAGTCCAAAGTAGCTGATCAGCGGCTTGGTTCCCACCAGTTTTGGCAAATAGCAAACAGAATTCTGAACAGAAGCGTGTGCTCCATCCCAACTATCATCAATGGACCTGAGGTAATCTCGTCAGCATCAGACAAAGCCAAACTCTTTGTCAAGAACTTTGCAGCTAATTCTACCTTTTGCGATCAAGGCCGCCAACCCCCAATATTTCCTCCTGTATCTGAAAACACACTATGTGATATACGTATATCTGTACGTGATGTTGCCAAGCTAATCAAAAACCTTGATTCCAGTAAAGCAACTGGCCCGGACGGTATTCCAATTATAGTACTCAAAAAACTTCAACCTGAACTAGCGCCCATACTTACAAAACTGTTTAAATGTTGTCTTAAGGAGAATAGTTTCCCATCTCCATGGAAAATTTTATCAGTATGCCCTGTATTTAAGAATTATGGTGATCGCTCATCCCCCTCTCAGTACAGGCCAATAAGTCTCCTGTGCGTTATGAGTAAGTTGCTGGAATCTGTGTTAAATACAGAAGTAATCAACCATCTCAACAAAAATAACCTTCTTAGTGATACTCAATATGGTTTCCGTTCTGCTAGATCTACAGCAGATGTGCTTACAGTTATATCTCATAGGATTAGCAAATCTCTCGACGGAGGCAACCTTTCTAGGGCAATTGCTCTTGACATATTTAAGGCCTTTGATAGGGTATGGCATAAAGGTTTACTTCATAAGATCTCTAGCTATGGTATAGCTGGAAATGTCTTCTCAATTATTAAATCATTTCTTTCTGATAGGTTCATAAGAGTAGTAGTTGAGGGGCAAAAATCAGAAGCCCACAGTATTAATGCCGGTTTCCCTCAGGGGTCCAACATGGGCCCAACTCTTTTCCTGATCTACATTAATGATCTTCCAAATCATATCCTTACATCATTTGTAGATATTTATGCTGACGACACTACCATTTATGGTAGCACATCTAAGACAGTAAACGACCAAGTTCTCTCCAATTCTCTCTCCTCTGATCTTGAGCATGTAGTACAATGGGGAAAGGAGTGGCTGGTTACTTTTAATGCATCTAAAACCAAGCTTCTCTCTTTACATCATCAACATTCTGATCCACATCTGGCATCAATTGAAATGAATGGCTCTCGTCTTCAGGAGGCCTCAAGTTTTGACAAGCTTCTGGGCTTGGCCATTACTCCTGATCTTAAATGGAACACATACATCAAATCTGTTGCCAAGGCCGCTGGAAAAATGGTGGGATCTTTCTATCGATCCAGTAGATATCTCACTGCTGATGCAATTCTCTATCTATATAAGAGCCAGGTACGTCCAAGGATGGAATACTGTTGCTACATCTGGGCAGGAGCTGCTAGAAAGGACTTGTCCTGCCTTGATAGAGTTCAAAATAGACTTCGTAGCCTCGTAGGAGATGTCCTTTTCTCTTCTTTGCAACCTCTATCTCACAGAAGAGATGTTGCGAGTTTGTCTCTGATGTATCGTTATCTTCATGGAAAGCGTTCGACTGAGCTTCAATCTATGGTCCCCCCTCGCCAAACTTTCACAAGAAACACTCGTCTAGCTGTAAACACTATCAATAATTCCCCCCCACTCTTTATCTGTGCCTAAACCTAAACGTAGATTCCATGAACAAAGCTTTTTTATTAGAACTGCACGCCTGTGGAATTGTCTTCCGTTTTCCTGCTTTCCGGCTGACTACAATATGGTTGTGTTCAAGTCAAACGTAAATAAGTTCTTGATGAGCCGTTCCATATAAGTTATCAAATTTACCAAATTTTCATTACTAATGATTACTATGTTGTCCAATTTCTACTGTACACTCTTTAACCCTTATCTTTGAGTGGCCTCTTGGCCTTGATAATGTGTTGATACCTATGAAAAAAAAAGAAAAAGTCCAATGTGAACAAGTTCTAATTGAATCGTCCCCCTAAGTAATCCAAGTTACAAGATTCCCACTGTTTACTATGCTAAAATCACAATGACTAATGTATACCTGTTAACCCTTATCCTCGGGTGGCCTCTGGGCCTTGATAAGTGGTGACACCCATGTAAAAAAAATACAAAGACAACAAAATACAAAATACAAAAACAACAAAATACAAAAAAACAAAATACAAAGCAAGAAAACACAAAACCAACAAAATACAATACAACAAAATACAAAACAACAAAATACGAAAACAACAAAATACAAATCAACAAAATACAAAAACAACAAAATACAAAACAACAAATACAAAAACAACAAAATACAAAGACAACAAAATACAAAAAAAAACAAAATACAAAACAACAAAACACAAAACAAAATACAAAACAACAAAATACAAAACAATAAAATACAAAACAACAAAATACAAAAAACAAAACAAAACACAAAACAACAAAATACAAAAACAACAACATACAAAAACAACAAAATACAGAAACAACAAAATACAAAACAAACAAATACAAAAACAACATAATGCAAAACAACAAAATACAAAACAACAAAATACAAAAACAACAAAATACAAAAACAACAAAATACAAAACAACAAAATACAAAAACAACAAAATACAAAACAACAAAATACAAAACAACAAAATACAAAAACAACAAAATACAAAAACAACAAAATACAAAAACAACAAAATACAAATACAATAAAATACAAAACAACAAAATACAGAAACAACAAAATACAAAACAACAAAATACAAAAACAACAAAATACAAAACAACAAATACAAAACAAACAAATACAAAAACAACAAAATACAAAACAACAAAATACAAAAGCAACAAAATGAAAGAACAACAAAATACAAAACAACAAAATACAAAAACAACAAAATACAAAATAACAAAATACAAAACAAACAAATACAAAAACAACAAAATACAAAAACAACAAAATACAAAACAACAAAACACAAAAAAAAATACAAAACAACAAATTACAAAACAACAAAATACGAAAACAACAAAATACAAAACAATAAAATACAAAAAACAAAACAAAACACAAAAGAACAAAATACAAAAACAACAACATACAAAAACAACAAAATACAGAAACAACAAAATAAAAAACAACAAAATACAAAAACAACAAAATACAAAACAACAAAATACAAAACAACAAAATACAAAAACAACAAAATACAAAACAACAAAATACAAAACAACAAAATACAAAAACAACAAAATACAAAACAACAAAATACAAAAACAACAAAATACAAAACAACAAAATACAATAGCAATAAAATACAAAACAACAAAATACAAAAACAACAAAATACAAAACAACAAAATACAAAAACAACAAAATATAAAACAACAAATACAAAGCAAACAAATACAAAAACAACAAAATACAAAACAACAAAATACAAAAGCAACAAAATACAAAACAACAAAATACAAAACAACAAATACAAAACAAACAAATACAAAAGAACAAAATACAAAAACAACAAAATACAAAAGCAACAAAATACAAAAACAACAAAATACAAAACAACAAAATACAAAAACAACAAAATACAAAACAACAAAATACAAAACAAACAAATACAAAAACAACAAAATACAAAAACAACAAAATACAAAAACACTGGCATCAAAAATTTGTGAAAAGACCCAGGATAAATCTGACGTCTCTATATTTATCCGTCAGAACCTGATTGTTACTAGAATCTGAATCCAATTGTTTGTTTCTTTTTCCTCTTCTTCAAAATAGTTTCATTATATTTATATGGAGATTATTCTGTGAGGTTCCACCTGGTGATTATTTAAAATATGGTATCACACATTGACTGTTATATTACCTCCCCTCTCAAGGGATCTCTAATGTCTCACAACTCAGAACCAAATTAAAACATTCCTGTGTCAAATATAGCAATCCCCGTGAATGTGGCAGTCATTCCACGATCATCTCCAGGGATGAATTCTTGGTGGATTTAAAGTTGGACACGACAACGTAATTTACACGAATTGACGAACGGGAACGTTTTATATACGTAGGAGATTCACTGTCAGCCAGATTCTTGTGAACGCCGCTAATTATTATCATGGGGAAAGCACTACTGACTACATCATTAATCGATTTTGCACCCTATCAAAGCAGGAAATGTTACTTTCTCAAATGTGATAACAATATTCGTTTTCAGAAAGTATATGACTCGTGCACAATGAATACACCTAGTAAGGGTGACTGCGCGTGTAGTTTTGTAGCAAGGATTGCGCAATCCCAAACCCCACATTTTCTCACTCGGCACTTCCTAATTCCAGTGGTACGGAAACGTCCAGAACAACTGAAAATAATGTCCAGGTAAACGGAGAGCATAGATAGCAGTATGTATTCTTAGCAGTATGTATTCTCAAATAGTAAGCCATCTGGAACTGGTGAAACTCAAAGTCGCTTACCTCCGGTAATCTAACGAAAACCAATGGGTCAACTAGATTGTGCCATATATATATATATATATATATATATATATATATATATATATATATATATATATATATATATATAGTACACATTTCTGAAATTCAAAGACATATTTTTGTCACTTTCATTAATTACACCATGGATTTCTTTCCTCGTTACACCCATTTCTTTAACGGCAAGACAATTCTATGATTTTATGTTTCCATAGAAATTTTTCAACCCATAAATTCGTCAGATGCATTTTCTTTCCGGTATTATTTAACAAAAAGGTGTTTTGTCCATCATAAACTTATTGTATTCTTTGGGGGGGGGGAAATGCCATAAGCACATCGTTACAGATCTGCCATATTGGATATATATATATATATATATATATATATGTGTGTGTGTGTGTGTGTGTGTGTGCGTGTGCGTGCGTGCGTGTATAGATAGACTATTGCACCTGTAGCCAGGTAAATTCTGAAGCATTAGAATGATCAGCAATATTCAGCGACCTTAGAAACAAACTGAAGATAAGACTGCAACTTTTAGATCCTAGTTCTAAAAGTGTATATAAAGGGGGATTCTTCAAAGAGAGAGCTATTCATTTCGACTGGAGCAAAACAGGAATCGCCAATAAAATTAGGAGAAGCTCGGTTTAAGTGGCGTTTTAAGGAACACACCATCTCATATACGCTAAAGTACGAAGAGAGGAAATTGGCAAAAGCACCAAGATTTTCACATATATAGATAATTGCTTCTACATTCAAGTACTTTCCAGAGTAGTAGAATGAATAAATCATTTTTTCCAGAAACTATTTTCTTAGTAACGGGCAGTATATATGTATTTTCTTATGAATCTTTGAACGTTGATTCTAAATGCATTAGACGATTTTTTTTTATTTATACAAGAACTCAAGTCTGCCCAGCTGGGCAAACTTGAGTTCTTGTACCGGAAAAATATTCAGTAAATAAACGTTGTTTAGTAAATCGTTATTTTTGTGTGTGTGTGTGTGTTTTGCTTTTCCATAGACCAAACATTGATATAAATACCACTAAAACATCCGCTGGGTCGGAGCTTCATTTCGGTACCTTACTTGCCTTGGTGGGTTGCCTGTAGGCTGAGATAAACCGCGTCACACCACAGACAAACAGTAAATCTAACTTAATAATAACTTCGGTGAATACCGGAAAAATATCCAGTAAATAAAATTTGTTTAGTAAATCGTAATTTTTTTTTTTTTTAATTTTTACATTTTGTTTTTTTTTAAATTTTTACATTTTGTTTTGCATTTTCATACACCAAACATGGATATAAATATCACTAAAACATCCGCTGGGTCATAAACTTCATTTCGGTACGTTACTTTCCTGAGTGGGTTGATGTAGGCTGAGATAAACCGCGTCACACACACATACGCACATACATTAGGAAAATTTATAATAAGATTTCATCCTTTTTTTTATGTCAGTCCTACATCTAGTTCCAATTATTTTTCATTTCATGTCTTTGAAGATTCTGATCAAACATTTCCCCCCATTTTACCGCAGTCGTTTGCATTATTGCTACAAGATCTTTTAAATTGCATCTGGCAGACAAGCCAGTGCTGCATCGTTTGTAGCCCCATTTAATCATAGAAACTTTTAATCTCTCTATTCCTGTTCTCGGGCTCTTGAGTGTTTTCCACTTGCTGAACCGGAATGGAAGGTTCCAGAAGAAGAGGTTTCTATCTCAGTAGGATGAGCTCATTCTTTTATCTCTCTCCACAACTGTAGTCTCGTATCCTCCAGAGATGTTGGTATGTGTTGAGATATTTTGATATGTTTAAAATAGAAGTTTGCGTAGAACAATATACAATGTTTGTTAATATTTTAAGATTTTCTTGAAGTGCAAGTGTGATTCATTAGCTGAAATATTGAGGAAGTATTTAAGAATTATTCAAGGGTCTGAATAATCATGATAAAAAATTCCATCTCAATTACGCAAATTTTAATTCGGTTAAAATTTATTCATAAGATTTCATGTTAGTTGGTTTTCTTTTGTAAAAAATCAATGTTAGGTGCATTTAAATGAATAAGTTTATGCATGTTGTCAATCAGCAGACGATAATGCGAAAGAGTTAATGCAATGTGTGTACGTACGTGTGCTTGTGTCAGAGTTCGTATGCGTATGACTGTGTATGTGCGTGCGTGAGTAGAGCAATTTATAATTTTGCTTCCCGAACAGCCGACAGAGGGATAAGGTAAGCAGGTGTAAAGCAGATGTTAGCTCTATTATGTACTAGGCTAATTAAAAAAAATGTTTTTATTAATTCAGACGAGTGGATGCGTAAAGCTACATATGTAAAAACGAGTTTAAGCATCTTTATTTTGAATACAGAACTTCGAATGCTATAGATGCTGGCAGAGGTTGATTTCATCTAGGTTTGAATTCATAGATAAAAAGCTATAATGTGTAATTCCCTGGATTTGTGGTGAGTTACCATGTGATGCTGACTTAATCGCAAGGAGAGGAGTTATATTGGTAATAATATAGTTTTCATATTCTTTATTCTTTTCAGCTACATGGCAGGATCGAATATTTGCTAAATCGTTGCATTGTGAATAGCGGGAATGGCGAAGTCTACTATTTGGCAAATGTCTTTCTTTCGTTCACTATGATCATGCCCAGTTTTTTTTTGAATTAGACACGTTTGTTCATATGTATTCCCAATTCTATGGAAAAATTTGCCTCGTTTATGGCAGATGACTTTACTATATTTTTGCTCTATTTCTATTTTTATTTACCTGTGGCTGGTTAGCGGTCATTGCGTGTGTGGGTTGGTTTCCTCATTCGAGGATTTTGTATAAGATTTCGTCAGTTTTTATTATTACCTGCGCTGTATGGTATCCACAATTCCTTCAGTAATAATTTCTTTGAGTCTTTTTTTCCTTTTTTTAAAAGACTTTTTCAAGTGCTCATAAAATTATTAATAATATAATGACTTTCTTCATGGCCCATTTTCCTTTCAGCTATTTAGAATAGCCTCTGTATAATAATAATAATAATAATAATAATAATAATAATAATAATAATAATATAATAATAATAATAATTATTATTATTATTATTTATTTATTATTATTATTATTATTATTATTACTTATTTTTTTATATCATCCGAGTTCGTGTTTATAATCTTCTTATCTTTATGGTAAAATAATTTAGTTTTATTCGATTCTTCTTATCGTTTTTTTCTCCTTTTCAACGTCATCCCTCTGATTTTTGGGAAAGCGACAAGAATTTCTCCTTATCTTCACTTTTCCGTTCTTGATGCCACCGAAGGACTAATCCTGACAAATTGGCCTAATCCAATAATCTCCTTCTGCTATTTGGACAACAGATATTCCTCTCATTGTTCGATAATCCCCGATAAGTTATTAACAGGACCATAAATATTATCACCACGAAAATGAAAAGCTGATTCTATTGCACATCGAGTTGTTCTCCTTTTGAATCTACTCTCCTGTTCTTTCTCACTCTCTCCTCCTTTCTCTCTCTCTCTATATATATATATCTTCTATCTATCTATCTATACTCCTATGAATTCGTTTTTCTTTTGTGTGTATTGATATTCATATTAAAAACCCTCTTTTCCATTTATTTAAAAATAAAATACAATTTGCTTATATATGGTTAGTGGGATTGCATTCACTAGCAAAAGATTTAGCTAATTTGCATATACTTTTAAACATTCATTTTAATTAATTCCCTATTATTTTTTTTCGGTTTTCTTATGGGATGATCATCTTTAGTAAACTATTACGTGTAATTATATTCATGCAGATATTCTACATGATTTATACTTGCAATAGTATTTGCGTAAAAAGTTTACAGTAAAGACAAAATTGTTTCCATATATATTTATGTATACGTATATATTCTTGTTTAATCTCTCTCTCTCTCTCTCTCTCTCTCTCTATATATATATATATATATATATATATATATATATATATATATATATAAGTTAACGTGTCTGTGTTAACACTACGCAATAACTTTGTCAATTTTTTAGACTCGAAATTTGATATACAGAGTACTGAGATTTGGGAAAATATGTGTAATTCGGTTTCAGCCAGAAATTTGGCTATTAAGGGGTCAAAGTTAAACGATTTAACCTTTGGGAACTCTACCAAACTCCTCCGACAATTTTGGATCTAAACACTTGAAATTTTAGATATAGATTCCTTCGACATGGATCTAACTTAATAACTTGATTTGAGCCCAAAACAATAAATTTTAAGGGGTCATAATAGGGGTCAAAGTTTTAAAAAAATTGACCTCTGCAGTTTCTACCAAATTACTCAGACACTTTCTGGTCTAAACATTTGAAATTTTACATAATGAGATAGGGCAAGTTTTTTAATCGGTTTGGGTCGAAAATTTTTAGTTACCAATATATAACCGTATGTATGTATGTATGTATGTATGTATGTATGTATGTATGTATGTATGTATGTTTGCATGTGTGCCTAAAACTTTCGACAGAGGCGACGGATTTTTACAAGATTAATATCGTTTTTAAGTTCGACCTTTCGGACGACAAATATCGAGAAATTGGCTAAAAACATTGACATCTTCACCTTCAACGGGGCACTTTTCTACGGGGGGGGGGTCGCCTTTTTCGCCGATATTTTTGAAAGTCATCCTCTCCTTTCTATTTTCTAGCCTTAATTAAAACCTACGTCACTTCCGGTTTGGCGGTGGTCGTAACGCAAAGACGTCAGGTTTTTTTCTCCGTTCTTTTCGTCCTTCGCGGTACGGGTTCGAGCCTGCCTTTCTACTACCACTTTTTTTTTTTTTGCTCAACACACACATTTAAACACCCGGGCAACGCCGGGCTGAAATGCTGGTATACACACACACACACACACACACACACACACACACACACACACACACACACATATATACAGTTATGTATGTTTATGTATTTGTCAGAACAGGATTGACTCAGTGATTAATTTACCGATCCTTAGATAGGGCACACATAAATGTTTCTTTACTTATGTGTATGTCTGATTATATTGGTGTTAATATCTGTGTTTTTACATCAATTTACGTACACGTTATCCCTTCAAAAATGCGCATGTTGTACGCTAGCATGGATTTTTTTTAAAGGGCGCGGAGAAAGCCCCTGATCTTGTAAAAATCTTAATTTAACAACTAATAAAGGATGAAATCAAACACAATTCATTACACAATATCAAAGTAACCCATTTAACATTTCTACGGAAACATTTTTCAATATGGTCGCCTTTGGCTACAATTATTCGTTCAAGTCTTTCTCTGAAGGTCTTTACTGCGACACAGAGTGTTTCTTGGGGGAATTTTGTCTAATTTTTGCTCAAGGGACTTCTTCAGAGTTTCCGTATTATCATGAGCGGTATCGAAGGTCTTTTTTATTAAGATGGACCAGACACAAACGTCCAGAGGGTTTAAGTCTGGAGATGAAGGAGGTTACACTTTCTTCCTTCAAAAAGACTCTCACATTAATCCTGCATTTTGTTTGCAGTGCGAAAGGGCGCACCGTCCTGTTGAAATGTAAAGAGCCCATGTATGCAAACAGGGGCCGAGTTTGACGTGTCAATTGCCACCGGTTTACACAATCATAGAGGGAGTTGATTTTGAGACTCCAAAGAGAAAAAATGGGTTAAACAAGTCTTCCCAGAAGGGAGCGACAGTCTCAAAATGGGGACAGAAAAACTTCTCTTCTACTGTGACGAAATGCCTGGGAGTGTCTGTCTTGCATGCGGCTTGTTATAACAGAATCCCGCTCCCTCAAGACATTGGCGAATCCCCCAGGAGGAGCAGCAGAAACAGGTATGTCGTTATGTTCGTATATTCTATGTTCCAATACACACGCACACACAGATACCAAAGTAGTCACGGTCCACTAAAAAAAGGCGCTAAATAAGAGGGTCGAAAAGCGTAAAAATAGACATTAAGGACTCGAGAACAACAGTATTTAACTTAGCTAAATAATTAGTTAAATAATTAGTTAAATACACAAATAGATACGTTAGAGAACACACTTTTTAACAAAACACACACACACACAAAATATATGATTAAATAAACAAAGATTATTCATATAAATTATTGACCGACATTTATTATGCTTCAGCAACTGCACTGGCATGCAGAAGTTCAAGTGTAATGTGGACAGACTTCTTGCTGCTCAACTCCCTACATACTATCCATGAATATTATGTCTTTGATAGTAGCCACCTACATCAAAGTGGCGCAGTGCTTTGGGGTGAAAATATAATAAAAAAAGATTTTGTATAAAAACAATGTATGTTCTTGAGTTTGGTTTTAAGGATATATTTGGTTTGATGAAGCGGTTGCTATGAAAGACATCACCGTAGAAACATGTATGCACATGCGCGGCCAATAATTTTAGTATAAATATTTTCTATTATCACCCCCTCAAACGTCGTAAGTTTAGCTTATTTTGAATTGATTTTCTCTGTGCGTTTCCTGAATGCAATACGTTATTGAGTGCAATCCTAAAACTAATACGATTCTTGTCTGGCGTCTTCATCGATGTTCATCTATTTAACCGTCTCTTTAATTACGATCACATGCCCGCTTTAAAGTGATTATTTACCGACCATTTCTTACTATCCCCCCTTGCGGGTTCTAGCTAAGAGTTTCCCAGTTATTGCTAAGCACACAGTTCTTGAGAGTGTATCCCTTCTTAATAACATGCCCGCTTTAAAACAAGTTCTGTTTGCTTAAGTAAGTTCCTTCCTTGTCATATTATTTTATTTACTCACTAGGAGTTCTAACATGGCTTATTGCCAATAACTGCCACTGGTAACGACAGGTGGTGTTTTCTGGAATCTGAGCACCAAGATGTCTTTCTTGATAGCTAGTACTTTCTGCTTCTTTTGATCATTGCTGTAAATAATTTAATGTACTCGCAACAGCCGTTTAGCATCAACTTATCATTGGTAACAGTCGTTCGCCTTTTCTAGTACTAATTAGACTTTTCTAGTATTGATTAGACTTTTCTAGTATTAATTAGACTTTTCTAGTATTGATTAGACTTTTCTAGTATTAATTAGACTTTTCTAGTATTAATTAGACTTTTCTAGTATTGATTAGACTTTTCTAGTATTAATTAGAGTTTTCTAGTATTAATTAGACTTTTCTAGTATTGATAAGACTTTTCTAGTATTAATTAGACTTTTCTAGTATTAATTAGACTTTTCTAGTATTAATTAGACTTTTCTAGTACTAATTAGACTTTTCTAGTATTGATTAGACTTTTCTAGTATTGATTAGACTTTTCTAGTATTAATTATACTTTTCTAGTATTAATTAGACTTTTCTAGTATTGATTAGACTTTTCTAGTATTAATTAGACTTTTCTAGTATTAATTAGACTTTTCTAGTATTGATTAGACGTTTCTAGTATTAATTAGACTTTTCTAGTATTAATTAGACTTTTCTAGTATTAATTAGACTTTTCTAGTACTAATTAGACTTTTCTAGTATTGATTAGACTTTTCTAGTATTGATTAGACTTTTCTAGTATTAATTAGACTTTTCTAGTATTAATGAGACTTTTCTAGTATTGATTAGACTTTTCTAGTATTAATTAGACTTTTCTAGTATTAATTAGACTTTTCTAGTATTGATTAGACTTTTCTAGTATTAATTAGACTTTTCTAGTATTGATTAGACTTTTCTAGTATTAATTAGAATTTTCTAGTATTAATTAGACTTTTCTAGTACTAATTAGACTTTTCTAGTATTGATTAGACTTTTCTAGTATTGATTAGACTTTTCTAGTATTAATTAGACTTTTCTAGTATTGATTAGACTTTTCTAGTATTAATTAGACTTTTCTAGTATTGATTAGACTTTTCTAGTATTAATTAGACTTTTCTAGTATTAATTAGACTTTTCTAGTATTGATTAGACTTTTCTAGTATTAATTAGAGTTTTCTAGTATTAATTAGACTTTTCTAGTATTGATTAGACTTTTCTAGTATTAATTAGACTTTTCTAGTATTAATTAGACTTTTCTAGTATTAATTAGACTTTTCTAGTACTAATTAGACTTTTCTAGTATTGATTAGACTTTTCTAGTATTGATTAGACTTTTCTAGTATTAATTAGACTTTTCTAGTATTAATTAGACTTTTCTAGTATTGATTAGACTTTTCTAGTATTAATTAGACATTTCTAGTATTGATTAGACGTTTCTAGTATTAATTAGACTTTTCTAGTATTAATTAGACTTTTCTAGTATTAATTAGACTTTTCTAGTACTAATTAGACTTTTCTAGTATTGATTAGACTTTTCTAGTATTGATTAGACTTTTCTAGTATTAATTAGACTTTTCTAGTATTAATGAGACTTTTCTAGTATTGATTAGACTTTTCTAGTATTAATTAGACTTTTCTAGTATTAATTAGACTTTTCTAGTATTGATTAGACTTTTCTAGTATTAATTAGACTTTTCTAGTATTGATTAGACTTTTCTAGTATTAATTAGAATTTTCTAGTATTAATTAGACTTTTCTAGTACTAATTAGACTTTTCTAGTATTGATTAGACTTTTCTAGTATTAATTAGACTTTTCTAGTATTAATTAGACTTTTCTAGTATTTATTAGACTTTTCTAGTATTAATTAGACTTTTCTAGTATTAATTAGACTTTTCTAGTATTGATTAGACTTTTCTAGTATTAATTAGAGTTTTCTAGTATTAATTAGACTTTTCTAGTATTAATTAGACTTTTCTAGTATTAATTAGATTTTCTAGTACTAATTAGACTTTTCTAGTATTGATTAGACTTTTCTAGTATTAATTAGACTTTTCTAGTATTGATTAGACTTTTCTAGTATTGATTAGACTTTTCTAGTATTAATTAGACTTTTCTAGTATTAATTAGACTTTTCTAGTATTGATTAGACTTTTCTAGTATTAATTAGACTTTTCTAGTATTAATTAGACTTTTCTAGTATTGATTAGACTTTTCTAGTATTAATTAGACTTTTCTAGTATTAATTAGACTTTTCTAGTATTAATTAGACTTCTTCTAGTATTAATTAGACTTTTCTGGTATTAATTAGACTTTTCTATTATTAATTAGACTTTTCTAGTATTAATTAGACTTTTCTAGTATTAATTAGACTTTTCTAGTATTAATTAGACTTTTCTAGTATTGATTAGACTTTTCTAGTATTAATTAGACTTTTCTAGTATTAATTAGACTTTTCTAGTATTGATTAGACTGTTAATAAAACTCTAAAGGATTTCAATCCTCTCTTCTCGTTGAGGTTAGGATAATTCTTTGTTTTTTTGCCCGTTTTATCTTCCGAGGCACTTGATGACTATATTTTTTGATACCTACCGATTAGCGCCAATACGTTTTTTTTCTGTAAGGCGAAGTAAGCATGTATTATTATTATGATTATTATGATTATTATTATTATTATTATTATTATTATTATTATTATTATTATTATTATTATTATTATCATGATGATTGTTATTATTTATGATTGTTATTATTATTATTATTATGATTATTATGATGATTATCATTATTATTGTTATTATTATGATGATGATGATTATTATGATGATTGTCATTATTATTATGATTATTATGATGATTGCTATTATTATTATTAATGATTATTATGATGATTTTTATTATTATTATTATTATTGTGATTATTATGATGATTGTTATTATTATTGTTATTATTATTATTATGATTATTATGATGATTATTATTATTGTTATTATTATTAGTAGTAATAATAAAAATAGTAGTAGCCGTACAAGCAGTAGAAGTAGTTGTAATAATTTGTTATATTTGTGGGAAAGGAAAACATCCAGTGCTCTTCTTTTTATCTATTAGAGAAATAGTAGAGCAAAATATACAGGAGTGGTAAAATTATAACATCTACTTTATATGCTCTTGACACGTGACACACCTTGTAACTTTACACACGTTACTTGCCTTGTGAATGTAGTGGATCGTTTTATTTCACATTTACATTTGCATTTATCCTGTCAAAAAGGATTATGTTATTGCGAATCGGACATTCATTTTAGTTAGGAACAACATTAGGAAGGCCATAAAAATGTTAGAGGATTTGAATAAAAAGACACAGACCGTTGAGTTTAAGATTGGTGATTGATTTTACAATAAGAAGTACCAAAAGAGGGGTAAATTTGATGTACGCTAGACGCCGTATTATGTAATAAAAAGCAACACCGGTCTCTTACAGAATTAGGGATCATTTAACGGGCTCTGTAAGAAAGGCGCAAGTTGAACATCTCCAGGCAGCGTCCATCGAGAAGTGGGAGGTTCCCAATACAAAGCGACCGTCAAGGGAAACTGCATTTGCCACTCCAAGGGAATCTAGTGATTCAGACAGCGAATCAGTCAGGATAAATTCCCCTTGTAGAAGTGTCGGTATCAACGCGAGAACTCAGATGATGAATCTAATGTACCGTTGATGGAAGGAAAAGTCCTGATGCGTAGCATGCCAGTAAATAGCTTAGATGCAAGTTGTCACCTTCGCATCACTGGCAGATCTACTTGATAGTATTAGAGTTCAAACAGACATTAATAAGAGTAGCACTGAGTCAAGGAAAATTAAGAAAGACTAGAAGAAAGGGAGTTAGTTCGAATAGATGGGTTAGGGTTACATTTTGAATGATATGATTTCTCCATCCTAGGGCCAACTCTTTTTCTGATCTACATTAATGATCTTCCAAATCACATCCTTACATCATTTGTAGACATTTATGCTGACGACACTACCATTTATGGTAGCACATCTAAGTCAGTAAACGACCAAGTTCTCTCAAATTCTCTCTCCTCTGATCTTGAGCACGTAGTACAATGGGGAAAGGAGTGGCTGGTTACTTTTAATGCATCTAAAACCAAGCTCCTCTCTTTACATCATCAACATTCTGATCCACATCTCGCATCAATTGAAATGAATGGCTCTCGTCTTCAGGAGGCCTCAAGCTTTGACAAGCTTCTGGGCTTGACCATTACTCCTGATCTTAAATGGAACACGTACATCAAATCTGTTGCCAAGGCCGCTGGAAAAATGGTGGCATCTTTCTATCGATCCTGTGAATATCTCACTGCTGATGCAATTCTCTATCTATATAAGAGCCAGGTACGTCCAAGGATGGAATACTGTTGCCACATCTGGGCAGGAGCTGCTAGAAAGGACTTGTCCTGCCTTGATAGAGTTCAAAATAGACTTTGTAGCCTCGTAGGAGATGTCCTTTTCTCTTCCTTGCAACCTCTATCTCATAGAAGAGATGTTGCGAGTTTGTCTCTGCTTTATCGTTATTTTCATGGAAAGTGTTCGACTGAGCTTCAGTCTATGGTCCCCCCTCGCCAAACTTTCACAAGAAACACTCGTCTAGCTGTACACACTATCAATAATTCCCCTCACTCTTTATCTGTGGCTAAACCTAAACGTAGATTCCATGAACAAAGCTTCTTTCTTAGAACTGCATGCCTGTGGAATTGTCTTCCGTTTTCCTGCTTTCCGGCTGACTACAATATGGTTGTGTTCAAGTCTAACGTAAATAAGTTATTGATGAGCCGTTCTATATAAGTTATCAAATTTACCAAATTTTCATTACTAATGATTACTATGTTGTCCAATTTCTACTGTACATTATTTAACCCTTATCCTTGAGTGGCCTCTTGGCCTTGATAATGTGGTGATGCCTATGTAAAAAAAAAAAAAAAATGAAGAAAATTATTTCTCCGGTGGGTCAGACAATAGCTGCTTCCGTTTCAACAGAGTATGGCGAATGGTAGAAAGTTAAAATGTAAAGAAATTGATTTGAGCAGGTGCACGCAGGCGACCCTCGAATGTCATTTATCTGGTGCTGATTTAACAACTGCTACACGGTTACCGCTGATGTTTTAATAAAAATGCATCAAGATGTCTCTTGAAGCACACAAAGTATTGAAATGACTTTTGTTTAAAACAGAAACTCATAGAAATGCATGGAACAAAACAACGACTGGTGTGTTTTTTCTTTTGGGTGTTTGGATTTCAAATCAAAATCTATTCGTGGAATCAAAAAAAAAGTAAAAAAATCTGCTATAATATTAAAATATTCATGAAAAATGTGTTAATTTGATATGCATGAAAAATATGTTAATTTGATCTTCATGAAAAATATGTTAGTTTGATCTTCATGAAAAATATGTTAATTTGATCTTCATGAAATTTATGTTAATTTGATATTCATGAAAGATGTGTTAATTTAATATTCATGAAAAATGTGTTAATTTAATATGCATGAAAAATGTGTTAATTTAATATGCATGAAAAATGTGTTAATTTGATATTCCTGAAAAATGTGTTAATTTGATGTTCATGAAAAAACCTGAAGTTCATTAAAAAATAGAAAAATATATGCACATAATTAGTAAATTAAAAAAGGAAAAAGTGGAAAATGATTCTTTAATATGTAATTGATTCCATCGGAGAAAACGACTAATATGTTTTTTGTATTATTTTGTGAACGCATTTCGTAAAAGTGTAAATAATAACATATATAGGCGACAAAATTATACGCGTTTTTGTGACCAAAACGCATATATGACCTTCGATTTGAAACTTGGAATGTGTTTATGGAATTAATATAGTGATTAGACGAAAAAATTCCACCACTTGGACGATGGCTGCAAAGCATTGAACATATTAAGAGAGCATCATTTATCGAAAGGAAAAACCAAAAGTATCTCTTTATATACTGACCTTACGTCTCTAAAACGTGTGAAATCCGAGATGATTACATATTATATTATAAGAGCTAAAATAAGAGCAAATTCATTGAAATGTTTTGCGAATTCTTTAGCAACAATCTGTTTATCTCCTTGCCGAGTGATTTACAACCGTGATAACCCAGAATGGAAAAAAAACATGACTTTTAGTCATTTCAAGGTAGCACTAGGACGCTACGAAAAAAAAAAACGGAGAAAAATGATCACAGAAAAAACAAAACAAAAAAAAATATATCTAAAATATTATGAAATTCTAAAATTTCCACCCGAAAACACCAAAATTAAATTCTAGCGTTGCCACGAATAAAAACCGCAATGTTTATAAAAAAAAACAATTTTTCTCCTAAGAAAGAGACGGATATTATTTGCTATGATTGTGGAAGATCCAACCACAAAAGTTTCCAATGTAAATTCAAAACTTTCAAAGGAGACTCCATCAAATAGTTAGTGAACATACATTTTTATTTTAATGTACGTTTGACACCTTAACAAACAGTAACAACTTTCTTGGGACAACGGCGCATGTAATTACGACAAAATCGGATTGTATCAATTTAATCATTTAACCCTCTCCCTACGATGCAGTAAAGTGTATCCACTCTGACAATGGAACGGGATGCATTAAGAAAGACTTTGAGCTTTTATTAAATACACTGGTCAACAACAAATTTGTTGCCTGCGTTTTTTTCACCTGATTAAGGGCGAATCTGATGTGCTGAATCTAGAAATCACATCGGTTTTGTTCAGTCAGGTCAAGTTTTTGAGATATGCGCATATGAATTTTACGTTTTTGTTCACATCTACGCATGTGTCGAGCATTTTAGAAGAAGTTGGGGGTAAAATGCCGTGTGAAATACGTTTTTACTTATGGACTGTGTAAACTTTGAAAAGTGTTTGATCTTCCGTCTTTAATTTAATTTTGAAAAAAAAAAAATTATTGCTTGTGAAATCTGGCAATCCTGTTCATTTATTATTATGGCAATGTTATGATTTAATTTGTTGTTAAGAGTTATCCCCCTTGGGATTGACATTCATAATAAAAGCGCCCTCTGTTTCATTTTCCCGCTCGATCCTTTCAAGAGCGTACGTGTATTTTACAGTTAATAAAACCTTTCTAAAAGGCAATTCTTTACTTACTGATACTATTCACTTCAATTTTATTAACTGTAAAAAAAAAAAAAAATAATAATGGATCGAATCTTACGTCCCGACAGATTCGAGGTGGAACCTACATGCCCTAATTCCGAAAAATCCTATAGGCATTGGAAATTAACCCTCCAGAATTATATCCGCTCACATAATAACGGATTAATCGAAAACACTTCAGATAATTTCTTTGCCTTGATCAATTGTATTTCAGCCTCTGTTTTCGATTTAATAAGCGATAAAACCGACTACGATAGTGCATTAAGAACATTGGACGCCGCTTATTTAAAACCTGAAAATATTGTTTATAATAGATATCGATTGATGACGACGAAGCAACAAACAACACAAAATATAGATGCCTTCATACTACAATTGGAAATGCTTGCCAAAACATGTAACTTCGAAGCGGTTTCTGCTGAAGAAAACAAAAATCAATACATTCGGGAAGCTTTCATCGGCGGAATTTCTTCTTCGTCAATCCGACAACGACTGTTAGAAAAACCCATCCTGACTTTACAAGACACATATGCCACGGCCAGATCTCTTGAACAAGCAGAAAAGCATTCGATAAGCTACGCAAATAACTTTACTGTAGCAGCTACAAATAATCCTTCGGGCTACAATCGTATAGCTGTGACTAAAGAAAATATGCATTCAAAAGGGGTTTGTTTTTTCTGTGGAAAATCACGTCATCCTCGATATTTATGTCCTGCACGAAACGCCGAATGTAAAAAATGCAAAAAAAATGGTCATTGGGCTAAAGTGTGTAAATCTTCTATTTCTAACACTTATACTGCTGTTCTTTATGACGACTCTGACTACCCCTCACCTTCTCTATCCTGACTAGGAACTAACTCCAAAGATGTCACATTTACTCAATGCCAAATTAACGGGCACTTCGTGAACGCTATGGTGGACTCCGGCAGTGTAAAAACATTCCTTAATGAAAATACTGCTAAAAAACTTAAACTCTTCACAATACCTAAAAACAAAACTATAGCTCTGGCTGCTTCCGATCAACATGCTAAAATAACTGGCGAAGCTGTCGTGGATTTAATACTGAAAGATAAAACCCATTCTGGAATAACAATTGAAATCATTGAAAACCTTTTCATTGATTTAATAATCGGAAAAGATATTTAAAAAAAATATAAAAAAGTAACACTTAAATTCGACGGTCCTAGAGACAAACTTATAATTGGAGCTATAAACACGAATAATTTTTTTCCTACCATAAACGTTCCACCCCCTCCTCTCTTTTCTAATCTTTCTCCTCATACTACTCCTATTGCGACAAAATCCCGACGTTACACTTTTGCCGCCAACAAATTCATAAAAGAAAAGACTGCTAGAATGTTGAAAGAAGGCATAATTGAACCTTCGATATCTCCGTGGCGAGCGCAGGTTCTTGTAACTTCGAATGAGAATCATAAGAAAAGAATGGTAGTCGACTACAGCGATACCATCAATAGATTCACGGAACTAGACGCTTACCCAATGCCTAATATCAATAAGATGGTAGACGACATCGCTCAATATAACATCTTCTCTACTCTCGACCTAAAATCTGCTTATCACCAAATACCTATAAATCATGCTGATCGTAAATTCACTGCGTTTGAAGTAAGTGGCAAACTTTTTCAATTTACTCGTCTTCCTTTTGGCGTCACCAATGGAGTAAGTGCTTTCCAGAGGAGCATAGACTATATTATAGAAAAAGAAAATCTAACCGATACCTTTGTGTATGTTGATAACGTAACTATATGTGGGAAAAATCAAGAAGAACACGATTACAATCTTCAAAAATTCTACAAAATTTCTAAACAATATAACATCACTTTAAATGAAAATAAAAGCATAATTTCTTCTAGTTCTATTACTCTACTCGGCTACACCATAGAAAATAATCAAATAGCTCCCGATTATCAAAGACTAAAACCATTACTCGAAATGCCACCTCCGCTGAATCTTAAATCTCAAAAAAGAATAGTTGGAATGTTTTCCTATTACTGCAAATTCAGTAAAAAATTTTCTGATAAAATTTTATTACTAAATCAAAACAAAGAATTTCCACTACCTCCATCTGTATTAAAATCTTTTCAAACATTGAAAAATGATCTAAAAGATGCCACTTTAATAACGGTAGATCCAAATAAAGAATTTGAAGTAGAAACGGACGCTAGTAACTATTGCATTGCTGCAACACTAAATCAAGAAGGTCGTCCTATTGCATTTTTTCAAGAACTCTCAATACTAACGAAATTAAGCACCATGCAGTAGAAAAAGAGGCAGCCGCTATTGTAGAAGCTCTCCGTAAGTGGCGACATTTTCTACTCGGCAGGCACTTTAAAGTCATCACAGATCAGAAGAGCATCAGCTTCATATTCGACAATAAAAGAAAATCTAAAATTAAGAATGACAAAATATGTCGTTGGCGTATAGAATTATCCCAATACAATTTCACTATAGTTTATCGACCTGGACCTGAAAATATTGCTGCTGACACATTCTCTCGCATCTCTGCTCTTACTTACAATCTACAAGATCTTCGTGATTTACATAAACAATTATGTCATCCTGGTGTTTCAAGATTAAGCCATTTTATAAGAACGAGGAACCTCCCTTTTACTTTGGATCAAGTTAAGAATATTACTGACTCTTGCTCATCCTGTCAATTACTGAAACCCAAATTCGCCAATACCAATGGAGGGACTTTCATTCAAGCCATATTACCTTTTCAACGATTAAATCTTGATTTTAAAGGCCCTCTACCTACTTCTATACATGGCAACAAATATCTACTTACTCTAATTGATGAGTATTCCCGTTTTCCTTTCGCTTTTCCTTGCAGAGATATGACAAGCAAAACCATTATCCACTGTCTAAACAAACTCTTTTCAATTTTTGGTTTGCCTGACATGATACATACTGACCGTGCTTCTGATTTCTTAGCAAGAGAAATAAAGGATTTTTTACACAAAAAAGGAATTGCTACTTCTAAAACAAGTAGGTATCATCCTGAAGGTAATGGACAGATTGAAAAACTCAACGGTACCTTATGGAAGGCCATTCAAACAACATTACATTCTAATCAAATGAAACTACCTTATTGGGAAGACATACTACCGGACGCACTTCATTCAATTAGATCGTTACTTTGTACTGCCACTAATATGACTCCCCATGATAGACTATTTAAATATAGTCGTAAATCTGCTTCCGGAATTTCAATTCCTTCTTGGGTTAAACCAGGCCCAATATATATTAGAAACCACACTAAAAAAGTAAACATGACCCTCCTGTAACGCCTGCCACCCTAATAGATGTCAACCCCCACTACGCTTATGTTCAACTACCTTCTGGTACTGAAACCACTGTCAACGTTCGAGACTTAGCTCCAAACTCATCAAATGAAGAAAACTCTAATAATAATCCTACTACTTCAGAGACTTTATTTGAACCTTCTACTAATGAAAACATTCGTCATGAGGAAGACAAAAATCAATCGTCTGATCTTGAAGAAAATCAGATTTCACTAAAAAATAATACTGAAAATTAGCATTCCTGCCAATCTGTGCGGAGGTCGTCCCGAGTTCGACAATTCCCTAGTAAATATAAGGATTTTGTGACTAAATACTGAAAAAACTGCAGTTTGGGTTCATATGTTATTTGTAAATAAAATGATTCTTATGTGATTGTAAAAAAAAAAAAAAAAAAAAAAAAATTGTCTATAATTAATTACCCCTTACTTGAATACTTTAGGACGGGGAAAATGTTATGATTTAATTTGTTGTTAAGAGTTATCCCCCTTGGGATTGACATTCATAATAAAAGCGCCCTCTGTTTCATTTTCCCGCTCGATCCTTTCAAGAGCGTACGTGTATTTTACAGTTAATAAAACCTTTCTAAAAGGCAATTCTTTACTTACTGATACTATTCACTTCAGGCAATGTGTTCATTGATGCTTTTGTTTTTGTGTGTATTCTTATCTTCTGTGTATTTTCGTTTTGCAGGTAAATGAGATGGCTTCGTTCAGAAGATCATAAAGAAATAAGGTCGACCTGTCCTGCTACATATGTGGAAATACACCATTGCTCTTAAAAGGAAACCAGTTACACGTTTCATAAGGCGTGATTACCATGCTTATTGTTATATTAAATTTGGTGACCAGGATAAAGTTTCGACGCCACACATGGTGTTCAAGTCATACATCGAGACTCTGCGTGAGTGAACCAATGGAAAGAGGAGTCTGAACTTTGGAATTCTCATGCATTGGTGCGAGCTGACAAATCATGTCGCTAACTGCCTTTTCTCCGCTGTTGATTTGACTGGGATCAACAGAAAAGACCGGGGCAGCCTCAAGTATCCCGATCTTCAATCAACACGTCGCCCGATAGTTAATTGTCATGAAATTCCAGTGATATCTTCAGAAAACTTCCAGACATTAGCGACGAAAATACGTCCAGTTTTAAAAGACATGAAGAAGAGAAAGAAGAAGAAGAAGGAAAAGAAGAAGAAGAAGAAGGAAAAGAAGATACTCCACATCAATTTTCCCAAAAGGAGTGAAATGAGTTAGTTCGTGACCTCAGCTTGTCAAAGAACTCTGCCGAACTGTTGGAATCCAGAGTGTAAGAAGAAAAATCCCCTCTCTGACAATGCAAGCATCTCCGTCATCCGCAACAGGCATAAAGAATACCTACGTTTTTTTTTCTCTGGGGAAACGGACTTGGTGTACTCTGCAGATATCGAGTTTTTGTTAATTATCCATCGTATCACACATGCGAAATCAGCCCCTCATTCACCTCATCAAAACGGAACTCATGAATGATCATGTCGAACACATTTTGAAATGGTAAGATCTCTACTTATCAGATCAAAACTTCCCAAACTAACGACTGCTGCATATATACACAATCGGTCTTTTAATAAACGATTAAGGAAGACACCGTACAAAGTGCTATGCGATAATAACCCAAACTAAAGCAAAATTCATGTATTTGGCTAAACTGGCTTGGTATATATATATATATATATATATATATATATATATATATATATATATATATATATACTAGCAGAATTACCCGTCGTTGACTGGGTTCAAAATCAGCCTACAGAAAATGGACTGTGATTGATGAAAGTATGATAGGTTTTGAAAAGTAGGGGGTCATAAAGACATAGGTTTTGATACTAAAAAAATTTTACCCTAAGCAAAATATGATGAAAGTAAAGATAATTTTCGCGAAAATATATTTTTTTATATCAACTTTGTTTCCATTCGTAGCTAAGAGTGACCCACAAAATGATGTTTCCTTAAAAAGAAAAAAAAAATGTTATATATATAATAATATAAATAATAGAAGAAATAAATGTTACCATAGTCAATAAAAGTTACTTTTATGGTAGAAAAGTTCATTGGTTTGTATTTTTAAGTAGTTTGTAAAAAAATTTTTTTTTAAATTCCCGAACCGGTTTAAAAGAAATCAAAATGGCAGCGACTTTGAAATGGAGAGCCCCGTTTTCTATTTGAAGGAGGGGCACCTGAGTATTCTGTGTTAACAATTTAAGAGAGCTCCGTCAACGTAAGGGATATTTATAAACATATTTTTCTGTTTTCCGTTATTTTGTGCTTGAGGAATATTCGATTATGGCATGTGTAGTTTATATAAAAATTCATTTAAGTAGTTATCCCCTACAATTTCCTTTTAATTTCGTTTTGCTGAAATTATTCCAAGTAAAGAGCATTAAAAACTATTTCAAAACAAAAAGAAAACATGAACTGAACTTTTATTGACTATGGTAACATTTATTTCTTGTATATTTAGTTTTTTGGGCAGTCGTTTTTGGCTTTTCTGCTAAACACTCTTACTAAATAATATCGACGAAATATCGAAAAACAAAGAAACAAAAACAGTTTTGAAAAATAATGAAGCTTTACTTACTTTAGTAAAATAATCCGAAACAGCAAAATGGAATATTAAAAAGTAAAGACGTAATTACTTTAGTTTTTTAAAGCAAAGAATCGATATAAATATACATAAGAAGAAAATAGCGCCCTTTTCAAGCAGAACAGCTTCGTTTCAGTTTTACAGTATTGAACGGTGTAGTGTTGCGCTGTCGGATTCAGGGTTATACTATTGTAATGTAAAGAACACGCAGAAAGGGTTGCAATCAACTGAATTCCTTCTAGTACACTGATAAAAAAGGCTTAAACAGATATATAAATAAAAATAAAAAGGTTATGTAAATGTTTTAAAAAGACAGGTAATCACATGAACAGGATTTTTCCTTCTGTTGACACGATAACAAGTAACGTTCTTATATTTTATTATTTATCTATTTATCTATTTTCGAAAGAGTGCCACGTGCAAGTGGAGAAGGAAAACACAGAGTTATGCAAAATTTGTGTCGAGAATTGTCTAAAGTTCTGATTTTTTTTTTTTGGCTTTCGCTTTAATAAGAACGTGAATTTATTAGGTGAATTTATTCGACACAATATGATTCAACTCAAAAAAATAAATAAAAGCTAACGTGAATTAAGATTAAAGTTAAGGTGTTATTGTAGACCTCACCCCTTTTAAAAATCCTTGTTAACATATTTACATTCTATGGATGTCAGGCGCGAACACCCAATAATTTTATTATACCATATTTCTTCAAACTGAAACATAATTATCAAAGTATACTTACACAAATAGGTATAAAAAATCTTTGTTAAAGTTTGTGCCATATTTCTATGGAGTATAGGAGCGAATGCCGAGCCCACAATTTTATTATACCATCCCTATTTAAGTTGAAACATACTTATCAAAGTATTCTTATGTACATCTATATCAAAAACCCTTGTAAATGTTTTTTTTCATTTTTTATATCCATACTTCCACAAAATTTTTAGGAACCGTCGTTCTGCCAGATCAAATATACCCATTCCTGATCCTCGATACATCTTCTACCATTATATGGAATCAGTTTTTAAAAATAGTCAATCATATAGGAGCTATTCGTGACCACACACACACACACACACACACACACACACACACACACACACACACACACAGACGTTCAGCTTTTATATATATATATATATATATATATATATATATATATATATATATAAGAAAACCAAATTAAATATCAAAACTGGCTGATCTATATTTCTTGGTTATGACAAAGACATTCCAGCCTACTTAGTATTTTTCCAGACAAAAATAAAATAAAATATTCATACTTCAAGTAAAGACAACACAAATCAATAGTGACGCAGACAAAATATAAATGATGATGACAAAGATGATGCTGATATTGATATTAAAGCCGAGAATACGTGAGAACGACACTAAATAAAATAGGTGAAAACCAGATTTTGTAATGCTTGGTAATTTTGAAAATTATCAGATCGACTATTGATGGAAGTGCCCAAAACTTTATTAAAGCAATTAATTCAGAAGAATTTGTTGCTAAACGATTTTCTCAGATTTATGGCATAAAATACTTCTCAAATTTTCTGCTGACCATAAATTTAATGACAATTCGAATATTATTACAAATCGCATCGCAGTATAAGCTTAACAACCATCAAATGGACGTAAAATGCTTCTTTAAATGCTTTAATTTCAAAAATGCTCCTTTAAATGCTTTAATTAAAACAATGCTTCTTTAAATGGCTCGATGAATTGTGAAATTTGTATTACCCCTCCAGAGGGATTCATAGTAAAGATAGAAATTATGTGCGGAGACTTAATAGTCCGAAACAGAGTGCAAGAAATTCGAAACAAGTATTTCGTGATTATTTGATTAAACAATTCAAACAAAACTTAATGGATTCTGTTTGTTATTAAGTGTTGAGACATTATGGTGACGAGAGTGTAGTTCAAATCCTGCGCGTAATTGCCAGTACCAAAGATGGCGGCATAGAAGCGGTGTAGTTCAGATTCTGGGTTTAATTGCCAGTAGAAAAGATGGCGGCGTAGAATCAATGTAGTTCAGATTCTTAGTGTCAGTAGAAAAAATGGCAGAGTAGGAGCAGTGTAGTTCAGATCCTGAGTGTAATTTCAAGTAGAAAAGATGGCGCCATAGAAGCAGTGTAGTTCAGATTGTGAGTGTAATTGCCAGTAGCAAACAGTAGAAGCAGTGTATTTAAGATTCTGAGTGGAATTTCCCGTGGAAAAGATGGTGGCGTAGAAGCAGTGTGGTGCAGATCCTGGGTGTAATTTGCAGTGGAAAATATGGCAGAGTTGAAGCAGTGTAGTTCAGATTCTGAGTGTAATTCCCAGTAGCAAAGATGGCAGCGTATAAGCAGTGTAGTTCAGATCCTAAGTGTAATTGCCATTGGAAATGTGCCGGCGTAGAATCAGTACAGTTCCGAGTGAGTATCATTGCCAGTAGAAAAGATGGCGGCGTAGAAGCAGTGTAGTTCATATTCTGAGTGTAATTGCCAGTAGGAAATAGTAGAAGTAGTGTTATTCTAGATTCTGAGTGCAATTTTCCGTGGAAAAGATGGTGGTGTAGAAGCAGTGTGGTGCAGATCCTGGGTGTAATTTGCAGTGGAAAAGATGGCGGAGTGGAAGCAGTGTAGTTCCGATTCTGAGTGTAATTCCCAGTAGCAAAGATGGCAGCGTATAAGCAGTGTAGTTCAGATCCTAAGTGTAATTGCCATTGGAAAAGGTGGCGGCGTAGTATCAGTGTAGTTCCGATTCTGAGTGTAATTGCCAGTAGAGAAGATGACAGCGTATAGCAGTGTAGTTCAGATTATGAGTGTAATTGCCAGTAACAAAGATTAAAGCGTATAAGCAGTGTAGTTAGGATTCTGAGAGTAATTGCCAGATGAAAAGATGGCTGCGTAGAAGTAGTATAGTTCATATTCTGAGTTTAATTGCCAGTAAAAAAATGGCGGCGTAGAATCAGTGTAGATCCGATTCTGAGTGTAATTGCCAGTAGAGAAGATGGCGGCTTGGAATCAGTGTGGGTCAGATTCTGAGTGTAATTCCCAGTAGTAAAGATAGCGGTGTAGAATCAGTGTAGTTCAGATTCTGAGTGTAATTGCCAGTAAAAAAGATGGCAGCGTAGAAGCAGTGTAGTTCAGATTCTGAGTGTAATTGTCAGAAGAACAGATGGCAGTGTATTAGCAGTTTAGTCCAGATTGTGAGTGTAATTTCCAGTAGCAAAGATGGCAGCATAGAAGCAGTGTATTTCAGATCCTGAGTGTAATTGCCAGTAGCAAAGATGGCAGCGTAGAGCAGTGTAGTTCAGATTCTGAGTGTAATTGCCAGTAGCAAAGATGGCAGCATACAGCAGTGTAGTTCAGATTCTGAGTGTAATTGCCAGTAGAAAAGATGGCAGCGTAGAAGCAGTGTAGTTCAGATTCTAAGTGTAATTGCCAGAAGAACAGATGGCAGCGTAGAAGCAGTGTAGTTCAGATTGTGAGTGTAATTGCCAGTAGCAAAGATGGCAGCGTAGATCAGTACAGTTCTGATTCTGAGTGTAATTGCCAGTAGAAAAGATGGCAACATAGTAGAAATTTAGTTCAGATTCTAAGTGTAATTGCCAGTAGAAAAGATGGCAGCATAGAAGCTGTGTAGTTCATATCCTGAGTGTAATTGTCAGTAGCAAAGATGGCAGCGTTATCAGTGTAGTTCAGATTCTGAGTGTAATTGCCAGTAGAAAAGATGGCAGCATAGAAGCAGTGTAGTTCAGATTCTTAGTGTAATTGCTAGTAGCAAAGATGGCAGCGTAGAAGCAGTGTAGTTCAGATTCTAAGTGTAATTGCCAGTAGCAAAGATGGCAGCGTAGATCAGTGCAGTTCTGATTCTGAGTGTAATTGCCAGTAGAAAAGATGGCAACATAGTAGCAATTTAGTTCAGATTCTGAGTGTAATTGCCAGTAGAAAAGATGGCAGCATAAAAGCAGTGTAGTTCATATCCTGAGTGTAATTGTTTTTAGCAAAGATGGCAGCGTTATCAGTGTAGTTCAGATTCTGAGTGTAATTGCCAGTAGCAAAGATGGCAGCATAGAAGCAGTGTAGTTCAGATTCTTAGTGTAATTGCTAGTAGCAAAGATGGCAGCGTAGAAGCAGTGTAGTTCAGATTCTAAGTGTAATTGCCAGTAGGAAAGATGGCAGCATAGAAGCAGTGTAGTTCAGATTCTGAGTGTAATTGCCAGTAGCAAAGATGGCAGCGTAGAAGCAGTGTAGTTCAGATTCTAAGTGTAATTGCCAGTAGCAAAGATGGCAGCGTTATCAGTGTAGTTCAGATTCTGAGTGTAATTGCCAGTAGCAAAGATGGCCACGTAGAATCAGTGTAGTTCAGATTCTAAGTGTAATTGCCAGTAGCAAAGATGGCAGCGTAGATCAGTGCAGTTCTGATTCTGAGTGTAATTGCCAGTAGAAAAGATGGCAACATAGTAGAAATTTTGTTCAGATTCTGAGTGCAATTGCCAGTAGAAAAGATGGCAGCATAGAAGCAGTGTAGTTCATATCCTGAGTGTAATTGTCAGTAGCAAAGATGGCAGCGTTATCAGTGTAGTTCGGATTCTGAGTGTAATTGCCAGTAGCAAAGATGGCAGCGTAGAGCAGTGTAGTTCAGATTCTGAGTGTAATTGCCAGTAGAAAAGATGGCAGCATAGAAGCAGTGTAGTTCAGATTCTTAGTGTAATTGCCAGTAGCAAAGATGGCAGCGTAGAGCAATGTAGTTCAGATTCTGAGTGTAATTGCCAGTAGAAAAGATGGCAACATAGAAGCAATTTAGTTCAGATTCTGAGTGTAATTGCCAGTAGCAAAGATGGCAGCATAGAAGCAGTGCAGTTCAGATTCTGAGTGTAATTGCCAGTAGCAAAGATGGCAGCGTAGATCAGTGCAGTTCTGATTCTGAGTGTAATTGCCAGTAAAAAAGATGGCAGCATAGAAGCAGTGTAGTTCATATCCTGAGTGTAATTGTCAGTAGCAAAGATGGCAGCGTTATCAGTGTAGTTCAGATTCTGAGTGTAATTGCCAGTAGAAAAGATGGCAGCATAGAAGCAGTGTAGTTCAGATTCTGAGTGTAATTGCCAGTAGCAAAGATGGCAGCGTAGAGCAGTGTAGTTCAGATTCTGAGTGTAATTGCCAGTAGAAAAGATCGCAACATAGTAGAAATTTAGTTCAGATTCTGAGTGTAATTGCCAGTAGAAAAGATGGCAGCATAGACGCAGTGTAGTTCAGATTCGGAGTGTAATTGCCAGTAGCAAATATGGCAGCGTAGATCAGTGCAGTTCTGATTCTGAGTGTAATTGCCAGTAGAAAAGATGGCAGCATAGAAGCAGTGTAGTTCATATCCTGAGTGTAATTGTCAGTAGCAAAGATGGCAGCGTTACCAGTGTAGTTCAGATTCTGAGTGTAATTGCCAGTAGCAAAGATGGCAGTGTAGATCAGTGTAGTTCTGATTCTGAGTGTAATTGCCAGTCGCAAAGATGGCAACATAGAAGCAATTTAGTTCAGATTCTGAGTGTAATTGCCAGTAGCAAAGATGGCAACATAGAAGCAGTGTAGTTCAGATTCTGAGTGTAATTGCCAGTAGCAAAGATGGCAGTGTAGATCAGTGTAGTTCTGATTCTGAGTGTAATTGCCAGTCGCAAAGATGGCAACATAGAAGCAATTTAGTTCAGATTCTGAGTGTAATTGCCAGTAGCAAAGATGGCAGCATGGAAGCAATGTAGTTCAGATTCTAAGTGTAATTGCTAGAACAGATGGCAGCGTAGAAGCAGTGTAGTTCAGATTGTGAGTGTAATTTCCAGTAGCAAAGATGGCAGTGTAGATCAGTGCAGTTCTGATTCTGAGTGTAATTGCCAGTAGAAAAGATGGCAATATAGAAGCAATTTAGTTCAGATTCTGAGTGTAATTGCCAGTAGAAAAGATGGCAGCATAGAGCAGTGTAGTTCAGATTCTGAGTGTAATTGCCAGTTGCAAAGAGGGCAGCATAGAAGCAGTGTAGTTCAGATTCTGAGTGTAATTGCCAGTAGCAAAGATGGCAGCGTAGATCAGTGTAGTTCTGATTCTGAGTGTAATTGCCAGTAGCAAAGATGGCAACATAGAAGTAATTTAGTTCAGATTCTGAGTGTAATTGCCAGTAGCAAAGATGGCAGCATAGAAGCAGTGTAGTTCAGATTCTAAGTGTAATTGCTAGAAGAACAGATGGCAGCGTAGAAGCAGTGTAGTTCAGATTGTGAGTGTAATTTCCAGTAGCAAAGATGGCAGCGTAGATCAGTGCAGTTCTGATTCTGAGTGTAATTGCCAGTAGAAAAGATGGCAATATAGAAGCAATTTAGTTCAGATTCTGAGTGTAATTGCCAGTAGAAAAGATGGCAGCATAGAGCAGTGTAGTTCAGATTCTTAGTGTAATTGCCAGTTGCAAAGAGGGCAGCATAGAAGCAGTGTAGTTCAGATTCTGAGTGTAATTGCCAGTAGCAAAGATGGCAGCGTAGATCAGTGTAGTTCTGATTCTGAGTGTAATTGCCAGTAGCAAAGATGGCAGCGTAGAAGCAGTGTAGTTTTGATCTTGATTGTATTTGCCAGTAGAAAAGATTGCAGCATAGAGCAGTGTAGTTCAGATTCTTAGTGTAATTTTCAGAAGAACAGATGGCAGCGTATTTGCAGTTTAGTTCAGATTCTGAGTGTAATTGCCAGTTACAAAGGTGGCAGCGTGGAAGCAGTGTTGTTCAGATTCTTAGTGTGTGACATGACGTGAACCAAGCGATGCCGAGTGACCTTGCTAGTCGACACAAATTTAGAGGAAGTCGCACGGCTGAATTCTAATAATTATGGTGATGATGATCGTTTGAGATGGTTTTAAACTGAAATTTCCATAGGATTTTGTCAGAAGGAAAAAAACAAATAATTGTTCTTATCTTATTGCTATTGTATGTCCGTTAACAATGAAAAGGTTTTGTTTAAACCCTCTGTTGAGCGATTCGAAGAAATCCAGAGATTCTTAAACTGACAGCTTGGGGTGGGAATTGTGGGCGAGGGACCGCCGCCAGGCATTGTTCGATCTGAGGGTGGCCAATAACTCCTAATATGATAAGTCAACACCTCAGTGCAATGAGGGTTAAAAATTGGTATAGATAAAGCCGAGAGTAGAAATTAGGGAAACAGAGAGAGGAACGAAATTCAAAAGAGGAAAAAGGAAAGGGAGTACACATTAATAGGATAAAAGAAGAGAGGGAGAGGAAAGGAAAGAAAGAAAGAATAACTCCAAAAAAAGTGGAAGGAGGAACGAATGATTTGATAAAAACAAGACACTTGGCTAATTGGTGTCTCTTTTCACTGATCCCTTTCCGTGGACTGACAGTAGATGAAGAACGGAGAACTTGGTAAAAGAAACAAAACTGCCAGCCCCCTAAGTTGCATAACTAGGCCAGTGTGTAACTATTATTTATAAAGTCAAAGACAATAATCAATTCTATGTTAAGAAAA
This sequence comes from Euprymna scolopes, assembly GCF_053919585.1. Classification (NCBI taxonomy): domain Eukaryota; kingdom Metazoa; phylum Mollusca; class Cephalopoda; order Sepiida; family Sepiolidae; genus Euprymna; species Euprymna scolopes. The sequence goes on along the minus strand of NC_136482.1, from coordinate 44,331,464 downwards.
ACCAATTAAGTTTTGACTTTCTTTTCTTTGATTGGAACGGCGTTGTGAATGCAATATATTTCTCCGATTTCCCAGGTGACGGTTGGAAGCTGATTTTAAAGCGGAACAGGAGAGCGACCGACGACGACGGCGAAGACGAATTCGACCACTAGATAAAACCACGGATAACGCCACAGGTATCGGCTACGGGTGCATTTCAATCACGAGCCTATGCACCTGAGCTGAGCTGAACTGGAGGGGTTACAATGTAATTGCCAGTAGCAAAGATGGCCACGTAGAATCAGTGTAGTTCAGATTCTAAGTGTAATTGCCAGTAGGAAAGATGGCAGCATAGAATCAGTGTAGTTCAGGTCTTGAGTTTAATTGCCAGTAGCAAAGATGGCAGCGTAGAAGCAGTGTAGATCCATAACTGTTGAAATGTATCCTGTCTTAATTTTGCCAATGTTTGTGTATTATATATATTTTATTTATTTATCTTTGTTCTCTTATTGCAGTCTTACTAAAAATTGAAACTCCTTAACATTACATATCATGTCTTATTACTCGTGTTTTAACCTTTTTTTTGTTAAATAAGTCTGGCATTACCCTAAACTAGCCTTTAAATAAGATGACCCCAATCTAAAAACATAAGCTGACCTCACAAGTTGCACTATTGAAACGTAATTATAAGTTTAATCTCGAAGCTTCTATCGCGAGGTACCAAAAGCAAAAAAAAAAAAAAAAAAAAAAAAAAAAAAAAAAAAATATTGGAAAATAAAAAAGTTAAAAGCATTTAACCTCCACACCCACCACATCCCTTAAGTACCAGAACAACCCAAGCGTGCTAGCTACTAGTCAGTTTTCGAGATGACCTTGGAAGAAAGAGTCGGTGCCTTCAGAGTTAAGTTAAAAACTTTACCCATAACTGTTGAAATGTCTCCTGTCTTAATTTTGCCAATTTTTGTGTATTATATATAATTTATCTTTGTTCTCTTATTGCAGTCTTACTAAAAATTGGAAGTCCTTAACATTACCTATCATGGATATTACTCATGTTTTACCCTTTTTTTTGTTTAATACGTCTGGCATTACCCTAAACTAGCCTTTAAATAAGATGCCTCCAATCTAAAAACATAAGCTGACCTCACAAGTTGCATTATTGAAACGTAATTATAAGTTTAATCTCGAAGGTTCTATTGCGAGGTACCTAAAGCAAAAAAACCCCAAACAACCCCCCCCAAAAAAAAACAAAAACACTTCCACGAATTAATATAGAAAGGGTGACTATCTTCAAATTCTATTCTAAACTGGGAATAGGCAAAGGGCTTATACTAAGTAGATATAAATAAGTCCCTCTTACCGTTTTTCTTTCTTTTTTTAATGGAGAGTAGATAATGCAGTGGATGTGTTATCAGAAGCTCCAGTAACTCTCGCTTCTCCTTTTTTGTCCCTCAGTCCTCATTTCTAATGAGTGATGTTTCTGACAAAGGGTGAAGAAAAAGCTGCTTCCCAGGTCGGTAGTACTTCGTGAACAGTAGTCTTAGATGTCGGAAATTTTCTGTCTCTATGTCTATCCTTGCGGCTATGTCACTAGTAAGGGTGCTGGAGATAAACGTTTTCATCTGGGCTGACGTTAACCGCCTGATAGCCAGGAACCCGAACCTTGGAATAACTACAAAGGAGGCTGTCCTATTAGCAGGTGCAAAGTACTGGGGTTGCTGGTTTGCCATTTGGTGAATGGATTCTAGACCATGCAGTAGTCTCTGGTGGGGCCTCTCGATGCCATACTAGTGGGTAATTGTTACGGCTTTACCTCATCATGTGGTACAAAAAAAAAAAAAAAAATTCCTATCTTTCCTCTCTTACTTTCCCTCTCTGCTTTGCTCTAACCAAGTATACTGACCTGTTTCACAAACCCCAAAATCCTCAACATGACATATCTCAAAAAAGAAAACACGAATAAACCTAGAACCCCATCCTCCTATGCAGACCCCTACTACCACGTCTCCTTCTCCAACATCACGGGTCTACGTTCTAACCTTCCAGAGGTTGAAACTCAATTGCAGGAGACGAAACCTGACATATTCTTCCTAAGCGAAACTGGAATAGGGCCGATCACCTCCCTAGAGGAGTTCATAATTAAAGGATACTCTAATTTAACATCTAAATCTGACCCCCAAGATCGCCACGGGCATGGAATATGTGCCTACATTAAAGATGACTTCCCATGTGGCAGGGATATCTCCAGAGAAGACCCTAATCTACCTTATATGTGCTTCCGGGTTGCACTTGCTTACACCACCGCATTTATATTTGCCCTCTATCGCCCCCACAACAGTGAAGTTACTGTCTTTAAGAGTATATCAGAAAAAATTGACCACATCCTGTCTGCTCATCCCTCAGCTAACATTCACATTTGCGGTGACTTCAATGTCCATAATGTGGAATGGCTGACCCACTCAAATAAGACTGATGATGAAGCGAGGTTCTGTCATGATTTCGCCATTGCATATGACCTCACTCAGATTGTCCGCGAGCCCACCCATGTGCCCGATAGTACCGGTCGGTTCGCAAGCCTCCTAGACCTTTTTCTATCCACTTCCCTGAGCTATGGTCGTGTTCCGTTCTATCTCCTCTGGGAACCTCCGACCACTGTGTCGTATCAGTTACGATAAAAATGAAATATAATAAATCTACAGACGTACCTCTCCACCGTACTGTATACCGATATTCTATGGCGGAGTGGGATAGCTTTCGTACATTCATATCTGATCTCCTTCTCCATTGCATGCTTAAAAAGGATGTGTCCTCTATAGTATCATACCTGACCGAATGGTTACTTGTAGGCAAAGACCAATTCATACTATCCAAAAAATTCCAACAAAAACCTAACAGCCAGCCATGGTTCTCCCCAGAATGTGCTGCTGTCATCGCACACAGAAATCACTTTTTCCATAGCTACCAACGTAATAGATGCACTGAAACTAGAGCTGCTTTCAGAACCGCCAGCAACAACTGTAAAAGAGTAATAAAAAATGCAACAGAACTATATGCGCCATCCGTTAAGTCCAAAGTAGCTGAGCAGCAGCTTGGTTCCCACCAGTTCTAGCAAATAGCAAATAGGATCCTGAACATAAACGTGCGTTCTATCCCAACCATTATCAATGAACCAGAGGTCATCTCAACAGCATCCGACAAGGCCAAACTATTTGCGGCAAATTCTACCCTGTGTGACGAAGGCCATCAACTCCCCATATTCCCTCCTATAACAGACAACACGCTATGCAACATACAAATATCTGTGCATGAGGTCGCCAAGCTAATCAAGAACCTTGACTCCAGTAAAGCAACTGGTCCTGACGGTATTCCAATTATAGTGTCAAAAAAATTACAACCAGAACTTGCCCCCATACTTTTCAAATTGTTTAAGCGTTGCCTTAAGGGGAAGTGCTTCCCAACACCCTGGAAAACCTCATCAGTATGCCCTGTATTTAAGAATTCAGAAGATAAGTCATCCCCCTCTCAATACAGACCAATAAGTCTCCTGTGTGTCATGAGTAAGTTGCTGGAATCCACAATAAATAGAGAAGTAGTCAACCACCTCAGCAGAAATAACCTTCTTAGCGACATGCAATATGGTCTCCGCTCTGCTAGATCTACAGCAGATATGCTAACGGTTATATCTCATAGGATTAGCGAATCTCTTGACAAAGGGTTCATTTCTAGGGCAATTGTTCTCCACACATCAAAGGCCTTCGATAAGGTATGGCATAAGGACCTACTACACAAGATTTCGAGCTACGGTATAACTGGAAATGTTTTCTCTATCATTAAGTCATTTCTCTCAGATAGGCTCATAAGAGTAGTGGTTGATGGGCAGAAATCAGAAGCCCACAGTATTAATGCTGGAGTCCCTCAGGGGTCCATACTGGGCCCAACTCTCTTCCTGATCTACATCAATGATCTCTCAAAACACATACTAAAATCTTTCATTGACATCTATGCTGATGACACGACCATCTATGGCAACACATCAAAGGCTGTAAATGATGATGTTCTCTCTGATTGACTCTCCTCTGATCTTGAGCACGTGGTACAGTGGGGAAAGAGGTGGCTGGTTACCTTTAAAGTATCTAAGACCAAGCTCCTATCTCTACATCATAAACGCTCTGATCCCCATCTGGCATCAATTGAGATGGATGGCTCTCGTCTAAGGGAGGCCCCAGGCTTTGATAAACTCCTGGGTTTGACCTTTACACCTGATCTTAAATGGAACACATACATCAAGTCTGTGGCCAAGGTCGCTGGGAAAATGGTGGGATCCTTCTACCGCTCCAGAAGATATCTCACTACTGATGCAATTCTCTATCTATATAAGAGCCAAGTACGTCCAAAGATGGAGTACTGCTGCCACATCTGGGTGGGGGCTGCTAAAAACAGCCTATCCTGCCTTGATGGAGTACAAAATAGACTCCGTGGCTTGGTTGGGGATGCCCTTTTCTCTACCCTGCAACCTCTTTCCCACAGAAGAGAGGTAGCGAGTCTGTCCTTGTTCTATCGTTATTTCCATGGCAGGTGCTCGTCTGAGCTCCATTCTCTGGTCCCCCCTCGCCAATCTTTTTCAAAAAACACCCGATTAGCTGAAACCACCGTCAATAATTTTCCCCACTTCCTGTCTGTGCCTAAATCAAAACGTAGATACCATGAACAAAGCTTCTTTCTTAGAACTGCACGCGTGTGGAACTCTGTTCTGCTTGCCTGTTTCTCTCCCGACTTTAACCTGGATGTCTTCAAGTCCAACACAGTCAAATTCCTAATGAACCGCCCCCCCCCTAAGTAATGACACCTTACAAATTCTCCAATACTATTGCTACACTATCCCTTTGATTACTGTACACACAATAACCCTTATCCCTGAGTGGCCATTGGGCCTTGATAAGTGGTGAACCCCATGTGAAAAAAAAAAAATTGAAAAAAGTAAGAAAGATGGCGGCGTAGAAGCAGTGTAGTTCAGATTCTGAGTGTAATTGCCAGTAACAAAGATGGCAGCGTAGAAGCAGTGTAGTTCACATTCTGAGTGTAATTGCCAGTAGCAAAGTTGAAAATCTTTGCAAAAACATATTTGTATTATGAATTGAATATGTTTTCAAAAACATATTTGTATTATGAATTGAAACTGTTTTCAAAAACATATTTGTATTATGAATTAAACATTTTTTCAAAAACATTTGTATTATGAATTGAAAATCTTTGCAAAAATCTATTTGCATTATGAATTGAAAAAGTGTTAAAACATATTTGTATTATAAATTGGAAATGTTTTCAAAAACATATTTGTATTATAAATTGAAAATGTTTTCTAAAACATATTTGTATTATAAATTGAAAATCTTTTCAAAAACATATTTGTATTATAAATTGAAAGTGTTTTCAAAAACATTTTTGTATTATGAATTGCAAATGTTTTCAAAAACGCTTGTATGTGTGTGTTATATTTTTCTTTGTTGTCACTGAATCTGATTATGTTACGTCATTAAACAAATTATTAATTTATGGTAAATGAGCTGGAAATAAATGTATGATTAAAATAAGTACAGGATTTAGTTGTGTATTTTAGAATAGAGACCACTTGACGCCAGTTTCGTCTTAATCTACTAAACTTACGAGTCAAAAAATGGCAAATTTGTGAGTTGGTTTTTCATTTTGTGTTTCCTTTGTTATTTTGCTTTCTCTATATAATAAGACAAATATTGTAAAATAAATATTTTATTTTAAACTTACACAATATTATAGCAGTAAGGATGAGATCAGATATGTTGTTAAGGCTGCGCACACTTTACATATATAGTTTTTTATTATTCATGTTTGTGCGCCGTTAAGCCAGAACTTAATAATTTTGCATCTTGTATTAGTAACAAGTGCCTATACGCTGAAATAGTGTTGAGGTTGATTAGAAAGTGTCCGGACGGGATTGTTTCTCTTCCTATTTTGTTTTCATCTTAGTTTTGTTTCCCTGCTTCAGTGCTTTTATTGTTCTTAAATTTGGCTTAGTCAACCACATTCATCTTCTTTTATAATCATTTTATGGCATAGTCTTCAATAATTATCTATACTCTTTCAACTTCCTCCATATTTACATTGTCGGTTAGTTTCCTCTTATAAACTGTTGTTATATTGATGATGATATTATTATTATTATTATTATTATTATTATTATTATTATTATTATTATTATTATTAATAATAATAATAATAATAATAATAATAATGAACATACAGACGGATAAACACATCCAAGCAGGAAGGCCAGATGTAATAATTAACAAGAAAGAAAAATCCTGTCAAATCGTAGACTTTGCTGTCCCAGCTGACCACAAGGTGAGTATGATAGAGAAGGAGAAACAAAACAAATACACAGAGCTAGCCAGAGAGTTAAAAGAGATTTGGAAGATGAAGAAAATCAAAACAGTACCGATAATAGTAGGAGCACTAGGAACAATTCCAGAAAACTTCGAAAAAAGAATGTCAGAAATTAGAATCAGAGGAATAACTGCAAAAGTACAATGACTAACGATAATGAAAACGACGGAAATATTAAGGAAACCCTTGAATGCGGAGAATAATACAAGAAGACAATATAACGAATAAGCGTTACAGGGAATGAAGAACACCGAAGCTGCATATCTACAAGTTCTACACCCTCATCATGCATCCTCCCCAGTGTCTCATCACCGCCCCCCCCCAAAAAAAAAGTGATACCAAAGAGCCGAGAAGGGTCAAGAAGGACTGAAAGACCGAGGAGAGAGCGCTAGCCAGACTTCGTCTGGACAAGCGGAAAGAGAACTGGGACATTGGGGAGGCTGAGTGCCACTCAATTCCAGTACAAACCAATGGCCACTGTCAGCGACAAATCAATGGTAAGAGGCTGTTGCGATGATGCAAATTCATTTGCAAATGCTATCGAAGGAGGTAGAGAGAGCTGGACGTCTGGGGAGACTTGTTGTCACTCAGCTTCCAGAGAACACCACAGGTTTCCAATCAGATCATTTGTTGACTTGTGTGAAAGCTCCATCTGAGCCAAAAATAATTATATGGGCCAAATTTGTAAAATATCTCCAACAGACCACATGTGAGACAATATTTCTAAGGATAGTCAATATCTGATGTAAAGCAACAGCAGTTTAAATTACCAGATTGAAATCTGGTGAGGTTTAGAATATATCATCGCTAAAATTGTTATTTTACCTTGGATGAGCAACTCTGAGATGGTGTCTCAATAAGGAAGGAAAACCATATACAAACGATTCGTTGTATTATTCCGATATTAGTGCTGAAAACTATCGAAATGAAAACGACGTAAGTGGGACTAAAACATGAAATGCAGGTGCCATGTCCGCCAAGAAAAAGAACGAGATTTGCCAGGCTGTAATCAAGAAACACCCTCTAAACGCTATCGTTGAAACAAATTGAACTAAGGCCTTACACAGAATTACAATAAATTGAAGAGTAGTACATAGTACATCTAAGTGGTAATATAAACAATGAATGAAGCAAAGACTTGTTTCAATTAAAACAACAACATTTCCAGGACAAACACAAGCGATAAGAATGAATGGTTATTTGCTATTGAAATTTAAGAAACCAAAACGAAAAATTGAATAAAGCGATTTATATGAGCGTATGGACATCAACAAACTTGGCTGATTAAAGATCGAGAGTAGAAGAAACCACCAAATATTTAAACGCAAATATTGTTACTTCGACAGACATTCCAGAGAATAGCAGCAATCCTTAAACGTATGATGGGAACAGATAATGGATGCTTTGTTTTCTGGTGAATCCCTAACTTTGCCTTCTTCATGCAGTTATTACTCATAACAAGAACACATTCAATACAAACTAGTTTATTGTCATCAACTTGTTGGACAACTCCTAATAAAATGAAGTCATCAATGTATTGTCCCACTTTTATATGTTTTTTGCTAGGTGGACTTTTCATCTGCCATTTTTCAAAGTCCAAAACGTACAATTAAATTATAAAATTAAAAAAATTATAAAATAAAACATTAATAAATAATTAAAATTCTTAAATATCTTTCTCACTCACTCACTCACTCACTCACTCACTCACTCACTCTCTTTCTCTCTCTCTCTCTATATATATATATATATATTTGATTGGACTAAATGTTTTAAAATATTAAAAAAAGAATTATAACCAAATCTAGCTGTGGACCACCAAAATTCTTCCGTGAACCGCCTGTGGTCCATGTGGACCACATTGAACATCGTCGAGTTAGACTACGAAAATGTAAAGCAGTCAAAGTGATTCCAATTGTAATTAAAACGGATGAACCCTAACGAACAGCCATCATAATTTGCTTAATCAGATATGCGAGACAATTTCTTTTCTAATTCTGCAAAGATCTTTCTTGTTAGAAACTGCGAAAGCGGTAAAGTACAGCTTGACTGTCTAGAATAAAAAAAAAAGAAAAAAAAAAAACAAACAAAAGCGACAACTAAAAACATCCAAAAGCTGAGACTGCCATAGATTAATATAAAATAATCATTATTATTTCTATTATTATTGGTGATTTTATCAGTTTCTCTTGATAACCGTTGCCAAATTATTTTGCGTTCACACAGCTAAACGTAAAGTACGATATTTTGATTTATGCAGATTTCGTATTTATTATTATACATATACTATCGATTATTACATCTAATATAATATTATAAATAAGAGTAGCGTCTTTTAATTTTAAACCGTTATGAACTAAAAAAAACGTATATAAGAATTTACACATAATTAATATTTAATTATAAACCCCTCTCTTATTGTATACACTCCTACTACTTTAAATTCCAACGTCCTCTCCCTACCCCCTTCTTTTCTAACTCCCCTTCATCTACGATTTTTCCATTCTTATTTTATTTTATAACTCAGTCCATCTATGAATTCTGACGATGCTAGTTGGATTTTTCCTCTTTGAGGATTTTCCTCTAGCTGAAACAATTTGTAAACTCATTCTGGACTCACAGTAATAAACTTCCTATATATATATATATATATATATATATATATATATATATATATATATATAGCTGGGTGCTCTTTGCTTAATTCGAAACCAAAACCTATAACCTGCAGCATTATTCGATACCGTTTACGTTATCGTCACATCGATAAGAAATCGTTAAAAATGAACCGGCTTATACGTATAACTGTATATATTTGCGCACACGTACAAATAACAAGGTTAGTCGACTTACGCTTGACAAGATCTGACAAGTTCCAAGTTTATTTTCAATTTTCAAACTTTAGCAACTATTTTTTCCAACTAAAAGCCTAGAAAAGAATGATCCACTAAATTTACATTCATTTGGCACGACTCACGCAGTGCTCCAATCTTTCGTTCCGGAGGAGATACAGTTTGAAAAATTGTGACTGAGCGGCAGACAAACACACAGACATAGCGAGTTTTATAAATTCGGTTAAAGCGCTGAAATTTTAGTTACACTTACAAACTTCCAGGATTTCAGTTATACCTGTGTCTTTTAATTCGATGTCTGGATTGTGATTTCCCTCTTCTTTCTTTCCATTCCTTCAGACAATTTGCCGTCGTATAAACTGATGCTGGTGCTGTCTGGAGGGTTATAAAAAATTGTGTACTTTTTATATCTAACATGGTAGTTTCAGTTTGATGTAATGATTTTCTATGTGTTTTGGTTGTGTTTACGCAACATCATACTATTGAAATGTATTATGGTTGGTTAGAATTACATTGTTATACGTGCTGTATTCGAGTATTTTCCATAATATTACGAGTGCTTTTGTCACTGTTACATTGTGTAAATCTTTTTTTAAAATTCTATTTTACCTAATCTTTTTTCCAGTCCTTTTTCATGACTAGTCTTAGTGCTCTGGTAGTATGTTAACTGTTTTCATGTACACTATTCATGTAAGTTCTCTGACAAATTACATGTACTTCGTTTTCTCCTTCTTGATTTTCATCCTTTGAACTGTTCGAACGACAGCTTTTTTTTCCTCATAAACTATAATCATGCCAGTCTGTCTTTTGTCTTTTATTTTTCCAACAAACGCGTGTCTACAATTTTTCCGTGTGTACAAAATGCATACGTCAGCAAAGCTGAAAGTGATTAACCGCTCGACACAATGATTCTTTTTTGGATAATTTACTGCATTCACTTATGACATGATTTACCGTTTTTTGTCCACAGTATGTAAATTTAATGTTTTTTTTGATGCTGTCTAAATTGACTTCCATGTACTTCTTCCTAACTGTATTGGTGTCCGCATCTCTAAATTATCTTTCCGTATTAATGTAGCAATTTTTCCTTGCAGTATTTGTTAGTTTCATAAAGAATACATGAAGTTGATTATCTTCCCATTTTTTTTTCATATTCGTCTTCTTTCATCGTTTCATTGTTCAATTGGCATAATAAGCCTCTCCATATTTCACACACACACACACACACACACACACACACACACACACACACACACACACACACACACACACACACACACACACACACACATACACACACACACACACACACACACACACACACACACACACACACACACACACACATATATATATAACACTTTCATCGTCTACGAAGTGTTCAATATTTAGCAATCTCTTTCTATCTTTCCTCGTTACATAAAGTCAGCTCGTCTAATTTTATTGATGTAGTGCCTTGTTCATAGTCGTTATTGTCTTGGCTCTTTGATCGATATACGTTAGTCCTTTATGCATCAACTTTATGAAAATTCCAAAATAGAGATACTGCTGAATCGTCTAGTTTTTTTTAGGGCTCTGTTACAAACCTTTATTGTTACTAACTAGAAGTTAGAATAGAACTGAACGCAAGTGTATCAACAGGAAAAATACTACTACTCTATATGTTTCCAATCATCCTATAACTTAAGTAAGAGTGTCGAGAGTTGCTAAACTGGGAAGACCTACATATCTACTGAGACAGGCTGTAAAAGTTTGAAAAAACTGCAAATAGTAGCTACAAATTCAAAAGTTGTGGACAAAAGTTCTAAAAACGTACTATTTAAACTGCAATGATGTGAAGGAAGCAGTCCATGCAGTAACTACATATCCACGTAGTAACACAAAAGAGGAAATTTGGCATAGATGTTTTGGCCATATTGGAGAAAAGAATTTACAAAAAACTAGTAAACGAAAAACTAGTAACTGGCCTTAACTATGATGTAACCAAGAATATTAATTTTTGTGAATCATGCTCAGATGAAAATCATCACCGTTCCTCCTTTCCTAAATCTGGTGAAAGGTGAACCACACAACTTCTCCGAATTGTACGTAGCGATGTTTGATGAAGATTAGAGGCAAACTCACTTGGTGGAACTGAATATTTTGTCACATTTATTAATGATAAATTAAGATTTGTGTGGATTTATGTGCTTGAGACCACAAGACAGATGTTTGTAAAGCGCTTATGGAATGGAAACCATGGTTGATAAATTAACTGGACGAAATATTTAGATTCTACGTACTGATAATGGTAGAGTACACTTCAAGAGAATTTGAAGATTATTTAAAGACAGAAGGGATACGGCATGAATATACTGTTCCTAAAATACCAAAGGAAAATATAGATAAACGAATGAACCGAATATTAGTAGAAACGGTGCGAGCAATGCTGTCGGATTCGAAGCTACCTAAGAAATTCTGTGGATCAGCGTTATCCACGGCTTCATAGGTTGGAAACCGGAACCCAATAAATGCCCTATCAGGCCTGGCACCATATGAAGAGTGGAAGGGTGCACACTCAATTTGAAACACTCACGGACTTTTAGATGTGATGATTTTACCCATATCCTATAGGATGAGCGACATAAGATAACTCAAAACAATAAAAAGTATACTCCTATTATATATACTATATATTCTATTATATATTATATATATATATATATATTCTATTATATATATATATTCTATTATATATATATTCTATTATATATACTATATATTCTATTATATATATATATTCTATTATATATATATTCTATTATATACACTATATATTCTATTATATACACTATATATTCTATTATATATTCTATTACATATATATATTCTATTATATATATATATATTCTATTATATATATATTCTATTATATATTATATATATATATATTCTATTCTATATATATATTCTATTATATATATATTCTATTATATGTACTATATATTCTATTATATTTCTATTCTATTATATATATATTCTATTATATTTCTATTCTATTATATATATATTCTATTATATATATATTCTATTATATATATTCTATTATATATATATATCCTATTATATATATATTCTATTATTTATATATATATATATATATATATATATATATATTCTATTATATATGGCCCTGTCGGTGGGGCATTAGAATACGCCGACTGCCCCCCTGCAGAGGGTAAAAGTCCCTCAAGGTCCTGGATATGACCTTAAACTATATCCAGTGGTGAGGCCCCAGCTTGTGCGCTTTGGGGAGTGTGGAGCAACCTTTAATTACCATTGCTCCCAGGTCCACTCTGACCTGGAGTGGTAGTACCTGTTAGGGTCCCAACTATGGGTTCAATAGAAACCGACGTGAAAACAATAAATATACTCTATTAAAAAATTTTATCTTCAAAATCTTTGGATTCGGCATTAAATAACCCGAAAAGTGTTGATATGCCGTAAAACAAAACCAACCAACCAATCTATTATATATACTATATTGGAGTTAAGAGGTAGAGACTCTATGAGACAACAAAATCAAAATTATTCCATAGCAGAGATGTCATATTGAACGAATCAGACTACTGAACAGAGGAGAAAGGAAGTTGTAAACTCATCTCTTTTAGTAACTGAACATCAATCAACTATGGTGATGATAACAGCTATTTCCATTGCTTCCAATGTAATAGATGTACTGAGACTAAAGCCGCCTTCAGAAATGCCAGCAACCACTGCAAAAGAGTAATAAAGAATGCGAAGGAGTTCAGTCCGTTAAGTCCAAAGTTGATGAGTAGCGCCTTGGTTCCTACCAATTTTGACAAAAACCAAACAGGGCCCTGGATACAAGCCACCATCAATGGACCTGAGGTAATTTTGCCAGCATCGGACAAAACCAAAATCTTTGCCAAAGACTTTGTAACTAATTCTATCCTATGAGATCAGGGCCGCCAACCCTCTCCGTATTTTCTCCAGTGTCTTTACACGCGTTATGCGACATACAAATATCTTTTCATAATGTTGCCAAGCTAATAAAAAAAACCTCGATTACCGTAAAGCAACTGGCCCTGACGGCATTCCTATTATTATATCAAAAAGCTTCAACCAGGACTAGTTCCCATACTTTCGAAGCTGTTTAGGAGTTATCTTTAGGAGAATTGCTTCCCAATACTCTGAAAAACCTCATCAGTATGTCCTGTATTTAAAAATTCAGGTGATAAGTCGTTTTTTTCTCTCACTCTCTCTCTCAATACAGACTCCTGTGTGTCATGAGCAAGTTGCTGTGTTAAATAGAGAAGTAGGCAACAAGCTCAGCAAAAATAACCTCATCAGGAACATGCAATACGGTTTCCGATCTGCTAGATCTACAGCAGATGTGCCAACAGACAATCAGAGGATTAGCAAATCTCTCGACAAAGGCTTCCTTTTTAGGGCGATTGCCATTGACATATCACAGGCCCTTGATAGAGTATGGCATGAAAATCTCCGCAACAAAATCTCCAACTTCGGTATAGATGGACATGTTTTTCAATTATTAAATCATCTCTTTCTGATAGGTTCATAAGAGTAGTGGTTGATGAGCAGAAATCAGAAGCTCGCAATATTAATGCTGGAGTCCCTCAGAGGGCCATCCTGGGCCCAACTCTCTTCCTGATCTACATCAATGATCTCCTAAATCACATCCTAAGATAATTCGTAAACATTTATGCTGATGACACTACACTCTATATCAACACTTGAAAGGCCGTAAACGATTAATTTCTCTCTGATTTTTCTCCTCTAATCTTGGCCACATGATTCAATAGGGAAATAATTGGTTACTTTAAATGCATCTAAAACCAAGCTTCTATCTTTCCATGATCAACGTTCTGATTCACATCTGGCATCAATTGAAATGAATAGTTATTGTTTTGGGAAGGCTCCATGTTTTGACAAGCTTCTAGGTCTGACCTTTACTGCTGATCTGAGATGGAACATGTACATCAAATCCGTTGCCAAGGCTGTTGGAAATATGGTGGGATCATTTTACCGCTCCAGTAGATATCTCACTGCTGATGCAATTCTCTTCCTGTATAAGAGCTAAATGCGTATAAGGAAGAAGTACTGTTTCTACATCTGGGCAGGTACTCCTAAAACCAGCGTATCCAACCATGACAGGATTCAAAATTAAATTCGCAACCTAGTGGGGGATGACCTTTTTTCTTCCCTGCTATCTATTTCCCACAGAAGAGACGTTTCGAGCCTGTCTCTGCTTCATCTTTGTTTTCATAGCAAGTGCTCGTCCGAGCTCCAATCTATGGTGACCCCATGACCTGACTTTCACGAAAAGCACTCGTCTAGCTGAAACCACTATCAATATTTCCCCCACTCTTTATTTGTTCCTAAACCTAAACGTAGATTCCATGAACAAAGCTCATTTCTTAGAACTGCACGCCTCTGGAACTCTGTTCCGTTTTCTTGTTTCTCAACTCACTGTAATATGGTTGTCTTCAACGTGAACAAGTTCTTGATGAGCCGTTCCTCTTAAGTAATACAATTTACCCAATTCCCTCTACTAACGATTACTACGGCATTTTCATTTGACTACTGTACACTCATTAACCCGTATCCTCGAAGGGCTCCTGGGCCTTAATGAATAATGACTTCTTTGTAAAAAAGGAGACATGACCCGATGAAAACCAGCAGGAAGAGACAGTACCTCGAAGATTTTCAAGGATTAAAAAAACTTCGGATCGATATGGTAAATGTGTCTAAATGGCTTACACTTTAAACGACCTATTGGCAATGAAAGAAACACTTTTCACGTTCAAGAAATATGAATGGATAAAAGCAATGGAAAGTGAAATTTCTTGCATACTAATCAAATATGGGACCTTACAGAATTGCCAAGTGGACGAACAACTATTAGTAGCATGTGAGTGTTTTAATTTCAAGCAGAGAGTGACCATTGTATTTGCATACAGTCTTCAGGAGGAGAAATATTTATACTTCCTGTTTTCGTTGATATCATTCTGGCAAGCAAGTCTCTGAGACGTATCTACGAATTTGTTAGAGCAATATCGAAAACTCTTAGCATTAAGAATATGAGAAAACGTCGTCACTTATTCGGTGCTAAGATTACTTAGCCCATGTGGTTTCGACAACCGGCATACGCAGCAGAAGTTTTGAAAAATTCCAAAAGGAAAATTCAAAACCCACATCAATTCCAATTGATGCTGACGCAAGATATATCAAAACCACATAAGAAAACAAGCTGGAAGCCTACTTTATCGGTCAACGAGGACACGGCCTGATATTGCCTATGCTGTTGAAAATTTTGCAAGACTTTGTTCCAAACTTACAATGGAACATTGGAAATCTATAAAACATATCCTATGTTACCTAAACGGTACACATAAGTATAGCCTACTATATGACAGGAAGGCGACTAAGCTCTTGGAGATACTCAGATGCAAACTGGGCTGGTAATCTAAGTGATAAGATATCGACCTCAGGGTATATGTATAAATTATGTGAAGCGGTTGTGAGTTGGAGAAGTAAGAAAAAAAACCTGTATTGCTCTATTAGCAGCTTAAACAATGCATGGCTTTCAGAAATACGGCACAGAGGGCAGCATGGATGCAGCGTCTTTAAGGTGTTTTAAAATAGGCTTCCGTCGGACTATACCTTAGTAAATACATTAGTAATAAACCTTAGTAAATACATTGGATAATAAAAAAATAATATAATAAAAAGTACTTGTTGGCGACAATTTTAAATGTTATATTCGTCCAAAACAGATCCAAATACCCTTAAAAGTATTTTTTAATTGAGTGTTTAGTTGGTACACATCGACATTTGATCAAAAGTTCAAAGCTTTAGGCAGTAAAAGCATTTCTTGTTATTTCAGTTAATCGAACCTGAAGTTATATTATTGTTAAATACCGGACTGTTATTATTATTTATAACTAATATGTTAATATTACAAGGCCGGGTTTAAAACATTTTGAACAACCTTTTCAGTGTTTATTTACATTCTTTTATGAGGGTTATACACTAGATGAAGTGAAGTTTTGACAGACCAGCGCACGTGGTGAAGTACACTCTAGCCTAAAAAATAATGTCTGAGCAGACCTCGTTTTTGTCTCCTTGTAGGGGAGCATCAAGCAATTATAAATAAAGTAATGCCTTCTCAGAGAAAAAGTAAAGGACTAAACATACTCATGCTTAATCCCAGCAGCAAAAAACATAAATCGTGATTTGGAATAAGGATTCTAGGCATAAGTTTAAGTGACATTATATCCAGGTTTTAATTTTCGCATGGTTGAATAAAACGGTTGCAAAACTGTTATATCTATTACTATTCTATTAATTATATAAGTAAGCTTTTAATTATGCTCTCTGACAGTCAGAAGCAGAAACCATATTATTACTTTTATTAATAAAGTATATTTAATATCTGTCTTCTTAAAGCCAAAACTATGCTATTCCCTATATTACTTGTACTATTGGGTTATTGATTATTAAACTTTTGTATTCATCTAGGGTCAAGACAACACTATCATCCTATCTGATCAAAGTGTATCAGATATTAACCAGATTTATAACTAATTTTAATGACATAATATGTTTGACAGAAAAATATACAAAGAGAAATCATTGTCTCGCCGAAAATCTATTCATATATATATATATATATATATATATATATATATATATATATATATATATATATATATATATATTTATTTTATCTATTTTTTTTACACAGTGGTCACCACTTATCAAGGCCCGGAAGCCACTCAGGGATAAGGATTATTGCAAGTACATTACGTTAGTGTGGAGATTTGATGAAGTGTTTACTTAAGGAGGCGGTTCATTAGGAATTTGGACTTGAATACATCCAAGTTGTAGTCAGGTGGGAAGCAGGCAGACGGAACAGAGTTCCACAGCCGTGCAGTTCTAAGAAAGAAGCTTTGTTCATGGAATCTACATTTTGATTTAGGCACAGATAAAGAGTGGGGGAAAATTTTCACAGTGGATTCGGCTAGACGGGTGTTTTGAAGGATTGGCGAGGGGGGACCAGAGATTGAAGTTCAGACGAGCACCTGCCATGGAAATAACGATAAAACAAGGATAGGCTCGCAACGTCTCTTCTGTGGGAGAGAGGTTGCAGAGTAGAGTAAAGGGCATCCCCCACTAAGCTACGAAGTCTATTCTGTACTCTGTCAAGGCAGGATAGGCTGTTTTTAGCAGCTCATGCCCAGATATGGCAGCAGTATTCCATCATTGGACGTACTTGGCTTTTATATAGATAGAGAATTGCATCAGTAGTGAGATATCTTCTGGAGCGGTAGAAGGATCCCACCATCTTTCCAGCGACCTTGGCAACAGACTTGATGTACGTGTTCCATTTCAGATCAGGAGTAAAGGTCAAACCCAGAAGCTTGTCAAAACACGGGGCCTCTCCCAGACGAGAGCCATCCATCACAATTGATGCCAGGTGGGGATCAGAACGTTGATGATGTAAGGATAGGAGTTTGGTTTTAGACGCATTAAAGGTAACCAGCCACGTCTTCCCCCACTGAACCAAGCGCTCGAGATCAGAGGAGAGAGAATCCGAGAGAACTTTGTCATTTACAGCCTTTTATGTGTTGACGTAGATGGCCGTGTCATCAGCATAGATGTCAACGAATGATTTAAGTATGTGTTTAGGGAGGTTATTGATGTAGATCAGGAAGAGAGTTGGGCCTAGGATTGAGACCTGAGGGACTCCAGCACTAATACTGCAGGCCTCTGATTTTTGTCAATCGACCACTACTCTTATGAGTCTATCGGAGAGAAATGATTTAATGATTAAGATTACAAAAGAAGCCACACGATCATTTATGGCTCATATACGACCATGTATATTATGATGAAATGTATTTGTTTTTATTTCCATCGACAAAGATGTGATAATGTTGGTACCACACAATTATTATTTAATAACATCATAAATTTATAAGAAGTGTTAAAGTACCTCATAACGTTATAATGCCATAATTACGAGGTGCCCTCAATAAGTTTCCAAACTTTTTATCCAGTCATTTAAAATTGTCCTAGACTCTGGAAAATTCAGTATGTTATTGCTATACATCTATGGAGATGACCGACCAATTTTCACGATTTCATGTTCAAATGAACAGCTACAACAGGAATACACCCCTTAAAGCCTGAGTACCACAGCTGGTGAATTTTCAAAAATGCAATCTAGACATGAGGACAATTTAGAAGAAAAATATGCAATAAAATTCTGTTTTAAAACTGGAAAAATGTCACAGAAACGTATGGAAAGCCTTAAACTGCTTTTGGACCATTTGTATGAATATAGCATCAGTTCTTGAGTGGCAAATAGAGTCAAGAAAGGCAGGGAGTTTATGAGGAATGGTAAAAGAGTGCATTGGCCAAATAAATAATTTCATGGATAAGGATCGTCGTCTATAGAGACAATAAATGCACAGTTTGATGCAAATCCTGCCTTGACAGAGTACAAAATAGACTTCGTGGCTTAGTGGGGGATGCCCTTTTCTCTACCCTGCAACCTCTCTCCCACAGAAGAGATGTTGCGAGCCTATCCTTGTTTTATCGTTATTTCCATGGCAGGTGCTTGTCTGAACTCCAATCTCTCGTCCCCCCTCGCCAATCTTTCATGAAAAACACCCGTCTAGCTGAATCCACTGTGAAAAATTTCCCCCACTCTATATCTGTGCCTAAGTCAAAACGCGGATTCCATGAACAAAGCTTCTTTCTTAGAACTGCACGCCTGTGGAACTCTGTTCCGTCTGCCTGCTTCCCACCGGACTAAAACTTGGATGTATTCAAGTCCAACGTTAACAAATTCCTAATGAACCGCCCCCTTAATTAAACACTTCATCAAATCTCCACACTAACGTAATGTACTTGCAATACCCCTTATCCCTGAGTGGCTTCCGGGCCTTGATAAGTGGTGATCACTGTGTAAAAAAAAACAAAAAGAAAACAACCTATATGCACAATTATTCGCGATGAACTCAAGACGTGGAAGATTTGTGCAAAGTTTATCCCAGAGATGCCCAGAGAAAATCACAAACTATTTGATCAAGATGGGCATAAATACAGTTATTCACCCTCTCTATAGTTCATCACCCTCTCTACAGTTCACATCTTGCTCTCTGTGGCTTTTTGTTATTGCTCAAACTCAAGGAACACCTGAAAGGCTCTCGTTATGAGGAGATGAAATAGGCTGTGCCGATGGTCATTGACAGACTCACACAATAGGACTTCAAGGAGATCCCAGAGTTATTGGAACAATACAACAAGTGCACTGTAGCCGGGGGAGATTACTTCGAAAGGGACTTGAGTTTTATGTGTGTACTATAAATAAAAGTGCTCATAAGAAAAACGCCTGGAAACTGATTGAAGACATCTCGTATATAAGAATTACATTTTGAAGACAGTGGGTTTATACGCCAATCTGTTAGCCATATAAACTTAAGTAAATTTCCTATTCTATCAACTGCTGTCTATTGCAAAATATAAATAGGCGAAAGAAATTAATGTACAATTACGATATGAAATATAATCTATTAAATATGAGTAACATATAAAAACCTTTAATAGAACATTTTTAGCAAAATAAATAGAATTGATATTAAATAATCCCAAAGTATTTATATACCATAATACAGAACAATCAATACATTTACAGGTGTATACACAGACACCGCATTTCCATTATGTTTTCCAGTTTTTCAATTACGCATAAAGCAACCTGCGAAATATTGTGTCCAGAAAAGCAGAAAGAATCGATTTTTTCCAAGCAAGAAATATGCATATCTCTCGAGCCATGTCTGGCATTAACAAGTTAAACTTCTAACGTTTAATGATTTCTCCATAATGAAAAGATTTTCATCGCCTCAGCACGTAAGCCGACATGTCTTGGTTGATGACCCCTGGTCATAGAACACGACGGAGCTGAACATTAATTCCAATCCGATTGCAACGCGAACAATTTTACATCGTTTTTCTTATTTCCAATCAACTCTCTTGACCAACCAATTCTTCCTACGTTAGATGACCAGAAAAGAAAGGAAATTTTATTGTCTTTTCGTTTAAACTATTAATCACGTTGCCTATTACGCAGCCAGGGCAACGTATAAATGTCATTATGTTTAGACACAACTAATATCATTATGCGCCAGCTGATTGCCTATGTATTGAAACAATACCAATAGGCTATGTTAATTTGTGTCTTTCTTTGTTTATTAAATCAGCTTTCCTGTAGATAAAGAGACAAGGGGGTTGCCTTTTTTCTGTTGTTCTTGGCCTTCGGGCTGGGATCAAAGTGTAGTATCTGCCGGAACAGATACTGCAAGCAAAGACCATATGTGGGGGCAACCCCACATATAACTTATTGGTCAATGTAGGGGAAACCCTTTATACTAATTGTCACTATCCAGCTCCCCTACTTCCCGGGGAGTTGGTCGCCATTTCCCCTTCACTCCTCACTTTAAAAATCGGCCTTGTGTCTAATTTGCTCGGCGGGGGAGCAAATAAATACCTTGTAGTTTTTGGCCTTCGGGCTGAGATCAAAGTGTAGTATTTGTTCCGGCAGATACTGCAAGCAAAGACCATATGTGGGGGGAAACCCCACATATAAAACCTTGGTCAATGTAGGGGCAACCCTTCATACCAATTGTCACTATCCAGCTCCCCTACTCCCCGGGGAGTTGGTCCCTATTTCCCCTTCACTCCTCTCATTAAAATCGGCCTTATGCCTAATTTGCTCAGTGGGGAAGCAAATAAATACCCTGTTGTTCTTGGCCTTCGGACCGAGGTCAAAGTGTAGTATCTGTTACAGATTACGCTGCAATCAAAGACAATTGCCTTTGTGGCAATCTTTTGGACCATGTAGGGGCAAATCACTATCCAGCTCCCACTTCCCACCTCTCGGGTTCTGGTCCCCTTTTCCCTTCCCCCTCCCCCTCTCTCCATATTAAAACGGCCTTGTGCCTAATTTGCTCAGTGGGGAAGCAAATGAATACAGCCTTCCTGTTGTTTTTGGCCTTCGGACCAGGATCAAAGTGTAGTATCCGTTTCGGCAGATACTGCAATCAAAGACCATATGTGGGGGAAACCCTACATATAAGACCATTGCCCTTGTGACAATTAGTTATTTGTCAATGCAGATGAAAACCTTCATACTAGTTGTCACTATCCAGCTCCCCTACTCCCCGGGGAGCTGGTCACCATTTCCCCAATCTCTCCACATTAAAAAACGGCCTTTCTCAGTGGGAAGCAAATAAATACCCTGTTGTTCTCGACCTTCGGACCGGGATTAAAGTGTAGTATCTGTTCTGCAGATGCTGTACATAAGTTAATTGGTCCTTGGTCAATGTAGGAGAAACCCTTCATACTGAGACGATTACTGTTTTTTTAGATACTGCCAGAGTTCCCTGTTTTTAACCTTGTTTTAGGGGAGATGGTTTAACCCCACATTAAAAACGACCTTGTGTCTAATTTGCTTTCGTAGGGAAGCAAATAAATACATTAAATCAGCTTTCTTGTAAGTACTTGTATACAACTGGGAAACCGAGACGCTTTTCTATGCTATAATTCTCTAATAAACATCAATAAACCAAATGAAAACCTGCTTGGAATATTCAACTAGAAAATGGTGAATGTAGTAGGTTCTGATTTTGATAAATGTTTTACAATGTGTATTAATGATAATGTATTTTTACACGGTGTAACAACAACAACAATAATAATAATAATAATAATAATAATAATAATAATAATAATAATAATAATAATAATAATAATAGTAATGACCATTATACTCCTACGCCTATGATTACGACTGCTGCTATTAACACCAACAACATCGAAACGATATGTTTTGATTAAATTGATAGGTGAAAATAGCGAATAGTCATAAAAAGCCTGTCTATTTTCCAGAGAAGCAACTTTGTAAAATATAATTTTTATTTTTTTTATTTCAGTAAAAATATATACCCGTTTGCTTTTTGTTGAAATAATGGCGTTCTGCACCTAGTCGTTTGCAATGTCACATCTGCTGTGGTTGTACAGTCGAAGCTGGAGTTGCCTCTCGAGATGCAGGTTTGGCGTGGTGATAAAAATACCTTAGGTTCGCCCAGTTACCAGGACCCCTCCCCCTCTCGGCGTTGCAGACGAAGTGCGACAGAAATGCAAACAAATATGGTCGGAACCAGTGCAACTGCAGGAGTTGCCGGAAAGGTTTGCAGTGTTCCACCATCTGTCTATAGAAATTTCAAACCAGATTTATATTAGGATTTTCCCCTTTCGTTTTGACCTTTTCCAACACATTCACACGGCAGTTATTTGCCCAGGGCTGGTGAAAATTTGAAAATATTCCGAATTTTGATTAAAATAACGGAGATTCTCATTTAAATTATGGCTGTCTAAAAATAAAAGCGAACCCTTAAGTGATTCTTATTAAGACCGAAGAAAACACGGTTTATGAAAATTTAAAAAAATTGAAAATATTTTCAATTTTGACGAAAATAACGGAGATCTCTATCGTAGTTCTTATTGTATCAAAATCCAAATAAAAACAGGATTCGTGTTTTCTTTGCCTTAGTTTTTTTTTATGAAGAATCACTTATGATAACACGGGTTTTCAAGCAGATATATATCGCTTAATGATCTTATACTCTCGAGTGCTAAAACATTAGTGTTGACTTACATTAAGTCCATAATTTATGGAAAGCAAAATATATCAACAACACATGGTCGATATATATATAACATAAATTTTAGCATGTACTCGCTCATCTCCATATCAATATTTAGAAGAGCTGTTTTATATTAGCAGTAATGTAAATAAAGATATTTTTACCACGCGATCGAAGTTCAGGTCTGTCATGACCGGTTTAATATGGTAACAATGTTTCTGCCAAGAACTGCGAGTAAACGCTACACACACACGTGGCTTATATAAAGTTTAAACATCTATAAAAAGTTACTGACTAGGAAAAATGGGAAGAGTGAGTCCTAGATAAGATCTCATGAATAACTTCTCGGCTTAGAATAAACGTATGAAAAGACCGGCCGAGGTGAATAACTTCTGTGTAAGGTGAAAATATAAATAAGATGGGAACCTTAAACGACGGAACACAAAATGATTTCACTAATCAGTGTTCAAATAAGGAAGTTAAATAATTTTGTTGTTAAGATCTCTTTCGTAAAGGAAATGTATTCAGTCAGCAAATATGGCACCCCTATGAGCACATGATGAACACATAAAGATGAGGACGACGTTACACTATGGAGTATATGCATTACAAGTTCCGAAATATCCTGTACATACCACGGACCAAGATGATCGCAATAGTCTAAAATACGAAAAGTCTTTTCTAATGTGCTCAGTAGATATCCCCAAACTAAGCGACGTTAAATCATCTTGAAACGTTTTATATATTGCAGCATTCTATACATTGAAACGCAACATTAGATTTTTCCCAATGTTGACTTCATTAAATTATTAAATGCATCGAAAAGTATTATCAAATCGTCACAGCGATGTTACGTTGAATAGACTTCTATTGATTGTTACGGAATTAAACAACAGCATTTGGGAAATTGATTACGTGCTGAAATAATGAAGAAACTGACTATTTAGGTTCAATAGACTCCTATAGATATTATGCATTTTCCACAGCATATCCTTGTCTTTTTTCCTTTTGTTATAGGTTAAGCTGTCTGTATAATTTGGAAGCAACGCCCCGTTATTAGAAATATACATAAATTATCGCAAAGGCAATGTCTATAGTGCCTGATGTAGAATGAGACACAGAGAAGTCCTCAGTTTTTTGCGATCTCAAGAGAACCATTTCTAAGGTCAGTGTACCATCGGACTTGACATCCTTTAACGAAACATTGACAACAAAGTAACTAACTGCATTGGATATCATCGGGAAGAAACCCCAAACCAAGAAACCTTATACACAGAGAAGTAGTCAACCACCTCAACTTATACATAGAGAAGTAGTCAACCACCCCAGCAAAAATAATCTTCTTAGTGACATGCAATATGGCTTCCGTTCTGCTAGATCTACAGCAGATGTGTTGACGGTTATATCTCATAGAATTAGTGAATCTCTTGACGGAGGCTTCCTTTCTAGGGCAATTGCTCTTGACATATCAAAGGCATGTGATAGGGTATGACATAAAGGTCTACCTCACAAGATCTCCAGCTATCAGAGGAGAATGAATGATAGGCCAAGAGACTGAAACGCAGCAATGCATTTGTGGATAACAAAGAATAGGAATCTTTTTAGTAAGAAACAAACTGTAGGATCTCTTCTAAGCCTACATTAACTCTATTCTGTTTACGCTCAGTGTATAATTAACCTTTTAAAACTGATGTAATTTCTATCGCTGGTGCTGACTGAAGATACTGAATCCTTGGCATAAAATGCACCAAACATTGATATTATTGTTTTTTTTGTTTCACTTTGCAAAACTCAATCATGTTCTGCAAAAGTAAACTATAAAAACAAGAAGTTTCCACCAAGAAACAAACCAAATGAATCAATATTTGAAGATATAAAGTACTTAAAGAAAAGAACAACTTTTTTTCCGAGAATTTGGCAGTAAATAACCTAAAATAGAGTGATACGCTTTAAAGCAAAAACAAAAAAAAAAACAAAAAAAAATCTATTGTGCCCCGTTTGGAGAGAATCGGATTTCTCTACATTAAAAAAAATCGAAATCGTGTCTTATTCTGCTCTTTTGGAGAGGCAGTTAAATAGGAACTACTCCCCCGTTATACTATGCTTGTTTGTCAGAAAAAAAGCTCGTGCAAATTTTAGATATGAACAATTATCATTGCAGTCACTTGTCAAAATCTTTGTTGTTCGTTTATCATTCGAAATACTCATTTATTATTCATAGAAACGATATTGAACGAGTTTCTTTGCTCCAAGCGTCGCACATACATACTTGTACATTAGACTTAAAAGAAAGCCACATTATTATTCTTTTTATCGCCTGACAACGATGAAATGCTTCTTTTTATCAGATGTGATAGCTAATAATGTTATATGTGTTTAGTTAGAAAGTTCCAAGTGTTTCCTTCCGGAAATATTTCATTAATTTTCATGCACGACTGATGGAGAATACAGATAAGAAACACGGTATATTGTTGCATTTCGATTGTATTAATCAGTTGGCAGTACAGCATGGATAATTGTAGTTTAATATTTTACCCGACACACCATTTTAAATAACCCTTATACACACATATTTATTTATGTATTTATTACATAGAAAAATGCGAGCATAAAAAGTAATATGGTTAAGATTAAACTTAGAAAAGTAAAAGGACTAGTTGTTAAAACTGAAAAGAGAAAGACAAGATATCCTAGTAAATAATATAATAAATTCATAACCTAAAATATTACAGCATAACGAATTGATTATATAATGTTAAACTGAATTACAAAAAATTCTTAATGCTTCAATATTTTATGTTATAAATTTATTATATAGTTTAATCTTTACTATATCACTTTTCATTTTTAATGTAATCCATGGTTTTTCTAGGCTTTGCTTTGAAATAATATTTATTTTGTGTTAAATATCATACGCATTGTCAACAATCCATCACGGATTAATACCAACTTCTTAGAATGACTAAAAAAAAACAAAAAACAAAAACAAAAACAAATAAAATTACGCAAATAAACAGAAAGAAGACAAAAACATAATTAACAGGCGACGTCGTGGGCGAAAGATTATCAACCCTAGCACGGCAAAAAAAAAAAGAGAGTAACAGAATTAACGGACGACGTTAATTAGCATGGCAAAGAGCATCACTTTCGTTAACTTTCTCTATAAAACCCAAACAAGATGACATGCGTGCGACATAAGGTGTCGGCGACGATAAAGTTGCTATGGTAATTAACAACCAATCAAAAGGAATCGTCTTTAAAACGTCAATATTAAAAAAAAGTTGCTATGGTAACTAACAGCCAATCAGAAAAAAACCCGTCTCCCACGTTCCTTACTTATCCTGAAAACTTTTTAACACCAGCAATTTTATTATAACTTGATTTTAGTTTAATTTTTATTTTAAAATATAGCTGAGAAACTGACCTATGAATTGTAAAAATTATTTGAAAATTTGCAGCAAATTGAGTGAGCGGTGAAGCTTTAAAGCAGTTTAAAATGAGTAAATCTAACACTTAACCATATCATTCAAACACGGCAGTGCTTGATTGATATAAAAAAAATTGTTTATATTAATAAAAATAAAATATTAATAAAAATATATGTTGCTCTTCTTTTATTGAGTACTCTTAATAACCTTGTTACATAATTAGTTATCAATATTGAATACCTATAACCTGGTATATATATATATATATATATATATATATATATATATATATATATATATATATAATCTTATATTTCTGTTTTATTTCACAAGGTAATATCAGTGGTCGAGCGAGCAAAAACGTTAAATAAAAGTTAAAAATGAATTTGGTGGATAATTCAGAAGTTTAGCCTTATCTACCTACCGTGATAAATCTTATCAAAGAAATAGATATGCATGTGGTTAAATTATTAAATATTGATTATAAATGTATCGATCCATCTACCACACGCTCTCTATATATGTCTGTGTATGTGTGTGTGGTCATGGTTACAAGTAGCTGTTTTTAATTTGTACAATTATTTCGATATTTCGAACGGTCCTCCGCTCTTTGTTACAAATGTGGCGAAATGAATCAAAACGAAAACCTTCAAGAATACTAAAAATATTTGGGCAGCGTTCATTCCTCGCAATAACGTTCATGATAAATTATGCGAAATCTCGTAACCGTTGGATTATTCATGAATATTTAGTGTTATTTATACATATATTGAAATCAGTTGTTGGTTTTTTTAATGTTGATGCCGGTTGGATTAAAATGCACACGCATTTACAAACCTGAAAACATTTAAAAAAGACTACATTCTTCTTTGTCAAACGGTCACGAGGTTACGAGTGGTTTGTAATGAAGGCTACCCAAATATTTCCAGTACTAGCAGTTCAGCCCGGCTTTGCCTGGGCCCTAAGTACTGTTCATAACTTGTCCTACGTGTGAATACACTTTATATAAGATTTCAAATGTTTAGACCAAATATTTCGTAGAGACCGCTGAGGTAAATTTTTTAAAACTTAGACTCCAATTTTGACCCCTTAACATTTATTATTTTGGTCTCAAATCAAAATAAAAAAGTTTTACCCACGTTTAAGTTACCTACATCTAAAATTTCAAGTGTTTAGACCAAAAATTGGCGTGGAAAGTTGGTAGAATCTGCAAACTCTTCAACTTTGACCTTAGGCAGCCAAATTTTCGCTCAAAAACTTATTAAAATGCTTGCCGCATGTCTGAATACGCGTTATGTATTAATTTTAAATTTTAAAATCTAAAATTTGCTGAGTAGTTTGCTAGACACCGCAAAGGGCAAATCTTATGACCATTGACCCCTTGGCAGCTCAAACCGATATAAAATCTTGCCCTATCTCTGACTACCCCTTATGGAAAATTTCAAATGTTTAGACCAAAAATTGGTTGGGTAATTTGGTAGAGACCGCAGAGGTCAAATATTTTTTTTACTTTAACCTCAATTTTAACCCTTAACATTTATTTTTGGGGGCTCAAATCGAATTAAAAAGTTTTATCCATCTCCAAGTAACCTGCATTTAAAATACCAATTGTTTAGACACAATATTAGCGAAGCTGTTTGGTAGAGTTTCCAACTGTCAAATCGTTAAACAAATTAAAAACAGCAATAACTGCATTTTTTTTATAATTCTTACATCACCTATATACCCGAAACAAAACATGGAGCCTCCAAAAGACAAGAGCTATTCATTTCAATTAATGCCAGATGGGGATCAGAACGTTGATGATGCAAAGATAGAAGATTGCTTTTTGATGCATTAAAAGTAACCACACACTTTTCCCCATTGAACCACATGCTCAAGATCAGATGAGAGAGAATCAGAGAGAACTTGGTCGTTTATGGCCTATGATGTGCTGCCATGGATGGTAATGTCGTCAGAAAAAATGTCTACGAATGATGTAAGGATGTGATTTGGAAGATCATTGATGTAGATCAGGAAGAGAGTTGGACCCAGGATGGACTTCTCAGAGACTCCAGCATTAATACTATGAGTTTCTGATTTCTGCCCATCAACCACTAATCTTAGGAACCTATCATAGAGAAATTACTTCATAATTGAAAATGCATTTCCAGCTGTACCATAGCTGGAGATATTGTGAAGTAGACCTTTATGCCATACCTTATCAAAGGCATTTGATATGTTAAGGGCAATTGCCCTACAGAGGAAGCCTCGGTCGAGAGGTTCGCTTATCTTATGTGAAATAACCGTAAGCACATCCACTGTAGATCTAGCAGAACGGAAGCCAAAGCTTTAGGCCTCGAACAGAAACTGTGATTGAAACGGAGAGAGATTTCATTGAATGAAAATATTAAATAAAAAACAGTTCCTTTAGGTACCAGTGTGGTTTTAATTAATTTCAGATGTGTTGTTATTTGTATTTTTGTTATCCTTAAAATGTAATAAATGTTCTCAAATACCGGACGCTCTCTCTCTCTCTCTCTCTCTCTCTCTCTATATATATATATATATATATATATATATATATATATATTTATATAAAATGGGTTAATAAATTCCAACGAAAGAAAGATGTATATTTAAATAAGGGAGTAGTCACCAACAATGTGTATTTTTTAACATTATTTTATTATTCCGTGTCTTGGATTTTCATTGAGAATTATGTTTGGATCATTGTAATAATGTTTTTAAGTCATTGAAATAGTTACGCGCGTTTCAGACGGTCTGTGATGCGTCCTCGTCAGAAATTGTTTTCAATCAGAACGACAAACTAAACAACATACTTAAAACAACAAAAATAATAAAAAGCAAACGCCAACCCAAAAACTTAAAACACATCCTAACTTCCTCAAAACTCGTCCCACATACTACAAAAGGAGTTACAAAATGCAACAAACCGCGATGTGGAGTATGTGACATAATAATAGAAGGTAACACATACACATTCAAAAACCCAGCACAAACAGTCAAAATAAAAAAGGATCTAAATTGCACCTCCAGAACTGTAGTATATGCACTAAGATGCACAACATGCAACAAATCCTACATAGGCGCCACCAAAGATTTCAGCAATAGAGTGGCCTTACATAAAAGCAACATGAAAATTGCAGATAACAGACACCTCTATGTTTCAAAACACGTACACACATGCAGTGGAAACAGCTTCAAAATAATGCCAATCTTCCAAACAGACAATTATTTTTATTTACTTACACAGGAAAAAAACTTCATCACCAGATTCACTCCTGAACTGAACAGAACCTAATACCATCACACAAAAACATGAAATGCAAGGTACACTCGCATGCACACCCATACACATACACATATACACACCCACACATAAATCAGAACCGACACATTAAAACACACACACGTGCGCGCATACAACCACACACAGACATAACACCCCTATCTCTAATACAACACACTGAACAATACCAACCCTACTTAACCTCGAAACCAACAACACTAGGAGACACCTAGAACCATAGTATAATATCTGTTCCAACACCTCGCTCCCTCCTCAGTCAGTGGAGGAGAACCCCCTCATGACTGAAACGACTATCATCCCTTCTATCATCCCTCTCCCATACCTATACCCCCTCCAATGCCCCCCTCTGGGCAACAAAATCTTCCCCACAATAGGAACCGATCCTGGGTCTGGCCATACCCACATGGGGAGACAAATAAATAGAAACATTAAAAAATCCCCTATTTTAAATACACCCCTCTTTCTAAACAAACATGATATAAGACTAAAACGAAAAATGACAATACTAAAATCCAAGAATCCAAAAAATAAATATCAAAATAGAATGAAAGCACTCTTACCCTTATTTCAGAAGAGCCAGTCCCCCTTCCCCATACATACACATTAGTAACGACCTCGGACCACAGCCGCGTTCCTAAGGAAGCAAATAACCCCAAAATACTATAAAACAATATACACATTCCCAAACCAATAAAAGCAAACACACACACGCACACACACGCGCACACAGACACATAAACGCACACGCACACGCACACACACACACACACACACACACACACACACACACACACACACACACACACACACACACACACACACACACACACACACACACACACACACACCCTAACCCACCCTAAAGGAAAAGAAAAAAACATTAGCAGAAAGAGATAGCGACTACAGCGAGGTCAACGTCTCCCTGGACAAGCCAAATAAAAAAGCAATAAAAATTCAGCATACCAATGAATAATAAACACTTACAAGCCTCCACCCCTTGGAAAAACTTCAAATTAACTACGAAAATCGCCATTTTTACACATTTGAAACAATTTCTGACGAGGACGCATCACAGACCGTCTGAAATGCGCGTAAACGATTTCAATGACTTAAAAACATTATTACAATGATCCAAACATAATTCTCAATGAAAAACCAAGACACGGAATAATAAAATAATGTTAAAAATACACATTGTTGGTGACTACTCCCTTATTTAAATATATATATATATATATATATAAATATATATATATATATATAAGCGCTTATATACAATTCCAATGTCAAATTGATGGATACAATACAGTCTTCTCTTAAAACAGGGAGGACGTGGAAAGTTCTATACGCTGTAAATAAGGCGAAAGAAAAATTATCTCTCAAAGAAGTCATCGGGCTTTTCAGACAGGGAAATCCAGACTAAGAATGACCAGCATTCAAAGAAAGCCGAAATCTGGTTATTCAAGAAATAATGTTGGTTGGTTGTTTAAGTTTTACGGCATATCAACTCTTTTCAGGTTATTTAATGCCGAATCCATAGATTAAAGGAAATTTTTTTAATAGAATGTATTTGTTGTTTTCAAGTCGGTTTCTATTTAACCCATAGTTGGGACGCTAACAGGTACTACCACTCCGATTCTGAGTGAACCTGGTACCAATGGCAATTAAAGGGTGGCTCCACACTCCCAAAAGCCCACAAGCTGGGGCCTCACCACTGGATATAGTTTAAGGTCATATCCAGGACCATCAGGAAATAAAGCGCAATGAGAAAAACTAATAGCTTATAAAAGGCGTTCAACGGCAACAGCAACAGCAGGGACGAAGAATAAACTGGCAATAAGATCCATTACGTTGAATAACATTTGACATATAGCACCGCTGAGGTTGATCTTCATAATATGCTCAACTTACGACGTGCCTCCGTCAATTAATAATCTCGCCAAATTGAAGAAAGGATCGATTCAACTTGTCTTTTACCCCCCCCCCCAAAAAAAAAAAAACAAAACAAAAAAAAACAAAACAAAAACGTAGACTATGGACCATGTTCTTAATTCCTGCAGAGTGACCCTTAACAATAGCATATATATATGGCGGTGCAACAGATTACTGGAGGAATTGATCACAACAATAAGTAATCACATGAAGCTGGAAGCAGTTTACATAAGCCACAAGTTGTTTACTGAGAGAGGAAAATGTGGATCGGATGAAACATAAAATTGACCCATTACTAGTACCTAGCCATAATATTCTTGGAATCGAAGATGATTGGATAGTCACTGCAGATCTTCCTGGCTAGCAAAGTAATTACCAAAATATTAAAAGAGAAAAGGGATAACGGCCAGACATTGTTATGTTGCCAAGAGCAAGAAACATACTCATCTTGATTAAACTGACAGTAGCTTATGTGAGCTGGATGGAAAACAACATCAATACAAGAGAAATATGAATTATAAAAAAGAGCGAACGCGTGAAGACTATGTTTTACTCCTTCGAGCTGTTGAGAATGGAGCAAAAGTTTTCCAAGTAGACTCTCTTTTTCTATATATATTACCGACAGCTGTTTCACTTTATATGGCCATTTCGTGTAGCAAAAGCGGGAAGATGCTTTCAACTTTAAATCGAAACTCAAATTGCATTTTCTACAACAAATCATCCTAATCAATTACCGCTATGTAATCCAAATGTTTATAAATATTCGCTAGTATCAAGCTATGAAAGTGTTCTATTATTTCATGATGAGCTTGCTTCTAAGTGGGCGTCAGTTACTTTGTTCTTAAAAGCGTGCTATTTTATTTTGTCCTGTTTAAACTACTGGCACCATTTCACATCGGTAGGCCCTTTTAGTTTTTATTGGTTGCATCGTCGGATTTTCCCTTTCACGCAATATGAGCGAACGCATTTTAACAAAATAACGTGTAACTCAAGCTTAAATTCTCAAAACAATTCAGAGCTATATCAAATTGACACTAAATAAAAATGCAGTCGATTAACGGTGGGCTTGATATAATATATTGCTTCATAATAATTGGAATTATCACATGAAATCATGGTGTATAAGAGGCTTACAATTTAAGTTGTGATATATTTTCCTAGTCATACACGATATATCTAATACTGAATTATGTATATCAGTGGTTCACTCAGTCACCCACTGAAAGCGTGTCCGCGCTTGAAATTTCTTTGACAAGAATTGTGCAATCTCGAACTACAACTGTCTTGTTTAATTACATTGGCAAATAAATGTCCTGGACGACTGGAAACAATGCCAAAATAAGCTAAGAGCACGTACAGTGCCTGGAATTCCCAAATGGTCACCCTACTGGTACTGGCCAGGCTCATTGCTGCTTAACTTTGATGATCTAAGGAGAATCGGTGTGTCAACGTGACTATGCACTATTTATATTATGGTTATAGAAATTATTTATACAAACATTATTTGGCTACATATTTGTACAAACATATTTCGATCACATAATAGTAAGATTCTGTCTTACTGTTACATGATAAGGGCTGTCCCCTTTTCATGTAAGTATAAAAATAGAGAGATTACTTAAAATGAAAATAAAATGAGAGAAAGCAGAAATCGAACTTTGGATATAAGTTTTAAAGAACAATAGGTTTAAATGGAATGTCCAGTAAATTGTTAATTCTGATGAAATAAATAAACTATTCATTGTTAAATAAATGTGGATAATAAAATATGGGTTAAATAAATTAGATATGTAGGTTGAATTCCGCTGTGAAAATAACAAAGGAAAAATAGGTTATTGGAAAATCAGAATGTTCGGGAAACGTGCGACTCGCGCATGTTGAAACACGTGAATTGTGATCACGTGGCTGGACATGCATGGATTTCTCAATATAAGAAGTGAGAGTTAGTTAGTTGGGGATAGAGTTAGTGAGAAACTCAGAGAGAGTCTGGAGTTTGGAATTCGAACGTCTAGGAAGCGAGACGGTCATTTTGAAACTTAATATGTGAACCTTTGAATTCCTGAACGCAAAGCCACCAACCGGTTCAAGTGGAAGAAGAATACATGTTCAATGTGTTTTATAACTCCGTCTCGTGTGTCCATCATTACATGAAAAAGGTATTGTCTATCTATGTGTACAATCTATTTGAAATTCATCATCTAAAAAATATATGTGTTAGAAAGTAAATGTGTCTATTTATGTTATACAAACACTCTCGTTCATACGAACTGTCAAAGCATAAATGCCAACCTGTCAACCCATCGGCATAAATGCTAACCTCTCAATTATCGGTCTGTCTATCTAGATATGAAAACACTTTCTCAAAATGTATTGATATGCAATCTCTCTCAATTATAAACACTCTCTTTATTTATATATATTTCACTAATGTGTTAATGTCTCTATATCTCCCATCTCTTCTTACAACATGAACTCTCCTAAGACTGTCTCTTCATCCCTCCTAAGACTCTTACACTTCTCATAAAGAACAAAATAATAATAAACAATTCATTACTAGCAAATAACAGAGAATGCCAACAATGGTATCAACAAAAAATCAATAATAAACAGCAGCCGTAGGGACATAGATTGATAGGTAACAGCGGTTGAAGCAAGCAAAAATGATTAAAGTCTGAAGAAACTTGTTATCATCCAGATTGCAGGAAAATAAGGACTGGATATTTACATCCTTCCCTTACAGAAAGGTGTAGCACATGGCTGGAAGATGAGGAGAAAAGGGACAGTTCCTTAAAGAAGAGGCACTCCAACAATTAATTAATGGGAAGCTCTGTCGGTATTCCCAAGTCTGAGAGGGCGAGACTTCATCGGACTACCCAGCACTAATACTTCAGCCTGATTGATAAAGGGCATCTGAAATGGCCCAGTTTATACCGGACTGTATGTCGAGAACAGATCTTCGACTGATATCTGCAGGCAGGAGTTTCCAAGCAGCGACAGCTGTTCCGACCGTGGCGAGATTGAAGATTATATATATATATATATATATATATATATATATATATATATATATATATATATATATATATATATATATATACACACATATATATATATATATATATATATATATATATATATATATAGAGAGAGAGAGAGAGAGAGAGAGAGAGAGAGGGAGAGAGAGACAGCTATCTAGACCTCCGATAGAAAGGCACAGAGAGTATCAGAATTCTGGAAAAACATATTGTCTAAAATATCAGTGAGAACCAGCAGCTGGTATCAAGGGTAATTTAATGGTTAGCGGCTATTACGAAAACAAAAATTGGGAAAGAAGAGTGATCGAAATAAGCGGAGAAACTTCTAAGGATAACAACTTATTTTTGCCAGAAAATAATCATTTTTAATAACTCGTATAAGAACTATAGAAAATCCCCCATTCCACATAAAAAAGTGACACTCAATGGGAAAGATAATAACGTATAAAAATAAATCAATAGACGGGTATTAATTGATTGACGTCACCTGACGTATCAGCGGCACAAAGGAATAATTATAACACCGGTCGGGGATTAATATTACACGAGGACAATCGGAAAATAAAGTCTTCAATGGCAATGCTCTCTGATACACAGTATGCTTGTCTGTATTTAAACGCAGTACACCCAGGAGTACAGGCAGTCTTATTGAAAGCTGAAATATTTATTCGTGCTATTCGAACTCAAATTATATTGCATCGATAATAATGAAGAAACACCGAAATTGTAAAGTCGTTTATGAGAAGTCTATAAACTTTCATTAGATTGGAACGGTCTATTATTTGTCTTATACGGACTATTATTCTCATCTTAGGTATTTATTCATACAGTTTTAGTCGATGAACTCTCCCAACTTTTCGAACTTCGGAATTCTGAATAGAACTGTTTGGGTAAAAAGGTAAGTTATTTTATGGAAACATGAATAAGATTGCGTTTGGAACTGATTGTGATTTAGGGTCTTTAAGCGTTGCACAATTGATCCATGTAGATTATCTTAGTATAAAATTTGAAATCATTAAACCAAATATCCTCTAGATGTGTAGTTTGTCTCATGGTAAAGGTCATCGCAAAAGAGACACTTTTTATAAATTCTGCAGGTCATTAACTATGCTTCAACTTTGAATCTGATAGACATTGCAGAAAAATACTTCCAGTAATGTAGAAAAGGGTGTATAAGACTTTTCATGATTAAATCTTATAGCAATATGGACGTTCGCTTTTTCAGGTCAAGATATAGGAATTAATGTAGATTTCTTTATATACAGAGGTGATACATAGAAGTCCAGAAGTGAGATTTTGTTAGTAACATTCAGATTTTCGGTGAATTTGCTTGGAATATGTTTTTTTTTAATTCGTCTGTCTCGTTAGTGTTGCATGCAAGGATGAAGATGGCGTTGACGTACCTAATATAAGTAGAAGGATTTTCGTTGTATTAAATATTTATTTTCAAGATTAGACGTGCAGAAATTACTAAATATTGGTCCACATACGGAACTCATGTGGACACCATCAATTTGTGTGGAAAGTTTGGTCAGATAGTGGTAGAATGTGACTTCGGTTGTGCATTGTAATAGAATGTTTTATTTTAGATTATAGTTCTTGGCAAAGAGTTTGGCTTTATCTGATGCTGACGAGATTACCTTAGGTCTATTGATGATAGTTGGGATAAAGCACACGCTTCTCTTCAGGATTCTGTTTGCTATTTGCCAAAACATTGGAAGTTAAATGAGAGTATCCTTTAATTACGAACTCATCTAGGGAAATAGTCTGTCCAATGCCAGTTTCACTAAGAAATAATATGTCTGTAGTTAGGTTTCAACCTCTGGAAGGTTAGAACTTAGACCCCTGATGTTCGAGAAGGAGACATGGTAGTGGGTATCTACACGAGAGGTTGGAGATCCAGGTTTAATCGTGTATTTTTTATTGAAACATTTAATGATGGATTTTTGGGATTTGTGGACTAAGTCGAGAAACTTGCTTGGAGCAGGGCAGAGAGGGAAAATGAGAGAGAAACAGAAATTAATGAATATATTTTTTGTAGCACATGATAAGGTAAAGTCAAAACAATTAACGACTAATATAACACCGAGAGGCCCCACCAGAAGCTACTGCATGGTCCAGAATCCATTCACCAAATGGCAATACAGCAGACCCAGTACTTTGCACTTGCTGATAGGACAGCCTCCTTAGTGGTTAACCCAAGGCTCGGGTCCCTGACAATCAGACGGCTTATGTCAGCCCAGATAAAACTTCCCGCACCCTTACCAGTGACATGGCTACAAGGATAGACATAAAACAGAAAATTTCCAACATCTCTGGCGGCTGTTCACGCAAAATACTGCCAACCTAGAATACAGCTTTTTTTTTCTCCCTTTGTTAGAAAAATCACTCATTAAAAAATGAGGAAGGAGTGACAAATAAAGAGATGCAAGAGTAACGGGGCCTGCTGATAACGCATCCACAATGCATTGTCTACTCTCCATTAAAAAGATATTAAGTATTGTACTTTATAAAAGTTCATTTGCCGTGTTTAAGGGAAGGTATAGTGAAAGATTCCCCTCTCATTTACTGAAAATGTCTGCAATTGCCTAATCTGTTTATGCTATCAACTTTTATGGACGAGAAAAATTTATTATAAAAGAAAACAATACTATATATTCCAGAGGAAGTAAACAAATAGAATCGGTATATTTTTGCAAGAGAAACCTATTACACAATTAATAAAACAACGAAAGAGAAAGATTAAACACTGAAATAAATATAATATTAGCACTTGAAAAACATTACAGATTCAAAACGTAACTGCTACAATACCCCCTTCGTGATTGCAACTAAGAATTGATTTTGCTTGAAATAAAGTTAGCACTATAGTTAGCAAGGGGTGGAAGGGGTGGAAGAGAACAGCATTTTTGGATCCGTTCATGCTCCATTTAAAATAAACTTGCTAGATAACATCGGATTTATATATACATACACACACACACACACACACACACACACACACACACACACACACACACACATATATATATATATATATATATATATATATATAGAGAGAGAGAGAGTTTGTTTATCATATAAACAATTCTTATTGGTTACATATGTTCATACATATTTCAGTGAAATCTCAATTCAAAGAGACCCACCTAATCAGAGCTAGAAAGGAGACGTCAGTTAACCGAGAATCAAGACTCGTCCTTTTTGTATAGAATATATTCGAGTGTTGTTTGCGCTCGGATAGAAAGGGGGTGTATAATTTGTGTATGTTGACAGTAGAGGTTTTAAAGCGAGGTGTAAAGAAAAGGATTAGGGGAGGCGATAAAAAAGAGGAGGGAAGTAAATCCCGTCTATTCAATCTGTAACAGCGGGGAGGTATCGGTTTCATTTTAACTTGACGGTTGTTTATTGACCTAAGTGTTTGCTTTGATCTAAAGTAATATTTTACCCTCATCGTTGTTGTTTTCCTATTTTAAGTTTGTGTTGCTGTTTTTTGTTTTTTACACAGTGATCACCACTTATCAAGCCCGGAAGCCACTCATGGATAAGGGTTATTGCAAGTACATTACGTTAGTGTGGAGATTTGATGAAGTGTTTATTTAAGGGGGCGGTTCATTAGGAATTTGTTAACATTGGACTTGAAGATATCCAAGTTGTAGTCCGGAGGGAAGCAGGCAGACGGAACAGAGTTCCACAGGCGTGCAGTTCTAAGAAAGAAGCTTTGTTCATGGAATCCGCGTTTTGATTTAGGCACAGATATAGAGTGGGGGAAATTTTTCACAGTGTATTCAGCTAGACGGGTGTTTTTCGTGAAAGATTGGCGAGGGGGGACCAGAGATTGGAGCTCAGACGAGCACCTGCCATGAAAATAACGATAAAACAAGGATAGGCTCGCAACGTCTCTTCTGTGGGAGAGAGGTTGCAGGGTAGAGAAAAGGGCATCCCCCACTAAACCACGAAGTCTATTTTGTACTCTGTCAAGGCAGGATAAGCTGTTTTTGGCAGCTCCTGCCCAGATATGGCAACAGTATTCCATCATTGGACGTACTTGGCTTTTATATAGATAGAGAATTGCATCAGTAGTGAGATGTCTTCTGGAGCGGTAGAAGGATCCCACCATCTTTCCAGCGACCTTGGCAACAGACTTGATGTATGTGTTCCATTTCAGATCAGGAGTAAAGGTCAAACCTAGAAGCTTGTCAAAACACGGGACCTCACCCAGACGAGAGCCATCCATCACATTTGATGTCAGGTGGGGATCAGAGCGTTGATGATGTAAGGATAGAAGTTTGGTTTTGGATGCATTAAAGGTAACTTCCCCCACTGAACCACGCGCTCGAGATCAGAGGAGAGAGAATCCGAGAGAACTGTGTCATTTACAGCCTTTGATGTGTTGCCGTAGATGGTCGTGTCACCAGCATAGATGTCAACGAATGATTTAAGTATGTGTTTAGGGAGGTCATTGATGTAGATCAGGAAGAGAGTTGGGCCCAGGATTGACCCCTGAGGGACTCCAGTATTTATATTGCAGGCCTCCGATTTTTGTCCATCTACCACTACTCTTATGAGCCTATCGGAGAGAAATGATTTAATGATTGAGAACACATTTCCAGTTATACCGTAGCTGGAAATCTTGTGAAGTAGACCCTTATGCCATACCTTGTCGAAGGCCTTTGATATGTCAAGAGCAATTGCCCTAGAAAGGAAGCCTTTGTCAAGAGATTCACTAATCCTGTGGGATATAACCATCAGCACATTTGCGGTAGATCTTGCAGAGCGGAAACCACATTTTGTTCTTGTTCGCGCATTCCTTATCCATCTATCTTTTTGATACACTATATTCATTTAATTCATTGCCCTTTTATTTCTATTTATTCATTTATGTGCTTATTTATTTCAAAATAATATATACGTTCATATGGTCAAATAAACTCTCAGTGAACAAATATACAGGCTTACTTATATCATTTGGTTGAATCAACACTGAAAGAAGTCGCTGAGTTTACGTATCTGGGCAGCAACATAGTTTCCACAGAGAGAGATATCGGAATCCGCATCTCAAAAGCATGGGCCGCATTGGATGATGAGCTACATTCAGTATGGACTTCGAGACTGGCTGACAAACTGAAAAGGCAGTATTTCAGGGCAGTGGTAGAGGCTGTCCTTGTTTACGGTGCTACAACCTTGACACTCACCAAAAGATTGGAAAGAAAACTAGACGGTACATACACCCGTATGCTAAGAACAATATTAAATATATCTTGGCAAAATCATCCCACTAAGCAGCAACTTTATGGCAATCTACCTGCCATATCTAATACCATCAGAGAAAGACGCCTACGATTTGCCGGTCATTGTCTGAGGAGCAAGCATGAATTGGTGAGTGATGTATTGTTATGGACTCCACGGCACGGACGCGCAAGCAGAGGACGACCTAGATCCACGTACATCCAACAAATAGCACATGACGCCAACTGTGAACCTGAAGATCTGAGGCAACTGATGGAAGACAGGAAACTCGGGAGAGGAAGAGTCACACTGTTCCGGGCAAGGAGCCCGTCATGATGATGATGATGATGATGATGATGATGATGATATCATTTGAATAAATATGATATCATGGGAGTTACATTTTTCACTTTAACGTAGTGCCCGAAGTAATTACACAGACGAAAGTTTTCATATCTATCTATATCTCTACAATTATAAAAATGCAACTTTGTCTCTGCGTGTGTGAGTTCCTTTCTTATAGACTCTGAAACGGTTGAAGAAATTTTCATTAAAATTTACAAAACTTTAGTGTGAAAGTCTGGGAGTAATTTTAGTTAAGTGTTTTTCTCAGAACACCCCCGATAATTACTGATAATCGATAACCGAAATCGTTGTTTTATCTATCATCGGTAAAGCCATTTTCCATGCCTTCGTTTAGCAACAATGATAAAACTACAGGCCGTAAAAATTCTACTGTGGGTAAGTTGATAGTGTTTTTTTTTAATGACGTGGTCCGTAGGTTCGAACTCTGCACGTAAATTCCTCAATTTTTTTATTAACTGCAAAGAACTTGATAGAACTTGAAAATTTACGTGTTTTTAGTAAAAGTAAATTATGTTTCTGTTTTTGAACGTTCATTGAACAAGCAATTTGTCCAGCAACTGAAATTATAAAACAGTCTACATACATATTTAGTGAAAATGTGATTCAGAGGTTTTTTATATGTAGGCTTAACAAAACATAGACCCCCAACAACCAAGCACAAGTACTATGGCCGGCAACATAAAATAAGGAATTTTTCGACACAGTTGACTAATTGTAGAACTATACAGCGACAACCACATAAATTGTTACAAAGAATAGATAGTCGATGTTTATCTTGTAGTTTCAATACGGTTCAAGAAATAAGCCCCCCCCCCAATCTCGCCAAAGTAGTTGGTTTTGAGTTGAAGGCATAGCTGCAAAGGGGACAAAGCAGAGAAATAAAATTTTGCTGACACGTTGCATCCACTGTGTGGGGGCTACATTGATCAGTAAAGTGTCAATATAATTGAAATTTACTAAAATAATTTTAAGATTACAAAAAATATTGGAATTACCAAACATATAGATCAAAATAAGCATGGAAAAAGCATCAAAGCAACCACCGAGCAAAGTCGGGTAATACTGTTAATATATATATATGTATATATATATGTATATATATATATATATATATATGTATATATATATATAGTAAGTTATAACATATATATGGCGATTAAGCTACGAAGGTTAAGCCTGAAGACTCCTAGAGTGGATGAAACGCGGAATATTCAGTGTAGCTTAAACGCCATATATATTTTATAACTTACTAACTAGCTTTACCTACGTATTGAACACTTTTTAAGTAAGTACTTAAAGTTTACGGATAAATTTATGTTTTCGTATATTAATTATATGTGAGTAAATTCCTATAAATTATATTAAGTATTATAAAAGTATGTTAATTATATGTGAGTATATTCCTATAAATTCGTTTTTCTTTGTGGTGTATTGATATTCATATTAAAAACCCCCTTTTCTACTTATTTAAAAAGAAAATACAATTTTCTTATATATGGGTTGTGGAATTGCATCCATCTGCAAAAGATCTAGCTAATTTGCATATTCTTTTAAACATTCATTTTAATTAATTTCCTATTAGTTTTTTTCGGTTTTCTTATGGGGTGATCATCTTTATTTAACTATTACGTGTAATTATATTCATGCAGATATTCTACATGATTTATACTTGCGTAATATTTGCGTAAAACGTTTACAGGAAACACAAAATTGTTTCCATATATATTTATATATACGTATATATTTTTGTTGCACAGATTTTGCCTACCAAACTCCTCCTAGAGTTTTTGGTCTACGGACATAAAATTTCATATATAAGATGTTTGAATCCATGCAAAACTTTATATTTGGGTTTTTGCCTGGAAAAATCCGTGCAAAAGTGTGAAAATTAAAAAAAAATGAAATTTGCCAGGTGAAGGTCGAATGCCGCCATTACGAATGCATAATGTAGTTAATATTGGTTCATGTTTTAATTTTTAGCCTTGCAGTAAACATGTTTTCATAGCCCAGTCATTTATGGCAGAGGCAAAATAAATCGCGAGCTGAACGTTTTGGTTTCGATTCTCAATGGTGGCGCATGAGTCTTTTTTTTTTAATCATTATTATATATTGCATCCAATCTATCTATCTATCTATCTACATCTATAAAAGTGTAAATGTCTGTCTGTCTTTTCTCTATGGTAATTAAGGAAGACTATTATACAGAAATACATTACTTTACATATTCACACTTTTTAATATATACATATGCACATAACCTTATGGACAGTATATAGGGCCCGAGCAAAGCCGGGCGGAACTGCTAGTATATCTATAAAATTGAACGTATCTGTGAATCTTTGTATTTGTGTACATTTCTCTACGCAATAACTCTGTCAATTTTTAGTCTACAGACTCGAAATTTGATATACTGTGCGTGTGTGTGATTTGGGAAAATCGATGTGATCGGTTTTTGGCCAGAAATTTGGCGATTAAGGGGTCAAAGTTCAACAATTTGACCTTTGAGAACTCTACCAAACTCCTCCGAGAATTTTGGGTCTAAACACTTGAAATTTTAGATATAGGTTCCTTGGACATGGATCTAACTTAATAACTTGATTTGAGCCCAAAACAATACATTTTAAGGGATAATAATAGGGGTCAAATTTAAAAAAAAATTGACCTCTGCGGTCTCTTTAAAATTACTCAGACAATTTCTAGTCTAAATATTTGAAATTTTACATAAAGCGTATTCAGAGATAAGGCAAGCGTTTTCATCAGTTTGGGTCGAAAATTTTTAGTTACCAATATATGTATGTATGTATGTATGTCTGTTTGCATGCCCGCCTTAAACTTTTAATAGAGGCGACGGATTTTACCAAGATCTGTATCGTTTTAAAGATCGACCTTTCATACGGCAAATATCGAAAAATTGGCTAAAAACATTAATATCTTCCCCTTCAACTAGCCACAGGAGGGGGTCACTTTTTTCGCCGATATTTTTTAAAGTTGTCATCTCCTTTAGATTATTTAGCCTTAATTTAAAAAAATTTCCGATTCCGGTATGGCGGTGGTCGTAACAGCATAAACGTTTGGTTTTACCCCGTTCTTTTCCTCCTTTGCGGTACGGGTTCGAGCCTGCCTACCTACTACCATTTTTTTTTCTAAACATACACATCCAAAAACGCGGGCAACGCCGGGCGCCCATGCTAGTATATCTATAAAAGTGAACGTGTCTGTGTGTCTGAGTGTGTACATTTTCCTTCGACATAATTCTGTTAATTTTCAGTCTAAAAACTCGAAATTTGATATAACAGGGTACTGAGATTTGGGAAAATCGATGTAATAGATTTTCGGCCAGAAATTTGGCTGTTAAGGGGTCAAAGTTCAACGATTTGGCCTTTGAGAACTCTACCAAACTCCTCCGAGAATTTTGGGTCTAAACACTTGAAATTTTAGATATAGGTTCCTTGGACATGGATCTAACTTAATAACTTGATTTGAGCCCAAAACAATAAATGTTTAGGGGTAATAATAGGGGTCAAAGTTAAAAAAAATAACCTTTTATTTTTTGTTTTTGCTCAGCATACACCTCCAAACACCCGGGCAACGCCAGGCACCTATGCTAGTATATATATATATATATATATATATATATATATATATATATATATATATATATGTGTGTGTGTGTGTGTGTGTGTGTGTATGTATCAGTTTTCATGTCTGTCTATCTATCTATCAATCTATCTATCTATCTATTTATCTTGCTCTCCCACCCTCTCTCTCGTTCTCTATCTCTATCTCTCTCTCTATATATATATCTATCTATATATCTATAAAAGTGAACCTGTGTGTTTGTGTGTGTACATTTTCCTACGCAATAACTCAGTCAATTTTAAGTCTACAGACTCAAAATTTGATATACAGGGTACTGAGATTTGGGAAAATCTTCGTGTTCGGGTTTTGGCCAGAAATTTGGCTGGTAAGGGGTCGGTAAACGGGTTGACCTTTGAGAACTCTACCAAACTCCTCCGACAATTTTCAGTCTAAAGACTTGAAATTTTAGATATAGATTCCTTGGACATAGATCTAACTTAATAACTTGATTTGAGACGAAAACAATGAATGTTAAGGGGTCATAATAGGGGTCAAAATAAAAAAATTGACCATTTTTTTTGCTCAGCATACGCCTGCAAACACCCGGGCAACGCCAGGCACCCATGATAGTATATATATAATTTTCATGGTTATCATTCTTTCAGTGGAGTTTTTTAATCTTTTCCTCAATACGAGAATATAAATATATTTTATAAGTTTCTATGCTTCGTTATAGAGATTTATAAAGTAAATTTCACAGTGTATAAGGATTAATTTATACTGAAGATATTCATAATCCGACCCTATTTCCAAATGAGGGGATATAACACATGAGAAATATTTGGAATCAAGTCTTCCCTTGCTGTTATTTCACATCATTTGAAACCATAGAAGCAAGTTTAAGTCTTCTCTCCATCAAGGCCAGGGGTTCTGGGTATATATATATATATATATATATATATATATATATATA
Organism: Euprymna scolopes; assembly: GCF_053919585.1. Taxonomy (NCBI): domain Eukaryota; kingdom Metazoa; phylum Mollusca; class Cephalopoda; order Sepiida; family Sepiolidae; genus Euprymna; species Euprymna scolopes. The sequence goes on along the minus strand of NC_136482.1, from coordinate 44,286,619 downwards.
TATATATATATATATATATATATTGAAATGACAACATTTTGAAATAATGAATCCATAAATGGACCATACTCAGATGTTAAATCGACTAAAATACAAATAAAATAAAAGAAGGAAAATAGAAAAAAAACAAAAACGTGAAAATTATATGAATATACAATTGGGTAAAATAAATAAGAATACTTTTTTTCGAATATATATGTGTGAGAGAAAGAAAACTATTTTTTGTAGAAATATTATTACTTTTAAGCGAAAGAAATAGGAACGAAAAAATAAAATAAACGTAATGTGCCCCCCTCCCAGACAGTTCCAACTGTACCGAAAGTTTCTCTGCTTGCACAAAGTAGGAAGACAAGCACCTCGAGGACAGATAGGTGGAACTTAGTGCGTCCTATGTGTAAAACAGAAAGACACTCGGAAGAGAATGTAGAACGACAGTCCTTTTAATCTACTAAGTGTTATCCAATAACCGATTCCACTAATTGGTGTAGGTTGATGATCCCGGATAAAGCGAGTTCTATGTTGAGTGATTTGAACCTGAAGACGCTGGGTAGTCTTGCCTATATAGCCGGCACCACAACGACATTGAAATTTGTAAACAAAATTGATTTACTGTGAGATAGGCAAGACGTCCTTGCAAAAAGAGGGAAAGGCGCACTTTGTAGAAAAAATAATTCGCACTAAAATTAGAAGCAACAAGAGAGGAAATATGTTGGCTTTCAGGTTGAATCCAAGGTAACTTAAGGTATACCGGAAGTCTTGATGGAACATCTTTAGGTAGCTCAGATAAGGATTCCATTTTCTTAATGATAACTTTATTGAATAATGGAGGCGGATATCCATTCATAATGGAAATCTTTTTAATATTATTAATTTCAGAATCGATACAAGAAGGAGAGCAAATGACAAGTACCCGATAGGTTAAGTTTCTAATAAGGTTGAGTTTCTTAGTCGTTGGTGCAAAAGAATCCCAACTAAGATAACATCTAGTAAAAGTAGGCTTTCTATAAATGGACGCCACAAAGGAAGACGCACATTTAGAAACTAATAGTTTTCTTTTCTTTCTTTCAGACACATATCCCTGAAAAAGTTGTCTGACGAAAACCGCTTCGGGGTTTATTATATTTCTTGATTATTTTAATCAACTTATTTTTTTTTACCCAATTGTATATTCATAATTTATAATTTTCTCCATTTTTTTCTATTTTCCTATATATATATATATATATATATATATATATATATATATATATATATATATATTGGGGAGTAAAATAAATAAGAATAAGATCGATTCTTAAAGAGGCGACTTATTGGGAAAATGCAAAGCTCTACAAAATGTTTTGGAGCTTATATAGAGTATCTATCTATATATATTTATTATAGTAATTTATAAAATATATATGGCGACTAAGCTACACTGAATATTCTGCGTTTCATCCACTGTAGGATTCGTCAGGCTTATGCGCGAATTTTGTGGTTGCTTCTTGTTTTTATATATGTTGAGGATTTCTAGTTAGCCAATCAGCTTTCTAGTATCCACCGCGCCCCCTCCTATCAGCCAATGGGCATGCATTTTATCGAACAAAGGATCTGTTTTAGAACTAGGTTAGTGGTTTAAGGTAGATCTTTTCCCTCTTTTTTTATATATATGAATATACCTATGTGTACACACACACATGTACACACACATACATATATATATACATATATGTGTGATCGTTTATGTATATTCATGTTTATTTAATTTATTTATTTGTTTGTTTTCTATTGTTATTGGTAGTTTTAAAGCTATTTTGTATCGCTCTCCTAGGGTGAGTTTTATTTTGTGAACACAGTTGTTTGCTATTTCTCGTCTACAGTTTAATAGATATTGAGGTTCTTTAAAGTACAGGATAGCAAATTTTTCATGGAGGCATAATTTACATGGGTCGTCTAAGTGTCTGCACGTGGTAGCTTGTCTCATTATTTTCCATTCGACTACCGGCGAATGTCCGCTTTCTTTGAATTCCCAGTATTTATTCGCTCGTGTTGTTTTTATACGGTGTTTTTTTTATTTTTGAAGGTACTTTATTATATATAGAGTATCCATCTATATATGTATTATATAGAGAGTATTCATCTATATTATATATTTTTATATTGTCGTTTACTTATTTTATTGATACCCTCTCTCGTCCTCCCTCTCTCTCTCTCTTTATATATATATATATATATATATATATATATATATATATACAGTTTTATATCTACTTACTTATCTTTACAACTAATCTATCTATGTAATATATAAAATGAACTTTGAGTATACGTATATCTCTGTGTGCAAGTTAGTTCCTTATGGACTCTGAAACGGTCGGGCTGCTTTTTTTGAAATTTTGCACGATGTATCTAAGATTGTTCCTATGCAAATTTACATCGGAATGTGCCAAATAATTGTCAAACATCGAAAAAATCCCAGAAAAAAAGTTGTTTTATTTATAATATTTTATTTGATTTGCTCATTTAAAATGTTTTCTTTCTTTAAAGTTCTTTAATTTTATTTCCTCCTACGTATCCTTCGTTATTTGTTCGTTATTGAATCAGGGTTTTCAGATTACATCATTAGAAGACGTAACAGAAGCCCTTAAATATATAAAAAAATGACAGACAGAAAATGATAAACAGGAAAAAAACATAAGCGATGAACACAACTAATGAGATAACAGGCAGTTCGCATATGAGATTAGATGTAAAGGCATGCGAAAATATTTAATAATAATTGGAACGGCAAGCATGCATATAAACGCGGGCTTTTTATTGTAAGTGAGGAAAACATAGCATATTTTCACCCTAAACACCCTTAAAACTACTTGACTAACTGTTATTAAGGACATACTTATAAAATGATGCCTAATAGATATTTTTATAATTTGCCAAAATTCGAAAGTATCTAAATTTTCATAGAGGTTTTAAACGCCTTCTTTATTTATTTTGCACCGTTACTCATTGAGACTTTGTAACATATTTCGTTATGATCAATTTATCAAGTTAGGAGTGACTGCTATAAATAGAAATATGTAACCACATGACTTTATTTAAGCAGAGATTTATGCATTAACAAATACTTGAAAGTTAATTCTACATGCATGTAAATTGTATTTTTATGAAAAGTAAAATTTCTCTGTTAGAATGACCATGAATGATCCTTTTTTTTACTCATGTCCCCCCCTTACAAAGCATATCGCCACTTGGACGTAAGGGGCTACTATTTGGGGCCATATCCAGGAATGATTAACAAGATATTTGTTCATGTAACATTTGAACTTCTGCATATCAGTACATCAGGGAAGCAGGCACCAGGAAGACAATTCCAATGCCTAGCTGTTCGAGGGAAGAAACTATTAGAATAGAAAGCTTTCTGGCATTTAGGGACAACAACAGTGAATGGGTGAGATCTTATTGCGAAGCGGGTTTGTCGGGGATACGTACGTCGAGGGAGTAGAAGTGAAACAAGTTCCTCAGAACACATTCCATTAAAATATTTGTAAAACAGGCACAGTGATGCAATATTGCGGCGATGAGACAGGGGCTAGAACTTAGTTGATAAAGTGGGACCGATTAGAATGTACAATTCTTTTTTGGACTTTATCCAAGAGGGATACACGCGTGGTAGATGCACCATCCCGGATGTGGCAACAATACTCCATGCATGGGTGAATGGTGGCCTTGTAAAGGTACAGGATACTCTCAGGCGTGAGTAGTCTTCTAGCTCGATAGAGGGAACCCACCTTCTTTGCAGCAGCCTTTGCAATGTCCTCTATGCATTTATTCCAGTTCATATTGCCCGCAAATGTTTAACCGAGGAGTTTGAAGGTAGAATACTCAGGTAGGGTGCTATTTGTCATGGATATAGGGGGTTGGAGAGGCGTCTTGTAATTGTTAAAGGATACTGCATGATAGCAGTGACTTTTTGTGTTTTGTAGTGACGCTATGATTACTGGCTTGGCGTTTAGTTTAGAAGAAGGGAGATGTTGTCTCGTAAATTTCATTTAGACAGATTTGCTTTTCTGACCGGGTAAAAAGATGTACAATGTCCACTGGAGGAATTCTACGACGAATTGCCTGATTGGTTTATACATAACCAAAGTTAACTGAAAATAATTACAAAATAGTTCGTCATGACTGCATTATAAACTCGCATTCATCTTATTTTTTAAAGATTTATGTTTCGTATGTTTTCTACTTCACTCTAATATTTACACCTAATTAAACATCTTCTTATACTGGATTTTCTTGTTTTTATTCCTAAGTCCTATTTCAATCTAAATTTCGTTTAGTTTGAATATCCTTTCATTATGTAATTCAGTTTTCGCTTAGAAAAATGAGATTAACCCAAAGCAAATAAACAAACAAACAAAAACAGAAATAAATAGAATTGATACAACGAGATGTAGTTCCGTTGTGATACTATGGCCCCCTTTCTTTCGGAATCATGATTTCCAGGAGCGATATGAAGTTATTTATAAAAAAGAAAAAAAGTTTTCGAAAGGAAAAATAAAATTATGACAATGGTTAGAGAGGCAGTAAGATGAATATTCGGAAGTAGGATGAATAGTCACATCCGAGTGTCTGATTGTCATTTTCTATTAATCAAACGTAGCGAAAATTAAGGCAAAAGACCGGACATAGGATTTCTGATCCCGATGTAAATATATTTAGAAGTTTTGAGTTAGGTTACAACAGTTTTCAGTTTGTGCGAGTTGATGACTCGAAGCAGATTGGAAAGAGCATTAACAGATTTGAGATTAACCGAATTATAGCGATGGCCTCGATCGAGAGAAATCTCAACCATGTCTTAGTTGGTACAATGGAACGTAACACACACACACACACACACACACACACACACTGAAAATATAACTTATTTATTCACGATGTATTGGAAATGTGTCTTTTGTGATGTTGCGTTGTTTTTTATCTTTTATTCTTGGAAACCAGTATTCACGCTCTTATCGTTCGCCAAGATACGGTCAGAATTGTCGGGGAAGAAAATCACGGCAAACATACTTGGCTTCGGCAGTCGAGAGGACTACAAGATAAGTGAGTAAGCAGATGTTTAGATCACTTGAGTTGAGACTGAAATGTAAACATTGTTTTGTTTTTATTCTGAAGTACGCAGCCGAGGGAATGTTTAAAAACTACGAAAATAATCAAATGAAAAACTAATAATAAAATGAGAATAAGACAAGAGAATGAGGAGGAAAAAAAAGAGATAGAAAAAAAACTATGAAGAAATAAAGGAAGAGGAATAAAGAACAAAAGTAACAAAGCACAAAAGAAGAAAAAGATATCTAAGACAAGATGAATTAAAATTGAACAACTTCAAATGAGAAAAAAAGATTAGATTACTGATGAGTAACGTTAGCAGACGTTCTGTTTTGCTCACAGGAGTCGGGATTTGAGCATCTGACTATAGTAGTAGTAGTAGTAGTAGTAGTAGTAGTACGTAGCTACCAATTTATTGTATTTAGTATACCGACAAATCTTCTTGAATACTCTTTATATCAGAGTATTCAAAGAGGGTATACTAAATACAATAAATTGTTAGCTATATTCAACTTCTACTATCATTAGTAGTAGTTTTACTAATATTAGCACTACTACTAATTATAATAATAAAGTCGATAAAGCACAGCGGACGGCAATAATGAAACAACTGAAATCTAAAGGGAAATTCTTGAATGTGGAAACCAAACCGCATAAAGTGAAAACAATTACTGAATCCATTTACGTTGTAATAGAAATAAAACTAAAATACACAGGCGATCCTATAAGACCATGAGGATTTAAAACGGAAATTTTTAACTGCACCCCCATCTCACAAAATGCCACCACGCTGAAATAGAGAAGAATCAAGGATAGACTGAGAAGGAATACATTAACCAGACCTCCAATCGTTGAGTGCAGAGAAGCATAGATTTGGTGGGATATTTTTGTCATAAAAAATCCCAAGAGATAGCCAATGGCTGTTACTAGTGGGAAATCAAATATACCGCTCTTGCGATAAAGCAGTTATTTGCAATAATTAACGTAAGAGGTGTAGACTACTGCAAATTAAAGGGACCCCGCTGATTATTGTTAGTGAACGATTTGTCTGAAAACTCCGAGCAAACAACAACAACATAATAATAATAATAATAATAATAATAATAATAATAATAATAATAATAAATATTGTCTCTTTTAATTTCTGAAACAAGATCACAGACACCAAAGAGGTTCGTATCCCCTCTAATTTCAGGTACCAAAATTATACAGAACAAACACAGGGCAGCAAAATTACCAACATAAACCAAAAATCCACAAGAAGAAATGGACAACAAAAGATAATGGACTGGTAATGTTATTACAAAAGTCACTCCCAGAAAAATGATGCTATCGGAAACGTGTGGAAGAGTTATGGAACATATCTACTGATTACTACAGTACAAAGAACCGCGGACCAAGCGTAAATTATTCATAAAAAGGTTAACTTTCAAATCTAAAACTAATAAAAATACATCGACAGATGAATGCTGGAACAAACCAAGAAACACCTTCAGTAGAACCTCACACATAAAAACTCCATGCGTAGAAAACCTGGAATCTGAAACGCTGCAAACATAGAGACTGATAACCATAAAAAAACAAAAAAACTGAATAAAGCATTTGAAGTAGAAAACATAAAAAAAATATGAACTAAAACGTAACTCTCATCCCTATGACTAAGAATTATTTATTTAAGGGTGACCACATTCTATAAGTGGAAGAAATTAAAAGCAAAAACATAGTTAGTTAGAAAAAGCTGTTACAGATATAATTACAGACTTAGATAATTAATCTATGTAGGTGCCAAAAGAGTAAATATGAAATTTAAAACTGAGAAAATGCCGAATGAAAAAAAGAGACCGACAAAACAAGGATAGAAATTGAGTCTGGAAAATGTAAACGGAAAATATTAAACAAACCCTCAAGACATAAGAAAAATGACAAACTGGGGAGCACCATGCCGCAACGAAATACACGCACACTGGTTAAAAATATTACGACACTACGTGAAAGGCTATGTCAAATCTTTTAAAAATGTCTCTACGAAGCAGACGTGCCACGATGGAGTATTAATGCTAAAACCACACTACTAAAAACGACACAGAAACGGAAACCGCCACAACAGCTACAAGCTTATAACTTGCTTATAAACCATGTGGATAATCTTACCAGCACAACCGAGAGAACAAATTTACTTTTCTTTTAATAATCGTGGACTACTTTGGAGGAAGAGAAAGGATGCTGAAAAGGAAAAAAGAGAAACACGTGATTTACTTTACATGGACCGTTAAATCTTGGAGGACGTAAAAAGTAGGTATAATTTATAAGTGTCATTGATCGATTAGAAGAAAAGCATGCTCACTCAAGCATCGAAAATAGAATGTTTGAGTATGCCACAGAATATCAGACAAGATCATCAATTTGATTGAAAAAACAAAAAAAACAAAACAAAAAACAAAAAAAAAACATAAAGATCAGATGGTAACGTGAAATGACAGATGAAGGGCAATATATAACTGAGATAAAAATACAAAGAAGTATCTTCCAATGAGATTTCCTATTCTCAATAATGTTTATCATAGCCCTGATGCTCTTACAACATATTAAGGAAACCCCAAGCCGGATTCAAGTTTACTGAATATTAAATCAAAAGAAATGAAAAAGAAAGTTGCTAAAAAGAACAAGAAAACTGATAGAAACTAAACATTATCGTAGGAACGTTAATAGAAGATGTAAACATATAGCCAGTATGACTACTGAGATCAACAGAACAGTTAATAGGCTAAACCAAAGAAAAAATAAGGATCTTCACCAAAAGACCAATAATCTTATGACCATACAATATGACCATACACTACACAAAAAAATGATGCTGACCGACATTACGTGAAGACGGAGGAAAAAGATTTGTATAGAACACTGTGCGAATGACATACACGCATAAAAAGAATTAGAAAATTACAAAATGGAGAACACAAAAAGAAAATCCACACAGCACGCGACACTGCAAAAATGAACAAGACAGAAACAAAACGATAACCCACATAGTAACGAATGCAGCAAACCAATTCAAAATGAATATAAACACACACACACACACACACACACACACACATATATATATATATATATATATATATATATATATATATATGTTTTTTATATTCAATATGCAAGCCAAGTAAGTCCAAGGATGGAATACTGTTGCCATATCTGGGCAGGAGCTGCTAAAAACAGCCTATCCTGCCTTGACAGAGTACAAAATAGACTTCGTGGCTTAGTGGGGGATGCCCTTTTCTCTACCCTGCAACCTCTCTCCCACAGAAGAGACGTTGCGAGCCTATCCTTGTTTTATCGTTATTTCCATGGCAGGTGCTCGTCTGAACTCCAATCGCCAATCTTTCACGAAAAACACTCGTCTAGCTGAATCCACTGTGAAAAATTTCCCCCACTCTATATCTGTGCCTAAATCCAAACGTGGATTCCATGAACAACACTTCTTTCTTAGAACTGCACGCCTGTGGAACTCTGTTCCGTCTGCCTGCTTCCCACCGGACTAAAACTTGGATGTGTTCAAGTCCAACGTTAACAAATTCCTAATGAACCGCCCCCTTAAGTAAACACTACGTTAAATCTCCACACTAACGTAATGTACTCGCAATAACCCTTATATCTGAGTGGCTTCCGGCCCTTGATAAGTGGTGATCGCTGTGTAAATATATATATATATATATATATATATATATATATATATATATATATATATATATATATATATATATTACATAGGCACACCACTTATCAAGACCAAGAGGCCACATTCGAGGATAAGGGTTTAAGAGTAGACAATAGTCAATTGGACAATATAGTAATCGTTATTTATGGAAATTCAGTAAATTTGTTAACTTAAGTCGAACGGCTCATCAAGAACTTGTTTACGTTGAACTTGAAGGCAACCATATTGTAGTCAGCTGGAAAGCAGGCAGACGGAAAAGATGTGCAGTTCTAAGAAAGAAACTTTGTTCATGTCATCTACGTTTAGGTTTATTCAATGCCCATGGCGATATTGGGGGTCAAATTTGGAAGTTAAGTTAGGGTATACTTTAATCACGAACTCATCTAAGAAAATAGCCTGTCCAATGTCAGTTTCGCTTGGGAATAATAGGTCTGGTTTAGTCTCCTGTAATTAGGTTTCAACCTCTGGAATATATATATTTTAGAAAAAAGTCACCACTTATCAAGACCATGAGGCCACTCGAGGATAAAGGTTAATGAGTGTACACTAATCAAACGGAAAATATCTTAGTAATCGTTAGTAGTGAGAATTGGGTAAATTGGAATTGGGTAAATTGGATTACTTAAGGAGACAGGTCATCAAGAACTTGTTTACGTTGGACTTGAAGACAACAATATTGTAGATAGTTGGAAAGCAGGAAAACGGCACATAGTTCTACAGACTATAGTTCTAAACTAGACGAGTGTTTTTTGTGAAAGTTAGGCCAGGGAGAAACATAAATTAGAACTTAAACGAGCACTTGCAATGAAAATAACGATAAAGCAAACAGCAGATATGCAAGCGGGTATATCTCATAGGATTAGTGAATCTCTCGACAAAGGTTTCCTTTCTAGAGAAATTGCTCTTGACATATCAAATGCTTTCGATAAGGTATGGCATAAAGGCCTACTTCACAAGATTTCCAGCTACGGTATAACTGAACATGTTTTCTCAATTATTAAATCATTTCGCTCCGATAGGCTCATAAGAGTAGTGGTTGATGGGTAGAAATCAGAGGCCCTCAGTATTAATGATGGAGTTCCTCAGGGGTCCATCCTGGCCCCAACTCTCTTCCTGATCTCCCAAAACACATACTTAAATCATTCGTTGATATCCATGCTGATGACACGACCATCTATGGCAACACATCAAAGACCGAAAATTAAAAAGTTATCTCTAATTCTCCCTCCTCTGATCTTGAGCGCGTTGTACAATGGGGGAAGAGGTGGCTGGTTACTTTTAATGCATTTAAAACTAAGGTTCGATCTTTACAACATCAACGCTCTGATCCCCATCTGGTATCAATTGAAATAGATTGCTCTGACCTTGGGGAGGCTCCATGTTTTGACAAGCTTTTGGTATTTATCTTTACTCCTGATCTGAAATGGAACACGTACATCAAATATGTTGCCAAGGTCTCTGGAAAATGGTGGGATCCTTCTACCGCTCCAGAAGATATCTCATTACTGATGCAATTCTCTATCTGTATAAAATCTAAGTAAGTCCAAGGATGGAGTGCTGCTGCCGCCACATCTGGGCAGGACCTGCTAAAAACAGCTTTTCCTGCCTTGACAGAGTACAAAATAGATTTCGTAGCTTAGTGAGGGATGCCCTTTTCTCTTCTCTTTAACCTCTCTCCCACAGAAGAGACGTTGCGAGTCTATCTTTGTTTTATCGTGATTTCCATGGCAAGTACTCATCTGAGCTCCAATCTATGACCGGCCCTGTCGGTGGGGCATTAGAATATGCCGACTGCCCCCCTGCAGAGGGTAAAAGTCCCTCAATGGGGGTCCTGGATATGACCTTAAACTATATCCAGTGGTGAAGCCCCAGCTTTTGGGCTTTGGGGAGTGTGGAGCCACCCTTTAATTACCATTGCTCCCAGGTCCACTCTGACCAAAAATTTTTCTTCAAAATCTTTGGATTCGGCATTAAATAACCCAAAAAGGGTTGATATGCCGTAAAACAACCAACCAACCAACCAACCAACCAATCTATGACCCCCCTCGCCAATCCTTAAAAAAACACCTGTCTTGCGGAAACCACTATCAATATTTTTCCACTCTTTATCTGTGCCTAAATCAAAACGTGGATTCCATGAACAAAGTTTCTTTCTTAGAAGTGCACGCCCGTGGAACTCTTTTCCGTTTACTTGTTTGCCCCCTGACTACAACTCGAATGTCTTCAAGTGTAACATAAACAAATTCCTGATAAACTTAAGTAACCCACTTTACCAAATCTCCATTACTAATGATTACTACGATATTATCCCATTGATTACTGTACACGCAATAACACTTATCCCCGAGTGGCATCCGGGCCTTGATGCATGATGCATGAAAATAAAAGTATATGTAAATTATACTCTGTTGTCCTATGCTTCTCTCGGAGCAAAGTATCTTCATTCACAGCATTTTACAGAATCTAGAAAAGGAAATAGTGGAAGAGGGTAGGTTTTCCTTTTGTCTGTTTCACACAGAGAGGATATGTGTGTGTGTGTGTGTGTGTGTGAGTTTGTTAAAGAACTGTCTTCTTCATCGTAAAATGAATGTTTTTTGCGAACTAAGAATGATATATACATTTACTTCACTGTCCATTTCAATGTGTTATACACGCACACAACCGCAGATACACACACGCACTTACAGATGACACCACCGGAGTGTACACTCACACCAGATAGCACGAGATCGTAGCAACAGTTAAGAAAACCATTGATTATGCAATATCCATCTAAAAAAACGCATAAGACTATATATGTACACACGTTTAGATACACAGTTATATAGATCGCTGGGATACAACATATACGTACATATACATGCTATATAGACGTTATGCTATATGAGAGAGACGCCTAGTTGAATGTCTTATAAAATACGGATACATCACGAAAATCCTCTGCGACGAGCTTCACACTTTGAGTACTTGACAAACAGACATTTAATGAAATCCCTCATTATTTGGAAATAGGCTATAAACGGATAGCGGTTATCGTCGCACGAAAAACGCCTGCGATGAGATAGGACACCGTACTATCGAATGCCCCCAACAAACAACGAACAAAGAGCAGGTCCAACGTTGAACCTCAAAATTAAGGTAGGCCTTTCACTTTCATCACCCTTATCACTAACAAACATCCCCTAAAGATGCTACCACAATTTATTTACCAACCTTAGCGAGATTAACGAGCAATCAAAAAGAAATGAGTGTGTACAAGTAATTGGAAAAAAAAGACTCACAGTAGACTTTCCCTCGACGAAATGTCCCCCGAGCTAAAGACCTGAAACAGATACTAGATTAAAAAAAAACGCAGGCTCAAATTCGACCGCAGCCCTCGAAAAATATAATTACAAACCCAGTAAAACCTCGATAGCTAACACCCATGACCATGCCGGCCTGCATCGCTGCACCCATCAAAGACAAAGAATATAAGTATATATACTCTTAAGCCTCACAAAATAAAACAGCAACAAAATCGAACCTCCCAAAGAGAAACTCAAATTCCTTGAAACTCTCCTCCTGCATCAACAACACAGTCTCATCACCTTCCATTTTCTACTGAAAGCACCAAATCAACTCCCCTTACCCCTGTTAAAACCAACCTCAACACTCCTTCTCCTTTCCACGCGGCAAATCACTCAAACAGAACCCCCAAGGACAGGAATAAACATTCCATACTACTTCCCCGGCCACGATATGTGCTGCATAACATCAAATGTTGTCAGAGCAAAAGGACACAACATTTGTGATGTAAAAAACTCTTAAATCAGTCAGTATTCACTCATCATTATATAAGGTAGCATAATAACTCCAAATATGTTCGTGCCGAGCACCTAACTCTATAGAACCACTAGGCGTTTAGATTAGCAAGTTTAAAAGTGAGAGTGTTGAGAGACGCATCTCGTAAACTTCGATTTGTCCGCGACGTTCAGATCGTTGGTGTGAATATTTGTCGCTTATAAGAGACTCACTTTGTCAGATAATTATCACGATGTACTCCTAAGTAACTTTCATCTCTGTTCAACAAATCTTATTGCCCGATCAATGAGGGGTCTCTTAACTAGTTAAGTGTACTCTGAATGTGTTTTATTGCTCAGTATTTGTAGATGTAGAGGGAAGGCAGTGTATTTTGGATATGATTGAAAACGATGCGGCGTTTCACCTTATTGGGTTTTATGCATCAAATAGTTATGCTGAGTTGTGCTCTATTTTCGGGTAATCGAGCCCTTCATGAATTCTAATCGCCAAATGATGATAGCGGGAGACTAGAACAAAATCCTTGATGCCGATTTAGATCGCGGGACAAGGTTTCGAGATTTTATCGAGGTTTAATCTTCCTGGTGGCAAAACCCCCATGACGAAGTATGGGCTTGGACAGGAAAACTCGACCGATGCAACTACACTTCCAAGTAAGACCGATCGGTTCTTTATTAAACGAGTCGATGTAGGGGTTTTAGATTTTTTAAGTTTCCACAATATAGATTAAATATAAGATGACTAGCTATTGGGAGGTCAACACGTTGTTGTTTGATTTCGAGTACTTTCAGGAAAAGTCTTTACTAAAGCAGGAACTGGCGAGTAATAAGTAATGGGGACATCTTAAAAACATAATAATGTTTCTTATTGCAGATAATAATCGTCGATTTAATCTCAGTTCTAGGTGAATTAAAGCAACATTAGAAACGGAATTAGCCTGGGCGATGGAAGAGGAGTATAGAAGTAGTTTTACTATAATTACAACTGAATCGAACTCTTTGGATATCGGAGAGGATCTTGCGTGCTCATAGGCGTCAACGACTTGGTGATCGACACATCGTCAGTGTCACATTGCCGGAAGGACTTACTGTGACCACAAACGACGCGATCTTTTAGGGTTTTCGATCTTATTTTTAAGATATCTTTGCTAGGGAACCCAGTCTGTCAACGATTTAGACTACTATTCAACCGAATTTTCTGTCTCTATGCGACCGAAGCAGCTGGATGCGAAAGTTGTATAAAAAAGAAACCCTGGAAACAGGTGGAGCTTCGTAAAGCTTTTCGAATCGATGGTTTATCTTACTAATTATATTCAAGCCTGCCGTCCATTTTTGTCCCTTGCTAGCTGTAATATACAACTCCTAATTTAAGAATATGTTCATCCCTCAATATTTTGCCAGGATATTATTAAATAGTTTCACAAGGATAAAAATAATAGGCATTATATACATACTTTTTACAAACGTTAAATAAAAAGTTAAAGATTTGGGCCAAGATCTTAGTAAATTATCTGCAAATCGTCTTGCCTCGCCTTATAAGCTCCAAATGTTAAAGGCTGCACGACCCAGGATACATAGCACATGATACGCATGATCATAGAAATCGTTGTCACTGAAACCGTGCTGATCAATCTAAATCAGTCCAAAACTTTCGATAGAGGGGATCATCGTTTCCTAGAAGCTGTTCTATCATAGCCTGGATTTAGTCTTAAGATCCAGTCCTGGATTCGCCTCATATGCAGAACTCGGAGCGCTGGTAGATGTAAATGGTGTATTCGCCAGGGCTGTCCGCTTTCACCGCTGCTTTATATGCTTACGTTGAAAATTTTTCTTCGCAGGCTTGGAGTATATTTGGTACTTCGCAGTATTATATTGCCTCCTGCTTGCATCACGATTAAGTATTTCGCCTACGACGTCGCCACGACCGTGCCTGTAACGAGCAGTGTCGAGGCTAAAGTTGTCGACATAGAAATAAAACGGAATAAAGAGGTGACAGAGGCCAAAATTATAAACGACAAGCTAGTGGGCTTACGCATTGGTGTCTAGCGGGAGGTATTCTTCAGAATAGGATGAGAGGATGGATTTTAAAAGCTACTCGGCGTTTGGTTTCGCCTAGATATCCAGTTGGAGAAAAATTGGTCGGATATATTGGAAGCTGTTCAGGCCACAGTTTATCTTTGGTATTTTAGAAACTTTACTTTATCCTCTCATTCTTTGTTGTCTATCAGTACTTCCACTCCCTGACACCTCACTAGTATATCTAATGCATGCTCTGTTCAAGTTCTTGTTGCGTGGAAAGCAAGATATGAGTCGTCGGAAGATCTGTTCTCTACATTCGTCGACATACTCTTCGCCTAACCTCTCGAGACTGAATGTGTAAACATTATGAGGGAAATAGCGAATTGTGATAAGAATACACTAAGAAAGCTTTTCCGGCTTTGAAAAGTGTGCATTCGGTTAAGGCAAAGGCACACAAGTTGATTCGAAACGAGTGTTATTTTATCGCAAATATCTACAGCCTTTAAAGCTCCTTCTATGAAAATAAATCGCTCTAACACCCAAATGTTCTCCCGTAAAGCACTATATATATGTTCTATATAGTGTTATGGTCAGGGGATCTGCTCGAGCCGATAGAATTGAGAAGTTCTTAATATTACCTAGAGAGCCTGTGATGATGTGTTTAGAAAATGACAAGGCATCAATAACCTTGCTGCTAATTACAAATTCCTTCTGGGTAAAAGCCTCTATGTAGCGGGGTTTGAGAAAGTTCTCTTCGATGCGGAGACTGAGAGAAAAACCTCGATTACACTTTCTTCCAATGTGCTATCATACCTCCATTGTCAGAGTTAGTTGAAGGTTTCGCAGTTCGCATCTTGAACGGGCAGTTTTTACTTCTAGAATCGGTGTCAACTTGCTGAAATTGGGCATTGGCCATGAAGAAGAAGGAACGTTACATTTTTCTTTGCTTGCTAGCTTTTATGAGAGGCGTGATTTGTTCGACGCGACAGAAGGAAGTTTACTGGGATGAGACCTTCAGTGCTTCCTAACTTGTTATCATATTCAAATACGACCGAAAAAATCCGTATTAAGCTGAATAGGGTGAAACTCTCATCAGCAAATTTCAATGAAAGTTTCGCGTTTGTGTTAAGCGAATGATACTAATTTAGTTAGAGGGACCGAACGTTGACAAATCACGTAACCATTTTAGCTAGCGTAGGCTAGTTTTTGGTTTTCCTTTTATAACTTAGCTAGAGTAGCCTGTTTAATTTTGTTCATTCTTACCCCGTTTACTTTTCCATTTTGATTCTATAATCCCCCTTTCAAAACCGAATTAGGTGACAAATTTGCTGTTTTATCAGTGATTTGTAAGAGTTAGTTTTAGGGGAACTGCATTCCTTCTCTCGACTGGCAAAACTGCTTATCTGACATATTTCCTAGTAAAGGATTTTTATACGAAACCGAATTATTTATCTCTTATAAATTTCTCTCTGGTTCAAAGTATCGTAGGTTTACAACAAGAGGAGTTCCTATTTTTCTCCCCCAAGATTAAGTGCTTCCACCGCTACCAGTTTACATCGGAACCAATTCTAAATTGCCTAACTATACTGGGATTGCTCCGTTATTAACTGGTTATTAGATACTGAAACAAAAATGTAGTAGGCAAAACAAAAAAAATATACAACTAAAAACAAAAACTCGCTTCTCGCAGACACGTGGGTCGTAACAAGCACAATCTACTCGCCAGAATCACCTACACACAATCTGCAGAACGCCCCCTCTCCTTTCTAGTGTCCTGCCTTTATAGCGGCCGGGATTTAATATTTTTCCTGTCGCCCAGCCGCACTGATCCTGTAGGGTTGACAACGACACCGCCCAGAGCTTTTATGGCGTCGATCCCTAGAAGTAAGTCAAACCCCAGCGGTTTGCCACGCACCACCAACACATCGATTCTGGCAGACACACCTTCGTCAGTGGACACAGAGACCGCTCCAACACCGCAGCACGCATGGGACATTCCACCAATCGTTTTGACATCTACGTTCGTTTTTCTCCAAGACCGACACCGGTCTGCATGTAAAATAGTCCTAGAGCATCCTGTATCAACAAGCGCCACACATCGCGTCCCGTCAACCTGGATGCTTATCACCGGGAGCGTCGTGCTCGCATCTTGGTGGGGAAGGAGACTGGCGCTTATGCGTCCTCCCCGTGCTCGTTTCCCGAGCAATTCCGAGCCCAGTGTCCACTTTCACCGCAACGGTAACACCGTGTTCCACGTTTTCGACAGTCCTTTGCAAAGTGGCCTTTCGTATTGCACTTGAAACAGGTCGCACTAACAGGAATATTCTGGGCCCTGTGGTTGTTGGGTGAGCGTGTGGCCGCAACCACGTCCTGATTGTGTTCCCCAGTTGTCGTCAAAATTCTTGCTCTCGACATTAGTTCCCCCATGGTCAGGACTTTGATGCTCGGCACATGTTGAAGAGCAGTTGAGATAGCGTCAGGGAACCCAGTGACGAAAGTCAATTTTGTGAGTCTCTCTAAGCCATCTCCTGTGAATCCGGCCAATCCAACCAACTGCCTGATTTTGTTGACGTAAACATCCACACGTTCGCCAGCCCATCTAACCATAGTTATTTTTCTGTATGCTGCAAACGCGTCGTCGGTAAATGCCTCCTTTAATCCGGTCTATTTCTCTTTGATCGTCCTCCTCCATTTCCATGTAGAAGGCCAGTGCATCACCTTCCAGATATAAAGGTAGCAGACTCGCTACATCATCCACCTGCTGAAGTTGTGCGACAAGTCTCACTTTTTTCAGCCACGCTACAACGTCTCCCTCACCAGAGAACGGCTTGATAATATCGCTGCTTATCCGCACCTTCGCTATAGTCGAGCCGAAATAGCTTGAAACAAAAATGTAGTAGGCAAAACAAAAAAATATATACAACTACAAACAGACGGAACAAAAACTCGCTTCTCGTAGACACGTGGGTCGTAACAAGCACAATCTACTCGCCAGAATCACCTACACACAATCTGCAGTGTCCTGCCTTTATAGCGGCCGGGAACGACATATTTGCATAATCGCGCGAGAGCAGACGTGATTCAACGATAATCACATTGGGTAAACGCTCATAAAAGCACATGGACGTCATCTTGGAACTCTCTCTTTCGCTCAACCCAAAACAGACGTATCCGAGGTAAGCTCTATTTCTCATTTTGGTTACTGCTAATTCTGCTACAGATACACAGATATTCTATGCATTTACTTATTCATAAATAATAATATCTACCTTTCTGAAGTACGCCCATTCTGATTGGTTGAAAAATTTTCCAATTCCGTTATTCGATTCTTCACTACATAAACGAACAGTTACTGAATTTTAAACATAGTGTCATTGACATAGTGTCATTGACATAAATATTCTTTCATACTTTTGGCAACAATTTTTTTTCGTTTATCGTTGCATTACTGCGACACGGAAATTCATTACATTCTACGTCATCAACCTTAAGTAATAAATGTTTTTTCTTTACTCACACTCTATATTCATTCCTCCCATCCCTCTGTCTCTTGCTCTATCACTGCCAGTTTTTCTCTTGCGTGTGATTTATGTCTGTGTATTCGTTTATGCATTTAGCTGGCTGAAATAGATTGCTAAAAATAATGCAAAATATACAACTACCTTTTTTACATTCCGCATTTATTTATGTATTCATAATTTAAACGAAAAATAATATCGACTACGACCACATGATAAGTACCGTTAAATATCTATTTCTTTCTATCTCTCGCTCTCAATTAATTATGTATTGACAGATTAAACGAAAAATAATACCGTCTACGTTTGTTTTGATCACGTGACATGTGCCGTTATCTCTCGCTCTCCTTTAATTAGGTATTTACAGAATAAACGAACAAATGATATCGAGTACTGTTGTTTTGATTCTGTGACACATGCCATAATATATCTATCTCGCTCTGTGTGTATGTGTGTGTGTCTTTCTTTCTCTCTCTCTCTCTCTCTCTCTCTCTCTCTCTCTATATATATATATATATATATATATATATATATCATTCAACCACGGTAGTGGTTGAATATATGCTTAAGTCCGAAATTGAATGAATCGAGACACATTCAAACCCCCAGCACTAATTCCGTTCGCAACCAAATTTCAAACAGGTTATATAATTGGATAGAACACCTCATTAGCTACATTTTGAAAAAAAAATTTCGAAAATTGGTTCAGTAGAAAAAAAGTTACAACAAAATATGTGGGTTCACAAACAGGAGAATAAGTACATAAGTGACTAACGCTTTTTTTATTTTGCATAACTTTTTTTGTATATAAATATTTTTTACTGGGATTTTCCCAATATGACACGTTAGCGTAACGGTTAGAGTACCGGGTGTTGGTGGAAAGATTTTAGGTTCAATCCCGTGTATCGTTTTTTTTATAATTAAAAAACCGAACTTTTTTTTAATAACTAATTTTTTTTAAACTCTCCTTATGATTTTATAGCAAAAAATTGGTGAATTTATCGATTAAAATATTAGTGAATTCTATGATATACATATTCTTTGAATGAACTCAAATTTTTCGTTATCACATTTGATGAAAAATGTAGTCCCATTTTGGCAATGCGTCTGATCAATGATGCTTTTGAACCCGCGACCAGCACTGCGATGTCATCAGTAGCAGCCTAGGCATAAATATTCCTATTTATAAACTCCTTTAAAAGAGGATTCAGCATACAGTTCCATAGTAAAGGTGATAAAATCCCATTTTGTGGGTTTAATTTAACTACTTACCTTTTAACAGTTGCCCTCAGTAGTTCTACTTGAACTGTTCTGTGCCTCACCATATACTCAATCCAACGGATGAGTACTGGTGGCACATTGAGTTCTCGTAGCGACTTGAACATACTACTGAAGGGTATGTTGTCAAAAGCTCCAACGATATCTAAAAAGACACCGAGTGCCATCTTCTTTTTTGTTAGTTTACGCTCTATACAGATCACGAATTCATGAGCCGCAGTCTCGGTAGAGACCCTGGCTCGGAACTACTGTGATTGAATGATAAATATTGCATAAATGTGTGTTTGAGAGCTAATTTTTTTTGACAATCATTGATAAATATTATAAATGTATATATTAATACAATAGCAATGCCTGGAAAAATCATGGATTATATGGAAAAATGCGCGCATGAAAAGTAATATTCTTAAGATTTTATTAAACCTGGAAAAGTAAAGGACAAGAAATTCAACCTGGAAAAGTAAAGAACAAGATATTCTAGTAAAGTAAAAAATAAGAATTTTTTAGACTTAAAATATTGCAGCTAAAAATAAAATTTGAATATTGATAAATATTTTATTTATTATTTGCATATGTTGTTGTTTATTGTTGGGTTAGAAAGAATTAAATGATCCTAATTATGATATAATAAAATTATTAATTTCTATGTAAATTATAAAATTAATAATTCCATCTACTAACTAACTAACTAATGAATTAATTTTATTCAGACAATTTTCACAACATAAATATATGCAAATAATAGGGGGGAAATAAGTTCAATCCAGCGACTGACACCCTTTCTAACTCAACAATAAACAACAACATATGCAAATAATAAATAAAATATTAATCAATATTCAAATTTTATTTTTAGCTGCAATATTTTAAGTCTACAAAATTCTTATTTTTTACTTTACCAGAATATCTTGTTCTTTACTTTTCCAGGTTGAATTTCTTGTCCTTTACTTTTCCAGGTTTAATAAAATCTTAAGAATATTACTTTTCATGCGCGCATTTTTCCATATAATATATATATATATATATATATATATATATATATATATATATATATTATATCGTTTTTTCTCTAGCGACTACGTTTGAACTACTCGAATTCTTTAACTGAGTACTTTTTTTTACTTATTTATCATTTATTTACTTATTTATTTACTTCCGGACTGTTATCCTCATAACTATTTTCTTAGTATCCTCATTTACATTTCATTTTCTTGAGATTAGTAATTTGTAGATTTATTTATTTATTTATTTATTTGTCGACTGTTATCCTCGCCAACGTCGTGAAATAACGACTATAAGACATGAGGGAAACAGTCCACAAATAAATAAATATATAAGTACATAAACTATTTTCTGTATTTATTACCTAATAGTTTTTGCATGAATGCGACATGCCTATTTAAAAGATACCATCTCTTACACTTCAACATCATTGTTTTTTTCGATTTCCGATTTTCGATACAATACCAAGAAGGTACCAAATGTTTACGAACATTATCATTATTTAAATTTGAATGAACCATTTTCTGTCAAAAAAAGCAGGTGCGAAAATAAAGATTATTTTCATAAGAAAAAAAAAATTCCACACTATTTTCTTTCTTATAAAAGACATACGTTTTGTCTTTTTTGGTTTTCCATTTAAACACACTGACCAACTGCAACGCGTGGCCGGGTATAGAATTTTGTAAATATTTATCATTCCTTTTTTGTATATAAAATGATTACCCCCCCCAAATCGTAATATTCGATTCTTCACTGCATAAACGAACAGTTACTGAAGTTTAAACATAGTGTCATTTACATACGTATTCTTTCGCTTCTTCGACAACTATTTTTTCTATATTATTTAAATTACAACTTCCGTTTATCATTGCATTATATATTTATTGTCATTTCGGAGCTTTTAGTAGATTATTCGTGGAGTGATTTCGATATTGTGGTAAAAGAGTCTAATTAAATAAATTTTAGACAGAATATCATTAATCTTATCCCCAATTAGTGGTCTTGTGCCTCATTTTATTATTTATTGTATAAATATTTAAAAATAAATATCTACACTCATAGAGATACAAATATATTGCAGCATCTAAGGAAGAAGACATGTTTGTTAACAAGAAGGAAAAGTTCTGCCAGATTGCAGATTTCGTCGTTCCAAAATACAATGAGAATATCAAGAAGACTGAACAACGAAACATATACACGGAATTGGCCAGAAAAGTGAAAGGGATATGGAAGATGAACCAAGTCAACAGAACACCAATAATAGTAGGAGTATTAGGAAAAATCCCGAGAAACTTTAAAAAGAGAATAAGATAGATTGGAATCATGGGGGTGGCTGGAAATATAAAGCGGATAACAATTTGTATATAAAATGATTATCCCCCCTAAATCGTCATATTCGATTCTTCACTGCATAAACGAAGTTACTGAAGTTTAAACATAGTGTCATTTACATACGCATTCTTTCGCTTCTTCGACAGCTATGTTTTGTATATTATTTAAATTACAACTTCCGTTTATCATTGCATATCATATATATTTATTGTCATTTCGGGGTTTTTAGTAGATTATTCGTGGAGTGATTTTGATATTGTGGTAAAAGAGTCTAATTAAATAAATTTTAGACAGAATATAAAACGGATAACAATAATGAAACGACTGAAATATTAAGGAAATCCTTAAATGTACAGACTAACATACATGAGCTACGAACACAGGAACTTCAACAGTAAAACAAAATGATACATGAATACCATTGAAACAGTATAATTGTAAGTTGCTCCCCTAAAATATATTGCAGTGTGAGCATCAACTGGCATCGCAACAAATAGTCGTGAAGTGTCAAGGAAAACGGAAAGACTAAGGAGAGAAAATACTAACCAGATCTCCACTGGATTAATCCTAAGCGGCTGAGACCTTGGAGAGGCTTATTGCCATTCAAATTCAAATGAAGGCCAATAATTAATTTCAACGAATAATCAATAGTACAGGGCTGTCGCGATAACGCAGATTCATTTACAAATGTTATGGAAAAGAGGTGGAGAGTACTAGTAATCTGGTGAGACTTGTTGTCAACTAGACTCAACGGAACATTACAGATTGTTGACAGTCTTTGATGATGGCCTGTGTGAAAACTCCTAGTGGTGACAAATAATAATTCTTTCTTGATTTCGAATTCTGTGTTTTTACTGCAATACGGTTTTGACTTGGTGACAAGTAAAGAGGCGGGCTATGCTGGATTAGTTATTTTCATAACTTCTTTTTTTCTTCTAATCCTAGGTTGCTCAACCGCACCCGTTTCTTGTCTTTCTCATTTTCTCTCATTCTTTCATACTCGTATGTTTTATCCGTATTTTTCATTTCCAACGTTATTCTAATTGTTTAGTTTTTGATTTTGTTAATAACTACTGTGCACCATCTGAGCAACACAATTATAACCATGGAAAGAGAAAGATATTTTGAAGCTGGCAATTAGACATTTGCGGTGTCCTTCTGAACAAAAAGCTGAAAATTCGCCAGGAGCTTACTATGTCGAATCGCTTAGCCAAAATAACACCCCCTCCCCACAAAAAATAGTCACAGAAGATACAACAGATAATAATAATGAAAACGGCTGAAACATTAATTAAACGCTAGAATGTAGAATCTAACACGTATAAGCTACAAACGATAACCGGGCATATAAAAACTGCAACAGTAGAAAAACAAAAAAGATAGCGGAAAACCATATGGAATCAAGAAAACCGAAACAGTATAATTATAAGTAACCCTCTCCCCCAAAAAATGGCAACAACTGGCACCACACCGAATAGCTGTAATGGAGCAAGGAAGATGGAAATACCGGAAAGAAAAGCACTTACCAAACCTCATTCAGATAAGTGTGAAGAGGACTGAGACCAGAGGAGGTCATATTGGCATCCAAATTAAAACCATGGAAGGAGCAAAATATTTTTTACCTGGCCAGTAGACACTGGTGGGGTTCTTAAAGCTGAAAAAATCGCTAGAAGCTTATTATGCCGAATCGCCTGGCCGTAATGACGTAATGCCGTAATGACGAGAAATGCAAAGAGAAAGTCACACAATAGTTTATTTTTCTAAGAATAATACATTTCTAAACATTTCTTTTTCTAATGCTGTTTTAGAATTAAACTCTTACTTATGCTGCGCTTGTTTTTTTTTTTTATTTCGCAGTTTATTCTAAACTTCTCGTGTCTGAATGCCTCTTCTTGTTACTTTTCGTTTAATTTTTCATTAAATCTTTTTAAATACAAAGCTGTTGAATCGCACCCCGTTTCCGTCTGTTTTTCATTTTTTGTTTATCTTTCTGTTTTCAAAATACTTTTTTTTTTTTATCTTTTTTCTTTCTTTCGTTTTCTTTCTTTCGTTTTCTTTCTCTTCGTTTTTCTTTTCTCTCTCGTTTCTAAATTCTCTCCCTGTTCTTCTCTATTTCCTTGTTTTCGCATTCTTTCTGTTTTTCTTTTTTTGTTGGTTTATTTGTTGTTTCAGTCTGCTTGTTTTTTTTTTCGTTCGTTTCTTCTTTCAGTATTTTATCCTTTTATGCTCTTTTCTTTTGTTCCAGTTCTTTTTCTTCTTATTTCTTTATTGCTAACGTACCTTATCTCTTCTGTCTTTTTTCTTTCTTTGTTTTCTTTTTCTTTCCGACTTCTTTTTTCTTTCTTGGTTTTCTTTTCCCTTCTTTCTTTCTATTTCGTATTTATCCTTCTTATTTTCTCTTGTTTGATTATACCTGTATTCTTTGTTTTATTTTCATATACATTTTTTTTCCTAATTGTTCACTGTTTCGTATTAAAACTTCATCCTCAGTTTTCTATCTGAACACATTTTCATTCCATTCTTCTTTTCACATTTATTTCCACGTATTCTTATATCCATCTAATCCAAGTTTGTTCAATCCCACTTCTTTCTCCTCATATTTGCAGTCCTCATTTTGATCATTGTTTTATACATGTATTCATGATCTTTTTTTATTATTATTTTCTCAATTGCTCATTCTTTTTTTATGACTTCATCCTCAGTTTTTCTCTCAATCATCCTCTTGTCTTTAATTAAACAATCTCTATACCTCCGTTTCAATTACCTTGACTCGCATTTTTAATCTTGTATCTCGCTGAGCTATTCTCCTTTATTTGCATGCTAAATCACAGCAGCTGCCCAACATCAAAGGGCCGACAAAAGCTAAGAGGGCGAGGGCACTCGCTGTGTTCATTGATTCCCGGGCGAAATGAAATTGGCAGCCAGCCGTCAGAAACGAAGCCATGGAACAATGCTCTTTGTTCATCGATTATTATTTGTTTTTTTTCTTCAAAAATCTAAATTGATTCAAGTTAAATAAAAGAAATATATTTTGATGAAGTGCACGATCACACTATAATAATAATAATAATAATAATAATAATAATAATAATAATAATAATAATAATAATAAAAAAATAATAGTAAGAACAACACTGATAATAATAATAATAATAATAATAATAATAATAATAATAATAATAATAATAATAATAATAATAATAATAATATGCTGATGCGATATTAACTATATACCGATAGCCATTGATCATCTTATGAAAAATTTAAAAGCTTTCAATTGAATATTGAAAACGTAAATGCGAAACCGCTTAAAATGATATTGAATTGACAAAAATCAAAGTCCACTTAAACAATTGCCATTATACCTAATAACAATACTCACACACGTACACACATATACAGTAAAAATTAACCGTTTTAATAAAATCCGTTATTTTCTAACTATTTCTTGTAATTGCTAACATTATAAAACATATACTATACATGAAATTTCTTTGCTTTATGGCTACGGGCGTAGCCAGACGTGCTTTACGTGATTTTTGGAACCTCTTCGAAGTTTTTTTCCCTATTTTAAAGCAACCATGTCAGAAAAATAGCACAAGGGAGTTACGGCTATTTTAAAGTCTGTCATTTTTCTCTTGGAGAACGGCTTGCCTCTAAGCGGGCCAAGATTGATCGGACTTAAGGCGGAATTTGTGTGAATTGATTAACCTTTTAGTGTCAGAAATACACGTATTTGCTAGTAACTTGCTTGAAAACTCAAAATACTTCTTGTCTGAAATACAAAATGAAGTAATATCGATTACAAGTCAACTGACTGAGGAAAACTCGTGTTCGAAGCGAACAGTCTGATGCATTCTCAATATTAGTTGATGAAACAACGGATGTAGCAACTAACTCTTACATTGCTGTTGTGGTTCAGTATTATAGGAAATTGCGAAATAGAGCAGAGGTCTTTGAGAGTTCTGGGCAAAAACTAAAATGCCGAGTCACTTGCCACCCCATGCAGTAACTGGTAAGGCTACTGCAGAAAGCTTTGATAACTTGATTGCAGAATTAGGCATCGACAAAAAGAAATTGGTGTGCATTCACTTTGATAGTTGCAAACTTATGGCTGGAGCAGAAAATAGTGTTTATGCGAACTTGCAGAAGGTTTGCACAAATTTGCTGCACTGCTTATGCTACAATCCCAAAACAACCTGTCCTTGTTGAAGACGTTTTAACAATTTACAATTAATAGCTAAAAGTATTGGCTGAAATCACTGCATTCTTTTGCAATGCCAAACACAACTATTTTTTATAAGAGTACAGAAAGACCAGTCATTGAAATTTCTAAATCTCTTCCAAATAAGATGGTAATATGCTTAAGAGTGTTCTGAGAGGCTTATATCTATATATGAAGATATAGTTTCCGCCCTATGTGACGTAATCAACCTGAGGGTGCAATTTGCCCTCAATGGGGAGCTGTATATCCCCCCGGGGGCATGAAAAGGGCCGAATAACTATGCTAAGATCGATTCCGGGTAGCGACAGATATCCCGAGGAGTTGAAATAGAGAATATAAATATATATTTCATTTCATTGTCAAAATAGATATTGTTTGGAAGTCAGAGAAATATATTTTGCATTTAAAATTGATGACAGGGACTTAGAACAATAACAATAACTTTGTGGCCTTGTCGAACTCAAAAGCCAGATGTCGGACTGACAGGGATGACCTTAGGGGTCATGGAAATTTAATATATCTGTAAATCTCAGATCACAAATTGGTGAATTACACACCCGCAAAATCTGGGGTTTCCCGATTCCGTGGCGTGATCTGATTGACTGAGGAGATTTCCAACCCCGACCATACACCACTATTAATACGAATGTCGCGCGGAAATTATCCAGTTTCGAAGCAGTTTCCGAATGAGTTTGTGCACGAACTCGAAGTAAACCGCCGTTCCCCGAAGACGTGACCCCTCCCCCAAAAACCGTCTGACGCTGTCTGTGAAGAGATTGAGACTTAAAAACTTACTAACAATTGAACGATATTTATAAAAACATTTGTACATAATTTCGTGAATTAATCCTCGTAGAATAGAGTTTCAGGTGTCTGTTTTTCTTTCTGCCCGCGGCTTCGATATTCGCTTTCAGCATACAGGATTCAATGTAACGACCCTCAGAGAAGGACCAGGCCATCCGAGCCGAGTTTCCAGATAAAAAGGGGTCCTAGCCGTGCTTCATCAGTGAGGGGTTACACCTATACCTCACATGGAATCATAAACATTGACTCAACAGTTAAGATCAAAGCCGCAAACTTAATTGTCAAGATGGGGAACCAAGAAAATATTCTGTTTCTTTATCGATTTAAAAAAATGCAGCCAAGGTCATCCAGTACTTTCGGGCATCCAAGTAAGATTATGCTACTGCATAAAAGCAACAGAAAACTTGAAAATTGTGGTCTCAATTCTCAAAGAAAGGTGGACTAAATAATTTTGTTCTGACTATGGTCACTGTAATGCAGCAATTGGAGCCGCAATGAGACTTAACAGGAATTATTTGACTCAAGCGAAAAACTTTAAGCAAATCATGTTTGAGACAATTTTTGCTAAAACTTTCGAAAAGCTCCTTATTGAGCTGGGGAGTATTTCGTCAAGTCTGTATTCAAATATCATTGAGCAAAAAAATTTCAGCATACCAGAATTTGGAGATAATTTGCACGGAGAAGATAACGCTAACAAAAACAGCTTGTTCTTGACCTGGAATATATCAAACAAAGCAAAAAACGATTTCTGTGGAATGCAAACTATTTACAAATACACCAGCAGTTACAAATATCACGCAGCTGCATTTATTGTCAGGTTCCTTTTTACTCTCCCGGGATCCAATGCATAACTAAAAGGCATGTTCTTGACGAGGATTTTGACTCCATTCAGACCTACAATGAATCAGACTCGAATATCGAACTATGTCAATATTGCGACAAATAATAAGTTGATACCACCAGCAGAGAATGTTTTGGCGCAATTTACAGAGGTTGAGTCAAAAAGATTAAAAAATTTTATTTTAATATTTTTTTTTGCACTTTCTATTTCCGTCTGAAAACATTCAAATCGTGCCTATAAATTCTGAAGGCGACTTAAAAAAGTTTGGACCCTCTTTGATTTTTTTTTCTGGCTATATCCGTGAGCTAGCGAGTAGGTCAGCTAGTTATATATACAATACACATCAAAATGTAGTAATTTAGGTTAAACAGTTCGGAACAAATAAATCTATATATGTATAAAAGTGAAAATGAGTGTGTGTGTGGACACTTCTCAACCTACATACTCAAAAAAATTTTCATTTACAGACTTGAAATTTCCTATATAAATTTTTTAAGCATATAAACAATTATTCGGTAAAAAGAACTGCTAAGCGGAAAAAAATAAAAAAAATATGTGGGAGTCGTCAGATTTTTATACGTTTGCTGTTTCAGGAATGCGCATGCGTGAATTGCTCATATAACAAATGTTAAGAATAAGCAGGTGCAAAACACTTCTTAGAAATCGCATTAAGCTGGCCTAATAGTTATCGTACTTGATCGTTATGTTGAAGTTTCGGGTTTGATCTCAGCCTGAATATTATTTTCTTTAATTACAAGAAGTAAACTGTTAGGAAAAAATATAACACTCGCTTGCTCATGTCTACGTTTCTGTAGGAATTAAACTATAATATTTATGCGTATATTACCACCGGGTAACGCCGGACGGTCTGCTAGCATTAAATATTAGAAAACAAAAGACATGCCAAAATAATTTTGATTCCAAAGATAACAAGACGAGTGCGAATTAACGACTAGAAAGGCCAGAAACGGCCAGACGCTATGCCTGCCTATGTCACGTTTATTGTATACGTTTATAGAACTGTCGCTCTAATCGTAACGTGGATGTTACCGTTGAATCGTTGCTTCGCATTTTATACATACATGAATAGACATAAACAACATGCCCTGCGAACGAGTGCGGCGTATTTAAAAGAGGCAACACGAAACCTAGTATTTACTGACGAAATGGTCTTTATCAATAAATATGCCAGTTTTTTTGTAGACGTTTAGCTTACAACTGATATAATAAAACTTATTTAAAAAAAAGGGGGGGACGCAGAAAAATAGAATTTAAAAATAAATTTGCGACTATCTTAATTAATTATGCATTAATATGCTTTATTTAATCAGATGTTCATAAATTATATTCTGATTATATTCCGTTACATTGAATGCCTGTAAATAGGCGAAAACTGTGAAGTAACGCTTATATATATATATATATATATATATATATATATGAATCTTATGTTGCGCGAGAATGTAATTGATGATGGGATATTTTAAAACTGTAAAATGTAAGATGATTTTGTAAGTTTTGTAATAGTACATCTCTATCCTTATATTCTAGCAAATGAAACAAGATATTTGAATGACGCGACTTAAATTTAGACATTTTAGTCTAAAACATGGAAAAAGATAAAATAATGCGATTTTCCTAAAAAGTTTCCATATTAACAGCAATCTCCAGCGACACTGTACACCGTAGAAGTAGATGCTATTAGCAGTTAAAAT
This sequence comes from Euprymna scolopes, assembly GCF_053919585.1. NCBI lineage: Eukaryota > Metazoa > Mollusca > Cephalopoda > Sepiida > Sepiolidae > Euprymna > Euprymna scolopes. The sequence goes on along the minus strand of NC_136482.1, from coordinate 44,257,285 downwards.
ATGTGCGTCTCTCTCTCTGTTAATGATTGTACTGAACGTCGTTCTCCCACAATGTATGGTGGCACTGGAGACTTCTTTTTTTTTACAAAGTGGTCACTACTTATCACGGCCCGGAAGCCACTCAGGGATAAGGGTTATTTCGTGTACAGTACGTTAGTGTCGATATTTGATAAAGTGTTTACTTAAGAGGGCGGTTCATCAGGAATTTGTTTATGTTGGACTTGAAGACATCCAGGTTGTAGTCGGATAGGAAACAGGCAGACGGAACAGAGTTCCACAGGCGTGCACTTCTAAGAAAGAAGCTTTGTTCATGGAATCCACGTTTTGGTTTTGACATGGATAAAGAGTGAAGAAAATTTAACACTGCAACTTTTTTTTAGTCAAATCGCAGATATCATTCCACGTTTTCCTATATGACTACTGTTAAGATACTAAAATGTATGTCTGAATTCTAGTGGCTCCCTTTAATCATTTTGTTTCATTTGTTGACGTATTTTCACACAAAAATACAAGTAACTTGAACGGAAGCAAAACGAAAGCATGTTTTTTTGGAAACACATTGACATACCTGGTTGACATGTAAAGACTTCTGGGTCGAAGCCTACAATTATCAGTGAAATAGAGAGGGATTATGTAAATTGATTCCCAATAGATATCTTTAAAATTTCATGAAAATCGAAGGTATCTGAATCCTCACTCGGTTATTTTTTCTTTGTATAAAACTAAATAAAACTAAATATAGCGTACATTATTCATCCTTATGCAGAAAATGTGTTACAAATTTTATAATTAATTATTTTAGTCGAGAATATTTTACATACAAATATATAAATAAATACACACACACACACACACACACATATATATATATATATATATATATATATATATATGGTTAACTCATATATATAGGTATATATATATATTACTTTAATATCCACACTAGTACATAGAATTTGAACCAGGTTCGAAAACAAGATTCCAACAAAAAAGTTAACTACCTTATCTTCACGGAACTAAACTATACCAACTAAGACGCTCGCATGCCATGCAGCGATATGGAAATTGGTTAGGACGAATGTATATCAGAGCTGGAAAGAAGGGCTAAACGGAAAACTTACAGCGTGAAGAACCTAGGATAGCAAGAAAAATACAGACACTTATTCGTATAGAACAGAACGATTCAATTCAGCATGCCAAGATTCGAGAAAATATCGACAGAGAATATATACGTCATGGAAGAAAATCTTGTAAAACAGAATTACCAAAGCAAAAGCACTGCCACTACCCAACTAGCCGTGACTGTGACAACGTACAGCTTTGGCATGAGCGACTAGCCATAAAGGGTCAGAAACAAAGTGGACACTTAAACGCGGAAAACGTTGACACTGCACTGATTAACATACAGAAACCAATGTCTGCCAAATCTGTATTTATCCACAGGAGCGGGAGGTATAGGTCTTTCAGAGGTTGATCATCAGCAGCATGCCACTATCATGAGCTCTCAAAATCAAAGCTCAAATAGCAAGGAGAACAATTTCCATTACGAAATCGGTTAAATATTTTGGACAATGAATGAAACAGAATCCAAAAACAAGTCTGCTACAGAAATGACTGAAAAGAGTCGCCAAAACACACCAAAAACTTCCATAGCAAAAATCTGGAAAAAGGGCCAAGCAACGGCGTACCAAGTATTTTCTGAATCAATTAACCCATAAATATAGATATAAAAAGCTCTATTAATTGGCAAAAAAGAGGATCGTTCCACTATGAGCAGGGGGTGGTTAAAATGGCTCCCCAAGATCATGGCTTAAAAAAATAAGTGGTTTCAGCAATTACAAGTGCAGTTTCTGCTACACAGAAGTAGAGAATGTGAGCCACTATACATTCAGCTGTATGGTTCTGCTGGAGAACGGCTAATATACGATGCGACACAATAGTGGGTAAATAGCTCCACTGGACGATCTGTAAGTACTTTAACAGTGAATGCTCTGACAAACTGCAAGCACTTGTGCCCCCTCGACATAAATACCCCCGACAAACTCGACAAGTAGCTAAATCCTCCCCCTTCACGGTAGAGATCCCTAGATGTAAGAGAGCCTTCTACTCCAGTAGTTTCTTCCTCAGAACAGCTAGACTTTGGAATTTCCTTCCGGGTCCCTGCTTCCCCAACTGTACTGACATGCAGAAGTTCAAGTGTAACGTGAACATACATCTTGCTGCCCAACTCCCTACACAGTGCCCCTGATGCTTATGTCTCTGATATTAATCCACTACAGCAAAGTGGCAATGTGCCTTGTTTGGGGTGAAAATGTAATAAAAAAATATATATTTAGACAATTGCACTGAAAGGGACGATCAGAATCTTAAAAAGATCTCTCGCTTGGAATATATGAGATAGCAGGTGAATATTTGGCATTCGCTAAAATACCCTATCCCCAGCTTAAAAAAACATAAGGAAAGCAATGTATACTTATATATATGTGCTTCATCTATACTAACAATTATCATTGTAGCTATATATACAACTGTTTTGTAAATCACATATTTGAACAATGAACGACCTATGACCCGTTGGATCACGACCGCTATCATTATTTTCGACGCTGATCCTATTAAGAAAATCTATAACATATAATTAATGAATTCTTTTTGCCCTACTAGAGCAACACATATTTTGACTTCTGTAGTATAATGTAAACGCTAATATTCATATTGCTTTGTTATCTCAGACGCGTCAATGGTGTGATAAAAATGATCTGTAAAGAGAGTTACTAGTTGTTTAGATGTTCATGAAGTCATTACGATGAAAATTGCTGAATCAAGTCACACCAAGTAGAGAGAGAAGGCCATTGATATCTAAGTTTAGAGAGATTTTTGGTTCAGTTAATTGCAATTTAACACTAATAAGAATAATTAAAATAATTTTCGTTTCGAACATAACTCAATCTCCAAACTAACTATTCGTAGTATCATTCACACAGGTAAGTGAAGAAAGCCTTAGGGAAACTAACGTTTCAGAACTCAGCTCTAGTTACACACACACACACACACACACACACACACACACACACACACACACACACACACACACATATATATATACATATATATATATATATGTATTATGTTGTTACAAAAATAATGACCGCCTAAAATGATATGTTTTGAAAAGTCATCTTACTTAACACAAGATTTTTAGTTCTTTTTAGGGTTATATACTAATTAATATTTTTTAATTTATTTATTTTCAGGCAAAATTTTTTTTGAAAGCATACAGGACCCTCAATGATGAATAATCCAAAATGTGAACTTCGCCTCCTTATGTTGCAGGAGTTCAAACTTCGACATAATGCCTTCGAAATTTCTGCTAATGTCAATAGAGCATGGGGAGAGAGGTTCCAAGTGATCGGACAGTAGGAAAGTGGTTCCAAAAATTTCGGTAGTGGAGACGAGAGCTTTGCAGATCAAGAAGGTAGAGGGCGAGCATGCAGTCTTGACAAAGAATAATTACAAGCAGTTGTTGAGAAAAATCCTCGTCAAAATGTCAGAGAAATATCTCAGACACTTTACGTAAGTACTGCAACAGATTCATGCCATTTACAGGGCATTAGAAAGGTGAAAACACTCGATAAATTGATCCTTCATGATCTTAATGAGAATCAAAACTTAGGGGATGTGAAGTCTGCCCAATGCTTTGTGTGTGTAACAGCATTGATCCCTTTCTTGCCCGAATTGTCAAGTGACGAAAAGTGAATACTTTATGCGAGTTTGATGGCCTGCAATCGCTGTTATCCATTACAGCCTTTTGTGAACCAATCAGAGTATTACAGCGGATATCTACTGCAACCTACTCGCCGAGATTGATGCTTCCTTGCAAAAAAAGAGGCCTGCCTTAGTGAATCAATATGGTCCAATTCTGCATCAGGATATCATGCGGCTACATGTTGCAAAATCGACTCTACCGAAACTCACAGACTTGGGATACGATACTTTACCACATCCTCCATATTCTCCAGACCTTTCGCATACTGATTATCATTTTTCAAAGCATTTACCCCCCCCCTTTTAATGGTAAAACATTTCGGTCTAAAGAAGAGGTGGAATCAGCTTTCCAAAATTTTGTTGAATCGCATCCAATAACTTTTTATCAACGAGGAAAAATAATCTTGTAGATTTATAACAGAGATGCATAGCTGTGCAAGGCTCTTATTTTGGTTAATTTTACCATGTCTATTATTGATTTTTCAAGAATACATGTTTGTTTCTGTAATCTGATATTATTTTTGTAACAACCTAATATATATATATATATATATATATAAAAATATATTGAATTAATTAATGAACAATATAAAATTAATGACATTAGAACTATATATACATTAGTTATTAGTAAAAAAAAGAAAGTGGAAGGAAAAAGGAGGAATAGAAAAGAAAGTAAAATAAAGATAGGATAAATAAAAATCGGAGAATATATATTTGAGATTTTGATCAAAGTGAAATTATTTTATAAAGTTTAAGATTAATAAGTTGAATTATTGTTTTCGATCGAAGTAAACAATTATGTTTACATATGACATAGCAAATTCATATATTGCAGCTCAATAAAATTATAGTTTTAGAATTAAGAATATTAAGAATTATGATTTATGTAATAATAAATTTAATTATAACAGTAATAAGAACTTTATTATGTATAGATTAAAATTCAGTTAAATAAATAATTTAATACAACCGAAAATTGAAAAAGGTTTTAATTTAAAACGTTTCATATAAATTGACTGGTTATGTAAACATGTGCAATTGATTATAACAATCGATGCTATTTGGGTGAAAGTGGATGTATTAATTATAAATAATAAATTTACTAATTACGAAATAGAAGAATATACCTAAGTTAATGTAAATTTTTAACACGAATATTTTGGTTTTAGTGACTTTATTTCTAAAGTCAAAATGGCGTCATGTAAGCAAACTATACGGTATTTGCAGCTTCTCCTCCAATTTTCGGAGTTTTTAATCATGTCCAAACGCATTTTATTTCTTTTTGGTGGATTGATTGTTGCTATTTCTTATGATGAGTTAAGGGCAAAATAGATTCACTGATTGATATGATAATTAAGTGATTTATTTTGTGCTACGAAACAGATACTGTCAAGAAATGTAACTGTCAACTGGAATAAAGGAATAAAGTGAAAGATGGTCAACATCATGAAATTTATTCATTATATATTCTGTAATTACATTGAGCTTCTTAAATAAGGATTAGTACATATAAAATTAAATATAAGTGAATAAAGAATATTTCCACACACACACACACACACACACACACACACACACACATATATATATATATATAGATATATATATATATATATATATATATATATATATATAATTAAGAAATCCAACGATATGATAGCAACGGAGGTGGAAAGATCTAAAAACTAGACGACGTTTCGCCTGTTTAGTGGGGGCTTTTTCAAGAGTAAAAATGTAAAATGCTCGCAGACCAGAAGATTAATTAAGAGTATATATATATATATATATATATATATATATATATATATATATATATATATATATAGAAAGACGGAAGGACAGTATATTATGCATATTTACATGTGTATATAAAATATGTGCTTAAAAAATTAATTAGTGTCTAAATTATTTTCATGGATTATAATTATCGCCCAAAAGTACAGACACGAGGACACAGATTTCATGAAAGGCTTCATTCAGGGCATCATATCAACAACTATCAACCAAACCATGAACACTATCTTACCTAAACGGCATATTAATGCACTGATATATTTAAAAAACGACAATAACATCATGATATCGCTTGCAGACAAAGGCCGTGGTGTCGTTATAATGAAAATGTCTGAATATAAAGATAAAATATTTAAACTCTTACAAGACCAAAACATTTACGAAACTAACTGTTAAGTAAAACAAAAAGAAACATATTTAATAAAACGTGCAAGAAACTTATAAATAATAACAAAACCTTTTGTCATCTTACATCCGAATTCCACCTCGAAATCCCTATTTCTAAAGGTCCACCAAATACCCAAAAATCAATACCCCGATCCACCCCATTATTTCAGACTTTGGCAGTGAAAAAGTCCGCATTAAACAGGCGAAACGTCGTCGAGTTCAAAGGTCTTTCTACCTCTTATATATATATATATTTTTATATGGTGGTCACCACTTATCAAGGTCCGGAAGCCACTCAGGGATAAGGGTTATTGCCAGTACAGTACGTTAGTGTGGAGATTTGATGAAGTGTTTACTTAAGGGGGCGGTAAATTAGGAATTTGTTAACGTTGGACTTGAAGACATCCAGGTGGTAGTCAGGTGGGAAGCAGGCAGACGGAACAGAGTTCCACAGGCGTGCAGTTCTAAGAAAGAACCTTTGTTCATGGAATCCACGTTTTGATTAAGGCACAGATAAAGAGTGGGGGAAATTTTTCACAGTGGACTCAGCTAGACGGGTGTTTTCCGTGAAAGATTGGCGAGGGGGGACCAGAGATTGGAGTTAAGACGAGCACCTGCCATGGAAATAACGATAAAACAAGGATAGGCTCGCAACGTCTCTTCTGTGGGAGAGAGGTTGCAGAGTAGAGTAAAGGGCATCCCCCACTAAGCTACGAAGTCTATTTTTTACTCTGTCAAGGCAGGATAGGCTGTTTTTAGCAGCTCCTGTCCAGATATGGCAGCAGTATTCCATCCTTGGACGTACTTGGCTTTTATACAGATAGAGAATTGCATAAGTAGTGAGATATTTTCTGGAGCGGTAGAAGGACCCTACCATCTTTTCAGCGACCTTGGCAACAGACTTAATGTACGTGTTCCATTTCAGATCCGGAGTAAATGTCAAACCCAGAAGCTTGACAAAACACAGGGCCTCTCCCACACGAGGGCCATCTATCCCAATTGATGCCAGATAGGGATCAGAGCGTTGATGATGTAAGATAAGAGTTTGGTTTTAGATGCATTAAAGGTAACCAGCCACGTCTTCCCCCACTGAACCACGCGATCGAGATCAGAGGAGAGAGAATCAGGGAGAACTTTGTCATTTACAGCCTTTGATATGTTGGCGTAGATGGTCGTGTCATCAGCATAGATGTCAACAACTGATTTAAGTATGTGTTTAGGGAGGTCATTGATGTAGATCAGCAAGAGAGTTGGGCCCAGGATTGACCCTCGAGGGACTCCAGCATTAATACTGCAGGCCTCCGATTTTTCTCCATCGATCACTACTCTTATGAGTCTATCGGAGAGAAATGATTTAATGATTGAGAAAACACTTCCAGTTATACCGTAGCTGGAAATCTTTTGAATTAGACCCTTATGCCATACCTTGTCGAAGGCTTTTGATATGTCAAGAGCAATTGCTTTAGAAAGGAAGCCATATATATATATAATCTATCTATCTATCTATCTATCTATCTATCTATATATATATATATATATATATATATATATATATATATATATATATATAAAGTGTATGTGAAGTGTAAAATCGTCCAAGCCCAGGTGTTCGTATGGTAAGTATTAATTGATTTTGATAGATATATATATGTGTCTTATAAAACCTTGATTTTAAAACAATTATCTTTGTATTTGTAATCGATCAAGCCTAGATCTTTACAATGATCGTGCATTCCGATTATAAAACACGACATTAGAATTTTCTTAACTTATATGCAAAATATTATACGCTGATAGAGTTAATTCCACAGTTCAAACACATTTACTAATAAACGCACATGAATGAGCAGAATTTCACTCGGTTGTTGTCATGGTAACAAACTGAAAAATAAACAACGACGAGATAAACATCGCAAAATATCAAACATAAATTAATATCCTAGAGGCTGATCAATTATTTATTGATCTGTTCACTAAAACAAGTAAAACAAAACAGCTAAATACACAAACACCATTTTAAAGGCCGAAAAGGAAAAGAAAACACTTTGATGTAGATATATCTCGCCAGGAAAAGATTTGCCGATAAAATACCAAATTCATATGAGGAAATGTCTAGACATAACCGCGTCAGTAGCGGATATTATGTACAGACGAAAAATATAACATGCCTGTTAGAAGTTAAAGAAAAAAAAAGTTGAAAACGTAGTCGAATAATTACAGACGCGGACATCTCAACTACCAAGAAAATGTAGCATAACACGTAAACTGTTATAACATTTGGTAACTCTGCACATGAATTACTACTATCTGGAATCGTGTCCAGCAAATACATTTTAACTTCTGAAGTTTAGTATAGTACAAGGGGCGTGCAATAAGTAATGCCCCTAACCCACTTCCAGTTGTCTGATCTAGCTGAAGCATGTGCAATGCTTTATATCTCTACGAGTTATGTGGTAAATTGAAGCTCTGAACTAATTGTGGTTTCTGTTTTACAGGTGTTTAAACTGAATCAGGTCTGAAATGGAGCCTGTTGAATGTCGAGCAGTGATCCGGTTTTTGTATTTGAAAGGACGCACGCCACAGGAGACTTTTGATGAAATGAAAGAAATCTATGATGATAATGCCCGATCATATGACCTTGTAAAACGCTGGCATCCTGAATTCAAACATGGCCTGAAGTCTGTCGAAACAGCTTCCAGACTTGGTCGCTTCCCTTCTGCCACTGATGAGACATCTGTCCGTCAAGTTGCGGCTGCCATTTTGGAAGATCGGCGCATTACTCTTCGCCAAATAGCCCAAGATGTCAAGATTAGTACAGAGTCTGTGGAAACTATCATTCATGACCATTTGCATATGCATAAGGTGTCTGCCAGATGGATTCCCAGGTTGCTCACGCCATTCGAGAAGCGAGAACGCGTCGAGTGCTCGAGGATGAATTTGGATATGTGCCAAGAAGATGAGTCAAAGTTTTTCAAAAGACTGATTACACAGGATGAAACCTGGGTCAATCACTATGCTCCAGAGACAACATCCCAGTCAATGCAGTGGAAGCACTTGGATTCACCACCTCCAAAGAAGGCAAGGGTGCAGCCCTCCGCTGGCAAGGTCATGCTCACAGTCTTCTGGGACCAGGACGGAATAGTAATGACAGATTTCCTGGCAAAGGGTACCACAATTACAGAAGCCTATTATACATTTTAACTTCTGAATTTTAGTATAGTATAGTCAAAGATGCCGGAAACTGAGCGAAATTCCCAAGCCTACTGACCCGAGTAAGAACGCTCTCCGGCATCTAGCCACATTTACAGTGAAAGAGCGAGATTTTGCTGCTCTCGGGTTAGTTGTCAGGTTTTATTGTTCCATCAAACATATTTCATTGCAAACCAGACTAAGGGATGAAACATGGCGGTGATGAAATAGAGGTATGATCTTGGCTAATAGCGTGGGATATTATACTTAAGACTCTATTTTGGACCCTGCCTAAAAGTAAGAGTAATTCATTATCATTACTACTCATCCACACAATATATTATGCTATAATATAATTATCTAATATAATAATTCACACACACACACACACACACACACACACACACACACACACACACATATATATATATTTACTTGTATATAATCATCAACAGAATGATTATTTCAATGTTTCATTTCAGAAGCCAGCGATATCACAGGAACGGCACCGCTCCACATATAAAGGGGATTTATCTCTATCTTTCTTTCTCAATATACATATATAATATCTACAGATCAATTTCGATAAATACCAGGAAACATCACTGATATTGTGATTTATGCGAGACAATGTTGTGGCAAGAGTTGAGCAATATCCAACCACACCTCTTCTGAGTCGGTGCAGTTAAATACCAATGACAAGTAGAAATTTCAGGGCAGCTGGAAACAATGCTGAGATAAGCAGAGAGCACAGTCAGCGCCTGCTATTCCCAAAAAGTCACCCACGTGGTACTGTCCAGGCTCATCCTTGCTTAACTTCGCTGATCTGAGGAAAACCGGTGTGTCAACGTGATTATGCCATAATGCTACTTATCTTGAGTTGAGCATATTGGGGAGTGATACACGATATACCATTGGCGCATTATCGATGCTCTTTGTATAAACAAATCAAGCTTAGGTATTCGGACGATGCCAAACCATCGTTAATTCACTGCCCGATTAGCATAATGGTTCAAAGCCTTGACTGTTGCACCGGCGGTCTGATTTCGATCCTGGCTTGAAGTAGTTGCCTTGCTATCCGCACTGATGACCTTTGATACAGCGAAATCGTACTGTATGTGGATGACTATATATATATATATATATATATATATTATTGGTAGTATTATTTAAAAAAACCCAAAATGTGTCAACAGAAGAGTGCTCAATGTTAAGACAGAGCAATATAAATATGCTAGATGTAATAACTAATGGCTACACATATGCAAACATGTTTCAGTGACCACCCTGCCAGGGAAAATCACCTCATCAGGCTAAGAATATCCACGAGAGTATCCGTCAAAAACATTACCTCTTTTTATAATTAAAATCAATAAATGGGATAATATCATTTCCAAGGTTAAGACAGAGGTAAGCAGATAAGATAGGTTATCACATTATACACATTGATGTGGGATATAATTTTGTAGTTATGCTTTTTTTTTCAATCATATTCATTTCTATTCTGTACATTATATACATTCATCAGTTAAGATTAATAATCCGATTTTTATTCATTATACTAGTTATTTTTAAAATAAACAATATACGTTTAAAACATGACATTGCATTTAAAACAGGTGATTAAACGTTTAAAACTAAATAAAATTATGAGATGATAGATTAACGATTGAATAAGTAGTAAATAAAATATCAATGAGATGGTTATTTATGATTACATAGTTTAAAAAGTTACGTTTTATATCAGAATAGTTCATTATTTTATTTATCTTTCTCGACTACGAAGATATAAATAGTTTAACTCATAAGGCTAATTACATTTAAAACAAGTGACTAACGTTTAAAATTAAATGAAATGATTAATTAATGATTGAACTAAGTAGTTAAGAATTTCAATAAGATATTAAAAATTTATCTATATATATATATATCAACATAAAAAAGGAGAAAATAAGGCAACTCAAAGTAAAAGTACTATGCATAATTTCTATTTAAATCAACCTGGCAAAGAGTATATATCTATTTCTATCACATTTAACCTACCAATGTTTAAACTAAAAAATCATGATAGATTAACGATTAAAATAAAAATATCTATGGGATCATGTTTAAAATGGATAGATTTAATATGCGATAAATAATTAAAAATTAAACTAGGTATTGAATAACTTTCAATCAAACGTCCTCTTTTACTCAATATAGAAATATATAAGTTTATTTATTTAAATTAACAACTTACTATTATCTTAGAAATATGGTTTTTATAATTTCTTTAGTGTAAGAATTTGAAAATGTTTACAAGAGATAGCTGTTTCCTGTTTTATATTTAAAAGTTTGTCACGATCTTTAAATTTGGTTATCTCCAGCTTTTAATGTAGGCATAGATAACACGGTGCCTGTAATGAAAGGCATACGTTAGCTTTTTTTTAATGATTTTCCATTCCAATCTAGGTGTTTTATTCTCCTTAATCAATTTCCAGTAGTATATTGACAAGTGTTATGCTTATTAATTAATTAATTAATTTATTCATTAATTTATTTATCTCGTTTTTTATTCTCTGTTTTTTTAATTTTTATTTTTTTATTTGTTTTTAGTTTTCTAGTTTTCAGAGTAAGGTGAGGGGAGGGAAGTGCCGTTTCATATAATAAAGTGGTTGACGGTTGGGAGGTGTTAGAATTCTATTAGTCTGTCGGCTAATTTTTCTTACTTTAATCTAAAGTACTTTTATATTCCTTTATGCTAAATTGTTTTTATTGTTGTACTTTCTTTACATTTGGCGACTTCCTATTGATAAGTGTTTTCATTTATTTATTTTTTAGTTTAAATTAAAAAACAAAATTATTTATATATTATTTATATACAATTTTTTGTTTTTCAGGTTCCTTATTTATTTACTTATTTTTTTGTTTATATATAAGATATATGCCCCTATGTTTAGGTTTGTAGTTATTTTAAATAAATACATGGGTATATTAATAAGAATTAAGTAAATCTGGTGTATTGGTAGTTATATTTTTCCTAGTCAGTGATTTTTTGGGTAATTATCGTTGCAAAGGTGTGTATATATATATATATATATATATATATATATATATATATATATACATATATATACAAGGTGACGCAAAAAAACAGAGAATATTCAATTGTTTTTCTGAGCATTTTACAGTAAACGGAGACAAAAAGGTCAAAGCCTAGTGTTTTGATGTAATGTTTTGAATATAATAAACTAGTTATGACCAAAGTTTCATTTCATTCGGACAAAACACGAAGAAACGGGGCCCTAATTAGAGTAGGTTTTTTTGGTCACCCTATTGTGTGTGCGCGTGTGTACTATTTTTCGATGGTTGTCATTTTTATTTTTATTCGGATAGTTAATTCTTTTTCTAATAGTATAATATGTATATAGTTGATAGGTTAATATGTTCTGTTCTAGGGGGTTGATCTTTAGATTATCGACATGCAAATGGGTTCATAAATAGCATATATATACGTGGAATGTTCAGTTCATTTCTTACCCTGGTTAGAGTGTTAAGTTATCATTTGGGGTTAATTATGTGATTGGTTTCCTAATGTAGTGTTTCTTTTGATAATAAGTCCTGTAGGTGCGTATTATCATTCTACTTTAGGGCGTGCACGACCCAGAAAACTATTTTAGTCAAACATTTTTGGATGCTTAATTATTAAGCATGTAAAGTGCATTCACCTTAATATAATTGTTGGCAAAATGTGTTGCTGCTCGGTTAGTTTGGTATAAGCGGCAGACGTTTGAGGTGAAGCTGGAGGGTAACCAGGGGATGATTATTACCTTAAAATTAGCTAAGTTGATTTATGTTAAAATATTCTTCCATGATTACGTGTGTGTAGTTATTAATTAGGGGTGTGTTAGTTTATAGTCAATAGAATTTTTTTTACATAGGCATCACCACTTATCAAGGCCCAGAGACCACTCGAGGATAAGGGTTAAGAGTGTACAGTAGTCAATTGAACGATATAGTAATTGTTAGTAATAGAAATTAGGTAAATTTGTTAACTTAAGTGGAAGGGCTCATCAATTATTTGTTTACGTTGGACTTGAAGACAACCAGATTCTAGTCAGCTTGAACGCAGGAAAACGGAAGACAATTCCACAGGCGTGCAGTTCTAGGAAGGAAGATTTTTCATGGAATCTACGTTTAGGTTTAGGCAGAGATAAAGTACGAGATAGAGGTTGCAAGGAAGAGAAAAGGAATCTCCTACGAGGCTACGAAGTCTGTTTTGGACTCTTTCAAGGCAGGACAAGTCCTTTCTAGCAGCTTCTGCCCACATGTGGCAACAGTACTCCGTCAGCAGTAAAATATCTACTGGATCGATAGAAGGATCCCACCATTATTTCAGCGGCCTTGGCAACAGATTAAATGTACGTGTTCCATTTCAGATCAGGAGTAAAGGTCAAGCCCAGAAGCTTATCAAAACATGCCCCCCAAGACGAGAGCCATTTATTTCAATTGATTCCAGATGGGGATCAGAACGTTGATGATGTAAAGATAGAAGCTTGGTTTAAGATGGATTAAAAGTAACCAGCCATTCCTTTCCCCATTGTACCAAGTGATCAATAGTTGTGTATCGGAACTAGTTTGTATCCTATTCTCTCAGTTCGTTTATAAATTAATAAGAAATTGAGGTAGGGGTTATGACTTTATGGTTACGGTGGGGGATCGCTTAAATATTTTTACAATTTATTTAAAGCATAATTACCAAAGTTTATAGTCGATTCCACTTTTGCATTCTATAATTTATCCAGGTTCTTAATACCAAGAATCTCTTAATTCTCCATTAAACATACGTAACAAGGTTAAGTTAATGAGCTACATGCTTTAGCCGTTCTAAAGGTTTTTCATTCATTTGAAGAATTTCGTCGGCCTCGATTAGCCTCATGTAATGTACCTAGAGTACACAATTTACCCCATATGATATCGTAACACTCTACTCAAGGAACTAAATCTACTGAATACTCCACAAAGATGAATATATGCTATTTATGCACCCATTTGCATGTCGATTATCTAAAAATCCAACCTCTAGATCTAAGCATATTAACCTATCAACTATATACATATTATAGTATTCGAAAAAGAATTAACTACCCGAATAAAAATAAAAAATGAGAGCCATCGAAAATTAGTATATATATATATATATATATATATATATATATATATATATATATATATATATATATATACTTTTGCTGCGATAATTACCCAAGAAATCACTGTACAGGGAAGGATATAAGTATCAATAGATCACATTTATTTAATTCTTATTAATAGGTCCATAAACTTATTTAAAACTAACCCAGCCATAAGGACATATATCGTTCGTATGCACAAACAAATAAGGAAATAAAAAAGGAACCCGAAAAACTAAAAACAAAGAATGAAAAATAGCGAAGAATAAAAAACGTAAATCAATCTATATAAAATAAATATAAAATAATAAAAAACAAACGTAAATGACAAACTTTTTCATTAGGAAGTTGAAAACAGTAAAGAAAGGACAAGAATAAAAACAACTAAGCATATAGATAGTAGTGACTGTAATAATATAAAATCACTTTAGATCAAAGTAAGAAAAATAGCGGCCAGAATAATAGAATTCTAACACCTTCAATATAAAACGGCATTCCCCCTTCACCCCTAATCTGAAAACAAGAAAAATAAAAATAAATGAACGAATAAAAATAAAAAAACGAGAGATAAAAAAAACATGAGATAAATAAATAAACTAATAAAAAAGTAACACTTGAAAAATGGAAATGAAATTCACAACCAACTATAAAACAACATAAGGATATGGGAATTTTTTTTTAATCTAGGGCAATAAATTATCTCCAAGCTAAAAGAATAACCTTACATTTCCCTACAAATGATGGCTTAAACACGGGAAACAGCCATTTCCTTCCTCCACCCTTCTGCTCACATTCAAAAAGCATACACCCCAATTTTCCTCGGAATGTAGATCGCACCTAAATATCTAAAAACCAATGTAGTCTTGATGTCCTTGTAAATATCAATTCTTTTTTTTTGGTCTGACGAAGTGTTGTCCTTGAATTGGGACTCCACTAAAACATGTATGTGCATGTGTAACTAATAATGTCTTCATAATAAAAAGATGTATTAGCACTCTTTAATCATCACACGAGCTTCATTGAATTTACATCTAGTAAACCAATCAATACAGCCGGTATATCTATATATATAAAAATGTAAAGTTGGTTCGTTCTAAACAAATAAAACCATGTTTATACGTTACCAATTTATTTGAAATTTTCAGACAACCCATTTTTAGAGTCGAGGTATGTTTTTATGTTATTAAAATAAATTTACCTCGCGATTTATAAAAATATATTAAATAAAATACAAATATTTTTCTTAAATGCGAACCTATGGTCAAATTTTATTTCCGGTAGAAGGCACGTGGAAATGATTTCATTACGGTTTTGCATGACAACAGTTTCACTGCTACATCGCTAAAGTATAATAGGCATCTCTTATTTTTACATTTTTTATTTCATTTGTTTATCCAAAATTTACATTTTCATTTGTTTATTTCATCCATCAAAAAATAAGTTTTATTTGTTTGTTTCTGTTTTAGTGCATCTCGCATTCCAAAAGTCCATTTTTTTTCGATCGATTTCATTTGCTTTCTTCGTCACGTGTTCTTTCCGTTTATTTTTTATTTATTTTAAAAAATTTTTAATTCCTTGGTAAGTTTCTTTTCTTTTTTTTCCAATTTGCTGTTTTTTTCTTCCATTTTTTTTAAAATTTAAATTTCAAGTGTTTAGATTAAATCCCCCAAAAATAGTATCCATTTGCTTCGACCGATTTCATTTGCTGTACTTTTTTTTTTATTTAACCACTTTCCGGCAATTTGTGCTAATTCATTTCTTTTTATTTATGTTATTAAAATAAATTGTCTTCGCGATTTATAAAAATATATTAAATAAAATACAAATATTTTTCTTAAATGCGAACCTGTGGTCAAATTTTATTTCCGGTAGAAGGCATGTGGAAATGATTTCATTACGGTTTTGCATGACAACAGTTTCACTGCTACACCGCTAAAGTATAATAGGCATCTCTTATTTTTACATTTCTTATTTCATTTGTTTATCCAAAATTTACATTTTCATTTGTTTATTTCATCCATCAAAAATAAGTTTTATTTGTTTGTTTCTGTTTTAGTGCATCTCGCATTCCAAAAGTCCATTTTTTTCGATCAAATTCATTTGCTTTCTTCGTCACGTGTTCTTTCCGTTTATTTTTTATTTATTTTTTTTATTTTTAATTCCTTGGTAAGTTTCTTTTTTTTTCCAATTTGCTGTTTTTTTTTCTTCCATTTTTTTAAAATTTAATTTTCAAGTGTGTGGAGAAATGCGTGACTTACCTGGATAGACCACGTGCGGGTCGGTCACCGAAAATAAATAAAAAGAAAGAAAAGAAACGGTCAAGACTCTTATTTATAGAGTAGTGATCACGTGAGTTAGAAGAATATGCAAATAGAGGTGAACGATTTTGCGATATAAAAAGCCTGTGTTGTTAAGAGGGGGGGCAGACTGTTGGCAGAAGTCAGTGCTGTCAGACGTGCTTTAGAGTTTTGTTTTGTTATTATATGCTGTGTTCGACAGTTGGGAGAGAGAAAAGAGAAGAGGAGGAACCAAGAAGACATTCTGCAGATACTTGACTTTGTGTTGGTTTTAAGCTATTTCGGCGCTTGGTGTGCGGTTACTAACAATGGACAGATTCGACATTCGCTTAATACCCGAGTTCGACGGATCTACCACTGGACCGGCTGTCGTTGAATGGATTGAAAAGGCAGAGAAAATCTGTAAACTGTGCAAAATTAAAGAACCAGCCACAGTTATCCCTTTGAGGCTAACCGGAGGGGCCTATGCAGTCTACCAACAACTCGGGGATGAACCAGACTGGGATGAAATCAAGCAGAGCCTGTATACAGCGTTTGGTACAGATCCATTTGTTGCGTGGCAACAGTTCACGAGCCGGACACTTCAACCCAAGGAAACAGTCGACATGTACCTAGCCGACCTGCGAAAATTATCTGTACCGTTTGGTGGGGTCAACGATAAAATATTAAGCTGTGCTTTTTTGGTAGGCCTACCCGAGGAGGTCAGTAAACTGTTGCGGGCATCATCAAGAATCGATGAATTGTCAACTGATGAGTTATTGGCCCGAGCTCGAAACATCTGTAAGGAACAGGAACCAATTGCAGCAGCAGCTCGTTTTCGACATGGAGGCAATGTGGACTCTCTTCCAGATAGTAATAAGCATGCCACCCCAGTGTGCTATAAATGTGGGGAGGCCAATCATTTTGCTAAAGAGTGCCGGAGTGATAGGAGAGGTGTATATCCACAATCAAAGAGACCAGTGCAATGCTATCGCTGCAATAAGTTTGGGCACATATCTCGCAACTGTTCGGGAAACGAAGTTGGGGGCAAGGGTAGCGATAGTACCTTGCCCCCTGCCAACCAATAAACACAGGATTGCCTGTCATTAGCGTTAAACTTGATGATGTGCAGTGTTCAGCACTTATAGACACGGGGTGTTCCCGGTCTATAGTTAGTGCCCATTGCCGTCCGGTGTGGCGGAGGAACCCAGTTGGCGTTATGACCATTAATGGCTTATCACGGGTATGTTGTGGTGAAGGGACAGTCACAATCTGCACTGAGAAGGGTGACACAGCTAAAGTTGACGTTCTGGTGATGCAGGAGAAACCCCTTGGCTACGACATGTTGCTTGGAATTGATGCAATACAAGCACTAGGAGGCGTTACAATCACAGCAGCTAGAGGTATCAGGCTTGGAGAAGGGAAAGACGTCTGTGCAGCCATGTCGATTGAAGAAAAGGACTTCTGTGCTACATTTGATGACAACGAAAGGGTGTGGACTGCAAAGTGGAAATGGGCCATGGGCCAGGAACCAGATCGGCTGTGCAACACGATTCCAGAGTATGCAGTTTCTACCAAGAATAGGGCCGCATATGAAGAAGAACTTCAGATGTGGATTGACAACGGTTGGTTAATACCATACCCACAGGAACGTCTGGGACCACCCAAGGGATTAATTCCGCTCATGGCTGTTGAACAACATACCAAAGAAAAAATTCGTCCCGTAATGGATTACCGAGAGTTGAATCGGCATGTTGATGCGTTTACCGGAAACGCAGATGTGTGCGCTGCTAAACTGAGAGAGTGGCGTCAAAAAGGGAGCAATGTAGCACTTCTGGATCTAAAGAGGGCCTACCTGCAGATACGTGTCCATGAGTCATTATGGCCGTTTCAGACAGTACTACTCAAGGGAAAACTATATTGTTTGACACGTTTGGGTTTTGGCCTAAACGTAGCACCCTTGATTATAACAACCATTATTAAAACTGTTTTGATGCAGGATGAGACCACAGCAAAAGCTGCTTCAGCCTACATAGATGACATCTATGTTAATGAGGACATAATGTCTGCGGATGCAGTTCGAATAAAACTGAAAGCGTTTGGGTTGATAAGCAAAGACCCTAAGCGCCTAAAGGATGGAGTGCCCGTGCTAGGCCTCGAGGTCTGGGAGGAGGGCAATACGTTGCGATGGAAACGAGGGAGCCCACTTCCAAAGTTACCCAATGTATTAACAAGACGTACTGTGTTTTCTATCTGTGGTAAATTGGTAGGACATCTACCTGTCTGTGGATGGCTCCGATCGGCAACAGGAGTGGTGAAAAGACGAGTGACTACAGTAACAAAAGGATGGGACGATGTTGCGGATGATGATTCTCTCCAACAAATGATGGCTGAAATGTTGTCCAGAGTGCATAAGAATGACCCTGCCCGGGGTGAGTGGCAAGTGTCTGGAAACGAACTAAATGCATGGGTTGACGCAAGTTCGTTGGCTACAGGTGTCGTGTTGGAGCAACTAGGTGTTGTTGTGGAAGATGCATGCTGGCTTCGTCCGAAAAATGATGCCCAACATATAAATTTGTCAGAACTTGATGCCACGTTAAAAGGTCTTAATCTCGCATTGCAATGGCAGACTAATGTTGTGCATCTCCACACTGACTCATTGTGTGTTTACCATTGGTTAACCGACACCTTGACTGGAAAGGCTCGAGTTAAGACTAGAGCTGCAAGTGAAATGCTAGTACGAAGGAGACTAGCAATAATTAAGCGTCTAGTTGACGAATACAGCTTGCAGGTAAACATTACGTTAGTCTCGTCGATGCAGAATTTGGCTGATAGCTTGACTCGAGTACCAAAGAGGTGGATCGATGCAATGAGGCAGGGATCCGATCTTCAACAACAAACATGCGCGACTGTAACGGATCAATTAACACCTGACCAGATCCGTATGATACACCAGCAGATTGGACATCCTGGAATTCAGAGGACTGCATATTTTGTCCGAAGAGTATGCCCTGCAACTACAAAAGCATCAGTGAAAGCAGCCATACGTTCGTGTGAAGAGTGTCAGAGAATTGATCCGGCACCATCCCAATGGCAAAAAGGGAAGCTCGAGGTGGAGGGCAACTGGCAGCGAGTAGGGATGGACATAACACATTATGGGGGCAAACATTTTTTGACCATGACGGATTGTGGCCCGACGCGTTTCACAATATGGCGCCTGTTGACACGACAGGATGCAGCCAGCATTATACAACAGTTGAGAGCCGTCTTTTTTGAACGTGGTGCCCCGATTGAAATTCTGACTGATAATGCCGCCACATTTCGATGTCAAGAATTTCAGAAATTCGTGCACGAATGGGGGATTAAAATGCATTATCGGTGTGCATATTATCCCGAGGGTAATGGTATAGCAGAACGGTGTCACCGCACCATCAAAAGAATTGCAGCCAGGACGCAGTGCTCTATTCCAGAAGCTGTGTACTGGTATAATATAACACCCAAGGACAATGCAACACCAGCAACTGCACCAGCCAATGGGATTTACCAATATGAACAGCGTGTGAAAGGAGTTGATGCCATACCATCAGTGGTGAGTGTTGTCAATACACCATATCAGGTGGGAGACCTTGTTTGGATAAAACCCCCAAATGCTGGGTGCACTACGAAATTTTTCCGGGGAAAAATAGATGAAATCATAAGTCCTCAGACCATGTTGATTGGTGGCATACCACGTCACGTAAAAGATATCCGCCCTTGTTATACCTCTTCTGATTCTGAGGACGATGAGGAGGATCACACACCGTTCAGAGATGATCCTGATCACTTACTGCCCCTTCAGGTGAGCATAGAAACACCACCAACAGAACCAGATGAGGGAATGATGGGACATACTGATGACAATAGTGAGGAGAGCGATGGACACAAGGAAGTAATGCCTCATCGAAATACTCGACAGAGACGAATACTGCCCACCCCCCGTGATTGCGAAACCCAGCGAGAAGGGATGATGGAGCATACCGAGGAGATGACGCCTCCGATTCTTCGGAGAAGTACCCGACAAAGACGGATACTGCCCCCCTGCCCTGATTGTGAGACACCGCCTATGGAACCACGAGACGGGATAATGGAACAGACTGGTAGTAATGATGGTGGTAATGAAGAAAACAGCAATGAGGAAGTGCTTCTTCGAAGGAGTACCCGCCAACGACGATTGCCCGCATGTCCTGTTTGTGATCATGAGATCAGGGGGGAGTGTGGAGAAATGCGTGACTTACCTGGATAGACCACGTGCGGGTCGGTCACCGAAAATAAATAAAAAGAAAGAAAAGAAACGGTCAAGACTCTTATTTATAGAGTAGTGATCACGTGAGTTAGAAGAATATGCAAATAGAGGTGAACGATTTTGCGATATAAAAAGCCTGTGTTGTTAAGAGGGGGGGCAGACTGTTGGCAGAAGTCAGTGCTGTCAGACGTGCTTTAGAGTTTTGTTTTGTTATTATATGCTGTGTTCGACAGTTGGGAGAGAGAAAAGAGAAGAGGAGGAACCAAGAAGACATTCTGCAGATACTTGACTTTGTGTTGGTTTTAAAGTGTTTAGATTAAATCCAAAGAAATAGTATCCATTTGCTTCGATTGCTTTGCTTCGATTGCTTCGACCGATTTCATTTGCTGTATTTTTTTTATATATAACTTCATATTTAACCAGTTTCCAACAATTTGTGCTAATTCATTTTTTTTTATTTAATTTAAAAGTGTTTTGTTTACCGCCTTTTTGCCCCCCCCCTGCCATTTATATTCTCCCCCCCTGCCATTTATATTCTCCCCCCCTGCCATTTTTAGTCTTTCCCACGTGTTACAAGTGATTCTTGGTAAGTTTCTTTCGGTAAATCTGTCTCAATAACTTCATATTTGAACTTATCTCGATTTACAGGATTTAACTTTTTTTCAGATTCTTCACTTAAAAATAAACAACAAAACACTTTTTTTAAATAAATATATTTCTCACAAAATCTGTTTGGCCGCAAATAAAAAAACTTGGCCTTATTTGACCATACATTTGTTGACCGGCCAATACATTGCGAAATAAATCAAACAAATATCTTTTTCAGATTTCTCTTTTTTTCCGATTCCTAAATTAACAATAAGCAAAAAAAAATTTAGGAAAAAATTATTTCCAAATCTATTTGGATACAAGAAGTACAGAAGTACATATAAAATAATTGGCCTTATTTGATGTTACAGCTCAATTAAAAATAAGCACAAACAGGAAAATTTTAAAAATATGTTCCTACACATTGTGCTTATTTGAACATAAGTTCTCAATAAGCTAATTATTTGAGAAAACAATCGAGAAAATATTTTGACATACTTCTCTTTTTTCAGATTCCTCTAACGAAACTAAGCAAACAATTACAAAAAATCATTTCTACAAATCTATTTTAACGAAAAGATAACTACAGGACTACAAACAAAGAAAAAGAAATTGCTCTTAATTGACCGTACAGCTCAATTAACAATAAGCAAAAGATATAAGAAAAGAAAAAACAAATTAAAAAAAAATTGCTTCAAATGTATTTTGAAGCTATATAAGGAATTTAAGATTCCTGAATTGAAAATAAGCAAAAAAAAAAAAAAAAATTACAAAAATCATTACTTCAACAACATGACTACAAACAAAGAAATTGCTCTTAATTGAGCGTACAGTTCAATTAACAATAAGCAAAAGATATAAGAAAAAAATATTGCTTCAAATCTATTTTGAAGCTATATAAGGAATTACAGATTCCTCACTTGAAAATAAGCAAAAAAAAAAAATTACAAAAAATCATTATTTCTACAAATCTAATTTGACACAAGGAAAACTACATGACTACAAAGAAAACAATTGCTCTTAATTGACCATACAGCTCAATTAACAATAAGTAACAAAACAAATTAAAAAACAAAAATTGATCCAAATCTATTTGGAAGCAAAGAAAGGATTTTCAGATTCCTCAATTGAAAATAAGCAAAAAACAAAGAAAATATTTCTACAAATCTATTTGTAAGCAAGGAAAATTGCTGAACCATCTGCAAAAAAAGGTCTTAATTGACCATACATATCTCGACAGATAAATAAATTGAGATATCAATCAAGCCAATATCTTTTTTTCAGACTTCTTTTTTTCAGACTTCTCTTTTTTTCAGATTCTTCTGTTAAAAATAAACAACAAAACACTTTCTTTAAAAAAAATATATTTCTCCAAATCTATTTGGCTGCAAATAAAAAATTGGTCTTATTTGACCATGCATTTGTCGATAGGCCAATACATTGAGAAATACATCAAACAAATATCTTTTTCAGTTTTCTCTATTTTCAGATTCCTCAATTAAAAATAAGCAAAACGAAAATTCAGAAAAAAATTATTTTCAAATCTATTTGGACACAATATAAAAAAATTGGCCTTAATTGACGATACAGCTAAATTAAAAATAAGCACAAGAAGAATTTTCAAAAAAATTATTTCTCCAAATCTATTTTGACAAAAGGAAAATTACAGGAATACATAGAAAAAAAAGGAATTGCTCTATATTTGCCATACAACTCAATTATAAATAAGCAAAACAAAAAAAACACATTAAATATTTTGCTCCAAGGAAAAAAAAAGAAGGAATTATTATTTCTTCAAATCTATTTGGACGGAAGGAAAAGTACTGAATTGTATACAAAATAAAAATTGGCCTTAATTGAGCCTATAGCTGTCGAGAGGCCCATTACATTTAAGCAAAGATCAAATCTGTTTTGCAGATACCTCTTTTCCAAAATCATTCATCCTGCTCCCTATTTTAAAAAAGTCCACTTTTACTACACGTTATTGTTAATTTCGCTGCACTTCTTTTCCTTAAAATGCCACTCAGAAGAAGATCAAACATAGGTCGTCGTACTCGCAATGCAGAAACACTGCGGCAATTACTTGCCACTCAAAGTCCTGAACAACGGGCATTTGCAAACCAAAATAGTAGACTAAGGATGATTCAAGTACGTGCCAATGAAACAGCAGATCGACGTGCAGCCAGACTTGAGGGGGAGGCAAGATTGCGTGTACAGCAATCCCGTAATGCGGCTACAGATCTGCTTCGTTCACAACGTAATGAACGCGAGAGGCTGAGACAGGCTGAAAGACGTCAACGAGGAAATGCAGATCAGCGTCGGAATTGGGATCGCCTAGCATTTCACTACAATCCTAATGAGGATTATAGTTTGAGCCACCATGTTCACATAGGCACTATGACTGAAGTATGTCCCTATTGCAAGGCTCTTACATTTAAGGGAGAAACTAAAGGAATGTGTTGTGCAGCCGGTAAAATTAAACTACCTCAACTGGAAGATCCACCAGAACCATTAAAAACTTTGCTTGCTGGATATACTGCTGAATCAAAGCATTTTTTATCAAACATCAGGAAATACAACTCATGCTTCCAAATGACATCGTTCGCAGCAGAAACCATTACAGCTCAATTCATGCCAACTTTTAAAGTAAAAGGACAAATTTACCATAAAGTTGGATCTCTGCTTCCATACCCAGAGGGTCAACATAAATTCCTACAAATGTATTTCATCGGTGATAACAATGATGAACTGAATGCACGCTGTGGAATTTCACCCAGTATAAGACGGTCCATTGTCTCCGAACTGCAAGACATGCTCCATACTAAAAACAATTTAGCGCTTTTATTCAAAACTGCAATTGAAATGATGCAATCAGATACACACAAGATTGTTATTCATGCTGACAAAACGCCTACTGGAGAACACGTGCGAAGATTTAATGCTCCAACTATAGATGAAGTGGCAATTGTTATAGTTGGAGATCAATTTCAACCAAGAGATATTGTTCTTCATAGGAGGAATGATCAATTGACAAACATTGCTGAAACTCATCGATGCTACGATGCCCTGCAATATCCAATCATTTTTTGGGATGGTGCTGATGGATATCATTTCCATATTAACATGATAAATCCAGTTAGTGGTGAAGAAACAAATAAGAAATGCATCGCAATGAACTATTACTCGTACCGATTAATGATTCGAGAAAATGAAAACAATCACATTCTGAAATGCCGCCAATTATTCCACCAATACATTGTAGACATGTATGCAAGAATTGAAACTGAACGTTTGCTATTCATCCGTTTGAATCAGTCAAAACTTCGTTCTGAAGAATATGTTCATTTGCGTGATGCAGTTGTTAATGATGGTAATACAACCAACGTTGGAAGACTAACAATTTTACCATCTTCGTATTTGGGCAGTCCACGTCATATGCATGAGTACACTCAAGACGCATTTGCATATGTTCGTCAGTATGGCCGTCCTGACCTATTCATTACATTTACATGCAACCCAGCTTGGAATGAATAACAGCAACTCTTACTTCCGGTGCAATCATCGGTAGATAGGCATGATATTACAGCGCGTTTTTTCAGACAAAAGCTTAAATCACTAATAAATTTCATTGTAAAACATAAAGTATTTGGATCTGTGTGCTGCTGGATGAATTCAGTGGAATGGCAAAAGAGAGGATTACCACACTCCCACATACTAATCTGGCTCTTCAACAAACTCAGTCCAAACGAAATCGACAATCTAATATCTGCTGAAATACCTGATGCTGACATTGATAAAGATTTGCATGAAGTTGTCATAAAAAATATGATACATGGACCTTGCGGGATATTTAATCCAAATTCACCATGCATGATAGATGGTAAATGCTCTAAGCGATACCCCCGAGCATTATTAGCCAACACAGTTACAGGAAATGATGGATATCCTTTATACAAAAGAAGGTCAGTAGAAGATGGCGGTAAATTAGCAACCATACAAATGCGAAATGGCAATATACAAGTTGATAACCGATAGGTTGTTCCATATTCACCTTTGCTATCAAAAACCTATAAATCGCACATCAATGTGGAATACTGTAACTCTGTAAAGTCCATCAAATACATTTGTAAGTATGTGAATAAAGGCAGCGATATGGCAGTTTTTGCCTTGAAAATACAGAGCAATAATCTAAATGCAAGCCCACATATTGATGAAATCGCACAGTATCAAGCTGGAAGATACATAAGCAGCAATGAAGCTGTATGGCGAATTCTTTCATTTCCAATACATGAACGAAGTCCGGCTATTGTTCACTTATCAGTACATTTAGAAAATGGACAGCGCGTTTACTTTACAGCTTCAAATGTGCAACAGATAGCTTTGAATCCACCTGCTACAACATTAACGGCTTTCTTCATGTTATGTCAAACTGACACGTTTGCAAAAACACTCCTATATTCGGAAGTGCCTCAGTATTGCACATGGAATAAGAGTAGAAAATCATTTGAACGGCGCAAAAGAGGAGATCAAGTCGAAGGACAACCTGGAATATTCAAAGAAAAAACAATAGGCAGACTGTATACTATCCATCCCAAACAAGATGAATGCTTCTTTCTTCGCATGTTGTTGATAAATGTGCCTGGTCCAGCATCATTCCAGCAACTAAAAATTGTCAATGGCATTACACATGCTACTTTTCGCAGTGCATGTCAAGCTCTGAATTTATTGGAAATGACGAACATTGGGATGAATGCATTAATGAGGCGTGTAACACATCACATCCTAATTCAATTTGTGCATTGTTTGCAACTATCTTGACCAATTGCTCCCCTTCATCTCCTGTTGAGTTATGGGAGAAATATAAATCACACATGGCCGAAGACATTTTTCATCAAATAAGCAATGAAAGTACAAATACCTGTCTGGATTTTACATCAGAAATCTATAATGAGACATTGATAAGAATTGAAAATTTGTGTTTAGAAATTGCAAACAAATTCCTCAAACAATTGGGAATGATCTCACCGACTCGATCGGCTGCTGCTTTCTTTGATGTAGAATTGCGTAGGGAACAAAATTACAACACAGATGATCTTTCGTTATATGTGCAAGCAAATATTAACAAGCTAACACCTGAGCAAACAGACGTTTACAACAAAATAATGCAAACTGTAAATAATGGAGTGGGAGATATATTTTTCTTAGATGCGCCAGTAGGAACTGGTAAAACGTTCTTAATTAAATTTATTTTGGCAGCCATTCGATCACAAAATGGCATAGCCTTAGCTCTTGCATCTTCTGAAATAGCTGCAACTTTGCTACCAGGTGGACGAACTGCTCATTCTGCATTGAAACTTCCTTTAAACATGCAATTTATTGAAACTCCCATGTGCAATATTTAAAAAACATCAGGTATGGGAAAAGTATTGCAAAAATGCAAACTTATTGTTTGGGATGAATGCACAATGGCACACAAAAAATCACTGGAGGCTCTTGATCGGTCATTGCAAGATTTGCGGGGAAATGATAGATTATTTGGGAATGCAGTAATATTGCTTGCTGGAGACTTCAGGCAAACATTACCTGTAATTCCTCGATCAACACCAGCAGATGAAATAAATGCTTGCCTCAAATACTCCACTTTTTGGCAAAATGTGAAGACATTAAATTTGACTAGAAATATGCGTGTCCAGCAGCAAAATAATCATTCAACAGAGATCTTTTCAAAACAATTGTTGGAAATTGTGAATGGGACAGTGCTGGCTACTCATTCTTCAGGCCGAATTCAATTGCCACAAAACTTCTGTCATTTAGTTAAATCAAAAGACGAATTAATTAAAAACATATTCCCAGACATCCACATTAACTTTATGAATCACAGTTGGCTGAATGAACGAGTTATTCTTGCACCCACGAACAAAGACGTTCATGCACTCAACAGCAGTATTCAGTTGAACATTCATGGTGAGTTAGTCACATACAAGTCCGTTGACACTGTTGTTGAAGCAGACGAAGCAATCAATTATCCATCAGAGTTTTTGAATTCACTAGATTTACCAGGGATTCCACCGCATGTACTGCAATTGAAAATTGGTGTACCAATTATCATGTTGCGAAATATTAACCAGCCTAAGCTTTGCAATGGCACACGTCTTTCAGTAAAAAAATTAATGACCAACATCATTGAAGCAACAATTTTGACAGGGCCTTTCAAAGGTGAAGATGTCTTAATTCTGCGCATTCCCATGATTCCAACAGATCTGCCATTTCAATTTAGGAGATTGCAATTCCCTATTCGCTTGGCATTTGCAATCACAATCAACAAGGCACAGGGACAATCTTTAGAATTGTGTGGCTTATATTTACACACTGACTGTTTCTCACATGGGCAATTATATGTTGCATGTTCTAGAGTCGTCAAACCTGAGAATCTCTTCATCTGCACTGAAACTGGAACTACTAAGAATATTGTGTATCCACAAGTTTTAGAAAATTAAATGCTTCATATTAAATGGCAACTTATGGAACTGGATCAAAATGAAGTCCAAAAGACAATCTCCAAAATTATTATTCAATCAAGAATTTGAGAGACAAAAACATCAAAAACATCCTTCATTGAAGCATATCTGTGCATGAGTTCGTCGTGGGACTTCAACTCCAGAAAGATTAATAACACTGCCCTTTGTAAATCCTGGTCCTTCATACAAAACATTAAGAAGCAACAACATGAAAATCACCTTTGCTGTAGCATATCTATGCATGGGTTCATTATTTAATTCGGATGAGTTGCACTGATGATTTCTAATAAGAATGCAATTAATCTATGTGCCAATAAGATAGATCTATATGCAAATTTCCAAATTATTTATTGCTGTTTATCTGCATATTTAAAAATGTAACTTAGTTCATGACGTGATGCGAAAACTAATAGTCTACCTTACAGTTTTTTTTTTAATTTTGCTATATTAATTCAATTTAATCATTTCACCAAACGGAACCACAGCAACGTATGGCCAGGTACAGCTAGTATATATATATATATATATATATATATATATATATATATATATATATATATATATATATAGTAAGTATATATATGACTTCATATATATTTTATAACTTACTAACTAGCTCTACCTACGTATTGGTAAAACAAACCTACGTATGGAGCACTTTTAAGTAAATACTTAAAGTTTACGTATAAATCTATACTTTCGTATATAAATTTATGTGAGTAAAGGAAGTATATATATATATATATATATATATATATATATATATATATATATATATATATATATATATATATATACCCACCCACACAGCAATCAATGTGCAGTTGCGTTTATGTGATGTTTTTTTGTTTGACATAAAGTGTTCTCAAGTCTACAACCAACCTCCTTACTATGGACATGAGAAAATGATCTCATAAAAGACTTTAAATATCTCCGATTAATATTGGTATGTCAATTATACGTAAAAAAACACTCTGGAGAAGACAATGGTACAGAATCATTAAATGATCTCTTAATTTAAGGTCATTAAGGGTGTAAACCTTCTTGCCAACTCTTTATATATCCTATTTTGATGCGCTTCTTATAATACGTATAAAATCACCCGTGGAAGGCAATGGAAGTGGTATCGAATTTTGAAGTTAGTTTCTATGTGCTTAATAAATTCGTGGCGTCACCTCTAAGTTACCTTTCGGGATAAAACCATATTGAAACTTTAAATAGGTATATTTGATTTAAATTAAATTGGAACCTTATGTAAAAGACACTAATGCAAAGAATTTTCTACCATTTCAGCTTCTTCTGACTATATTAGAGACGAAATCGGGTAAGGGAGATAAGTAAAAACAAAGTAAGTAATATGCTGTATCGAGCACAATAGAAAAGTAATGGTTTTCATTGTGTTCCAGCAAACTCGGGGTTTCTTGCTAGTATAGTTGCAGAATAAGGTGCTCTAAATCTATCTTAGGCTTAGTAAATTAAAATAATCTGAAAAAATGAAGATCTCCTATCTGTGGTACATAACCAAAGACTTCCTGCTATAGTGGAGTGAGTGATTGAATCGTGAAGGTCAAAGATCGACCATTGCGGGAAAAAACGAAAACAAAAAAAGCGAAAAACAAAAACAAAAAACAAAAAAACAAAACAAAACAAAAAAACAATACCTTCCTCGGAAATTTCAAAATCATTTCACTCCCAGTGAGAGAGGATTTGGTATCTCTTCTTATAGTACACAAAGTAGAACAGGCGTGAAAGTTGTCGCATATCATTTAACACAATTGAGCGTATATGTGAGTGCATGGCATTACTTAATATTTTTCTCTGTCTCTCTTTAAAAACCCATCGCTCAAAGTGATAATCTCTCTCTTTCTTTTTCTGGTAATTTGACGACTGTTCGGTAAGTAAAATATTTGTGTTTGAAGACGAACTTAAGTTTGACAAAGGATAATGTCCCTTGCTTTTATAAGGATCCTCAGACGAGTGTCTATTATCATAAGAGAAAACAAAACTTTATTTTCTTTCCCCGCGTGCCTAACACCAGATTCTCCCGTCTGAAAACCCACAATATCTTGGAACTCTGCAAATTACAACATCAGAAGTGCCACCCAAATCATTCTTTCTTTTAGCTTGAATTAATGCAAAATCGAATTCAGAATCTAGTGGGACATGATCTCTTCTATTCCTTACAGCTTATTTCTACCAGAAAGTATATTACTAGTCTCTTTCTACTCAAATGCTATTTTCAATAACTTGCTCCTTCGTGTAAAGCATTCGCAGCAATAATATGTCTGCTTGCCACAACGAAAACAAAAACTTTTCGTTTTTCCTATGACTAACGTCATGCGTGTTTTTTACGGACACAGCTTTTCGGAAGAGTTTCAAATATGTTAAACACATTACACCATTGCTTCCGTGAATATTAGAATATAGTTGATTTCAAATCTGATGTTAACAGTATCATCCACTGTTTTCGTAAGTAATCAAACTTATCTTATTCCCTTAATAATCTGCAGTACTCTCATAATAATCTTCATCTTAACTGATAATTATTCCACATAGTTTATCCTTATACTTGAGAGGGTTTTGACCTTGATAAATAGTGATGCAGCATTAGTAAAAATGAAAATTGTACATATGTGGTAATGAGGGCCCTCGTCTAGCTACAACACAGTTAATAATTTCTCTTTCTCTCTCTCTTTACCTAATACGAAGCGGAACTTTCATTAACAAAGTGTATTTCCTAGAACTACCGGTCTGTGAAAGGCAATACCGCGGGGCTATAATACAATCGCTTTCTAGATCAATGTAAAGAAGTTTTCCTCAAATAATCATGTCCTGTCCATCATTACTTAGGCTAGGACACCAGAATTTTCTTTTCATTGTTTTGAGTCGCGAGTATATATCCGACACAGTTAGACACACTTAATCAACCGAGAACCACGTCACTCTATATAAAAGCATATAAGATACCAACGTATACACACTCGAGAGTCAAAGCAATGAAAAGAATATGCTGTTGTCTTATCCCTAATCATGACGATGCTGTCTTGCCCGCCGCCTTACAGACATTTACCTTTATCCTCAAGTGGTTTTTGGTTCTTAATAAGTGATGACTCTAGTAAAATAAATATATATATATATATATTTGGTTGTATTGAAGAATTGTGTTTTTATGTATAAATTGTTAATCTATACCCCGGACTTATAATTATATTTCCTTGCGTTTGTTTATTAGATTTATTGTTTACGTTTTCCTATTTGCATTCTTTACTGTGGCATTTATTTATAATGCTAACTTTTGCATATAGATTACGAAGTTCGTGCTCTAGAATTGTATGCTCTGCATATAATCCTCCTCGTTGGTAATGTAGTATTGTAGGTTTACCCCCCACACAAAAGAAAATATAGCGGTTGTATGCGAACTTGATCAAGAATTAATGCTAAGTACATAAAGGATTGACGCATAAGCGACATGCTACCTTCATTACATTGGTTGATGACTCTCTTAAGAGCAGGCATTTTTCAGTTGCACCACCTCCTCGTGGTGAGAATCGGGAACGGTTGCGTAAAACATTTAAGCGAGCCTGGACGGTCGGAAGAAACCTTCTCAAGCTATGGCTAAAAATACATTACCTGAAAGTACTTTGTTCAAACTCGTCGCCTTAACGTTCACAGAGAACATGAGTTGGAACATATATATTGAGAGCATTGCCAAGGCTGCTGCGAGGAAAATTGGTTCTCTACTGTGCTAGAAATTACTTACGCCTGAAAGTATACTGTACCTCTACAAGGTCACCATTCGTCCATGTATGGAGTATTGTTGCCATATTTGAGCTGGTACAGCTGCTACTAATCTCTCACATCTGGACAGGGTTCAAAAGAGAGTCGCCAACCTGATAGGTCCTGAACTGTCATCTAAGCTTCAACCTCTTTCCCATCGACGAAATGTAGCATCCCTCTGCCTGTTTTAAAGTATTTTAATGGTGGATGCTCCGGCAAACTACACACCCTTGTACCCCATCGACGTAAATAACCCCGACAAACCCGACAAGCAGCTAAATCCCACCTCTTCCCAGTAGAGATCCCTAGATGCAAAAAAGCTTTTGCTCTAATAGTTTTTCCTCAGAACTTTTAGACTTTGGAATTCCCTTCCAAATTCCTGCTTTCACAACTGTACTGATACGGAAAAGCTCAAATGTAATATGAACAGACATCTTGCTGCTCAACTCCCTACATAGTATCCCGGAAACTTATGCCCCTACTTAGTATTCCTGCAAAAAAATTTCTCTTTACTCAACTGACACGTATTGGCTTAACACTCGCAGGCAACGACGAGCGAAGAATCGCGACGTCGGCTCCTTTGGATTTTCACCAGAGTTCTCTTAGCTGGTTCCGTCTTTTTTATAAGCATTCATTTATCAAATAAATAAATATTTTATTATTAGCAATCCTTTATTGAAGAAAACATGTTTATTAGCATTCCTTTATTAAAGAAATCAAATATTCTGTTTATTAGCATCCATTATTTAATAAATAAACCCTTTATTTATTAGCAGTCATTTACTGAAGTTAATAATTATTTTGTTTATTAGCATTTATTTATTATAGGAGATAAATATTTTATTTATTTGCATCCATTTATTTATTAAAATATGCGCATTATTTATAAACATTCATTTATTAATTAAATCAATAGTTCTTTATTAGTATTCGTTTATTAAATGAAATAAATATTTTATTTATAAACATTCGTTTACTTTACTATATTGATTTATTACATAAAATAAATATTGTGCATATTAGCATTCATCCATTAAAAACATAATTTACTTATTAGCATTCATTTATTTAGTGAAAAAATATATTTATAACTATACGCTTATTTAAATGGAATAAATATTTAATTTTTCAGCATTCATTTATTTCGTAAAATATATACTTTATTTGTGAGCATTTATATATGACATAAATAATAACTTTATTTATTAGAATTTATTCATTCATTAAAATACGTACTGCATTTATTACCATTCATTTATTACATGAAATAAATATTTATTTGTGTAATAAAAAATGCTATTTGTTCCTTAACATTTATCAAATGTTTAATATATTAGCATGTATTTATTTAATAAAATGTGTACTTTATTTACTAGCATTCATTTTGTAAATATAGTATACTTTATTTATGAATATTTATTTATTAAATAAATAAATACTTCATTTACTAGTATTCGTATATTGAATACATTAAAAATTGTATATATTCGTATTCATTTATTAAATAAATGCTTTAAATAGTAGCATTCATTTATAAATTTTCCATGCATTCATTTATAAAATAAAATATATGCCTTTTTAGCATCACTTAATTAATTAGCAAAATTATTTATTGAGTTATTAAACAAATTAAATGGTTCTTTGTTAGCATTTACTTAATAAATAAAAATAGTTTGTTGTTATCATTCATTAGTATAATAAAATATATACTTAATGTATATTCATTTAATGAATAAATACATGGTCAAGCTATTAGGGTTTTTATTAAATGAAACAAATATTTTATTTTTTCGCATTCGTTTACTTTATAAATAATTATTTATTTACTAGTATTCTTTTATTAAATAAATACCTTACTTATTTATTAATTTTTATCAATATTGCATTTATTATCATTCATTTCCTTGATAAAATATACACTTTATTTATTAACATTCATTTATTAAATATATGATTAATTTGTTTGATTAGCATTAATTAATGAATAAAATAAATAATTTAATTATTAGCATTCATTTCCTAAATAATATGTACTTTATTTATAAACATTCATTTATTAAATAAATAGATACTTTATTTATGAACATTCATTTGTTTAATGAAATCCATATTTTATTTATTAGCGTTCATTTATTAAATACATATTTTACATATTAGCATTCATTAACTAAATAGCATACATATTTTATTTATTGGCATTCATTTATTGAAAAACATATATAGTTTATGTATTAACACCAATTAAATGAAATAAATACTTGATTCATTAACATTTATTTCTTACATAAATAAATAAGTATTTAGTCAACTTCAGTTATTAAGTTAAAAGAATGATAAATTATTTGGAATCCATTTATAAATAAAATTAGTTATTATTTATCTGTATTTATTTATTGAATAGAATAAATATTTTATGAATTAGTTTTCAGTTATAAAATAAAAGAAACAACTGCATTATTAGCATTATTATCTAAACAGATAAATGCTGATATTCCATTATGGTTCCATTGGAGCGTTGTATCCGTGTTCAAGTCCAACATAAACAAATTTCTGATGAACCGCCCCCTTAAGAAGACACTTTATCAAATTTCAACATTAACGTACTGTACACGCAATAACCCTTATCTCTGAGTGGCTTCCGGGCATTGATAAGTGGTGACCACCTTGTAAAAAAAAAAGACAAAATACCACCAAGCTGCTTCCAACTTTTAATGTAGAGCTTCCATGTAAATAATCTACTCCTCTTAAGTTGTTTCCCATCTTCATTTGCTGGGGTTAACCATCCATCTAACCATCTCTCTATTTTCCTCTGAGCCCTTATAAGCAGTAACAAGTTATTAAAAAGCATTTTTTGTTAAAAAATTACAATTTTCTTGTCCAATTCTAAATGATATAATTTTCTAATGACCCATTTTCTGTCAGTATGTTTCCCTCCTTATTCCCTGTGGTTTTCTCTCTGTCTCCCTACCTTTTCTCTATCCGTATATGAGATTTAAAACAAAGCATATACAAAACCCAAGCAAGTATATTCAAGTTAATTTTTACGAGAAACCAAACAAAAGATGGCAGCATTATAAATAAAAGTCGCTTTCGCCTCGGACGAACATAAAGAATAAAAGAAATTGAGATGCTTATTAGATATTTATCTATGAAATTATGTCAGCTTCTCGAAGTCGATGATAAATGCATTCTATTCAATATCATAGATATTTTATTCAGTTGTGAAAATTATCACTTGTTTTCTACTCAAAATAAAATATATTTTATCGGTTACATATTCTATCATTGCGATATTTTTATTTAGAAATATAAAGATTTCATTATTATTGTGATTGAATAATAAACATATATTCCTATTCAATGACATCGTTCATGTTGGTAAGTGTGAACATTGCAAATGGCGACATAATTCCGTGGTTAAATCTTTAATATTTCATTAATATTTAAACAAATTCTTAGCTAATATATATATATATATATATATATATATATATATACGAATGAGTTGTGTTTGAAGGCTACATCAGTGCTGTACGTAAGAGAACACTGTGGACACGAGATAGCATATTAAGAATAATTACAGTATTAGAAGTAATTGTCAATAATTTCCGTTTATTTACCAATATAATGTGTCATACAAGATCATAAATGTTGATATCCCGATTTTTCGAGAGCAGTATCTCTTCATCAGGGTGGAAAATAAAAGAAACGTGTACAACTTTTAGGCGAGGTTTACTTTTTTCTTTTTCTTTTTATTTATTTCTTTATTTTCAGACGTTAAATCGATTTCCAGAACGCAAGTTGTAATGAATATTTAGTATTTTTAGAAATTATTGTATTTTATAAATGTATATAAATGATTAATTTTTGCGTGTTGCGCTTGACATATGTAGTTGGCCGTCTTAATAATTGCTGTATTGGTGTCGTATAATATCAGAGAGGCAGAAACTAAGGAGGGAATGCAATAGTCAAAAAGTTCGAAAGAAAAACTATTAGAGTAGAAGGTTTTCCGGCATCTAGGGATCTCTACTGTGTATGGGTGAGATTTGGCTGCTTGTTTGGTTTTTCTGGGATATTTACATCGAGGCGGTGCAAAGACTTAAAATTTAGTCGGAACACCCTCCATTAATTTACTTGTAAATGGGCATAGGGATGCAGCATTTCGACGATGGGACAGTGGTTGGAGTTTAGATGACAGAGAGGGACTTATCGATTAGCGTTTCTTTCACTAACAGTGTCTATGAGAGAAACACAAGTAGCAGCTGTACCAGCTCATATGTGGACACAACACTCTATATATGGGCGGAAGATAATCTTTTCAAAGTACCGGACACTCTCAAGGGTCAGTAACCCTATTTATGCTTTAGAGAATGTCGACCATCTTTATTATATCTTCTACGATAATGGATGAATGTTTTGAGATTCAATAACAACATTTGGAATATTTAATAGTTCGAGATCCTATTTATTTTATTACTGAAATCTAATTAATAAATTCTCTAATTCTACTCGTTTCTGAATCTGATTATGCATAGTCCACCCAAAACACCCTTAATTTTCCACAATAATAACAGAAACAAACTACAGTTATCTGAGGATTATTTATAAAAAAACATACAAATACTGATTTATTTTCGATAAATTATGGAAAGAAGTAAATTTAACAAACAATACTCATGTACCATTTAACTTTAAAATTTAACAAATAATATTCAAGTATCATTTAACTTAAAAATTTTCAGAATTCATCATTAATGAATGCTAAAAAACTTGGCATATCTGGCGTAGATAAATATTTCAGATATCTGTTTTCATAAGCCGTCAACTAGATTACCTTATATAGTTTCAGTGGCTACGACTGTACTGCAATCCTTAGCACTATCGGCAATTTTCCCCATTAGACAGGATATTATGTTTTTATTGATTTGTCTTGCTTTTTAGGTTTGTTTATAAAGCGTTTATTTTGTTGGTGATAGCGTTTTATGGTAATCGACTCGTTTACATGCCGTCACTCTCACGTGAGAGCATTGACGACATTTGATGATATTTGATTTATTTGATCCAAATAATTTTTACTAGAAAGAGCTGAAATCCTGTTGAGTGATTGGCTGAATTCGTTTGATGATCAGATTTAGCGACCGCATGGATGCAGTTCGAAGCTCAGAACATTCGATCATATAAAATAAGTCAATTGCGTTTTTACAATCAACAAGTATTTGTCTGGTCGAGTTTTAACTTGCATTTAAAAATATAACGATATTTTCAATGTGAGAAAGATTCAGCTACCCTCGAAATGACAGGCTCATAGTCTTTGCTTTTTTCTTAAATTTTATTTTACTGCTTACGATTTTTATAATTTTTTCGTTTCCATATAAAATGGGAGCGAAGGCCAGTGTTTAAAACTGTTAAAATCTGTTGTTTTATAACTCAAACTTTCTTCGCTAATGCCGACCTACGAGCAAAAGCTAAGTATGGGAGCCCATACAACTAAACATCAAATCTCTGGCGAACTTCCAATTGCATCATCTCTTGTCAGATCAAGGCGTGTTCAGTTTGTAGGGCATTGTTATAGAGCAGTAAATGAAGTTATTCCTTCCCTAAATTCTATTGAACTCTACCACCCAGTCCAGGCGTAAAATGCTCACATTTCAACATGTCATTGCAAGGTATGCCAATGTTAAGAATCGGGACTAGGAAGTAATTCCGTGGGATTATGACATCTAGCGTGAGATTGTGTACGCACGGAAAGATGACAATGAATGCATCGGCATCGTAAATGTAATACATAAAAGAGTTTTTATCACGACAAAAGTGGAAATGGTCAGGTTTCTTGTCTTTGGAAATACTATTGAAATAAATTTGAGTTTTTAATATTATAAAAGGAATATGTACGCATGATTTTAAACACGCGTGAACGGAGACGAAAAAATAATTACAAATGTTTACTAGCTGGCATATGAGTATTACACAAGGCATGACGAATCAGGATTAATAATTGTTTTCATAAAAAACGAATGCTATCGATGAGAAAACAAATTAGAAAGCCCCTGAATTTACTGAATATTTACAGTTGTAAGAAGGAACAATGCTCGTTTGTTGTGTTATTTTTAATTTCTTTTTAACAGCACGTAATATAGGTTCGGCTTAAAATAATCAAGAATTTTAACATTCGCTGCGAGCAAGTAATATGCGCAGCAGGTGTTATCTAAGAACAATTGACAAGGAAGGCAAGCCAGAACTTAATCATCTGTCACCAACACCTATGGATACTGAGCAAAATTGGCTCGCACAACGCGAACGTACCGGTGTCGTTATTCATTATCATTTAAAGACATGTTAGTGAAGAAAAGAATGTTCTTACACCTATTTCTTCGTAATAATTGCATTCTTGACGAGTGCACCAGCAAACATAAAAGATTATTTATAACAAAAGATTCCTTCTCTCTCAGCACTGTAAATACACATATACAGACACACACATTATATATATATACATATATATATATATATATATATATATATATATATATATATATATATATATACTCGTTATTTTTTGTAATTGTCTGCAATAATATCTGTATTCAAGCAAATCAATATACACTATCTAGAATATATATATATATATATATATATATTTCTGTAGAAATATATTTTCTTATAATATATACCACTACTTATTTAAAAAGCTCAATGTAATTATGAAGCAATATGGTGAATAAATGAAAAAAACTATATTCCAAAATTCATGATGTTGACCATCTTATAATTTACTCCTACTGAATTAAAGGAATACATTATATATATATATATGTATATATATATATGTATATATGTGTCTATACTTGTTATTTTTTGTAATTGTCACCAATAATATCCGTATTGAAACTAATAAATATACACTATCTAGAATACGTCATGATATATATATATATATATATATATATATATATATATATATATATATAAAAATGCTTAGATTTATCTTTCTCAAATCAGTAGTATACAAAAGAATATTATTGGCGAAATTAAAGAACACTACGGGGGAATTTGTATGTTCCAAAATTAAGAAAAAGAACGAGTAAAAGAAAGATTTAATCTGTAAATACCACGTTTAAAAACGACTAAAATTGGCACAATGAGGGAGAAAAAAAAACCGAAGGAGAAAAGGGTCAAAGTTCCCCAAAGAGAAATAATGTTTTCGTTGTTCCCCAAAGAGAAATAAAGGGTTTCGGACCGCAATAGAGACAATCTCCAAAATCTTTAAATAGTTTTTGGAGTCTGTTGTGTAACACCTCAAACCACTCTATTTTAAATTCATCAGCGCAGCAAGGAATGTCAACCAAATGCTGGCCAATAGAAGAGTCCAGGGCTACGGAAGGAGGGAGATTACTAGATCCTACTCTCCCATGTCTGATTTTAGATGGAACTTGCTGGTTTATACGAGTTAGCAAATGCGACGATGTTCGCCCAATATAACCAGCACCGAACAGGCATTTCAATTGATAAACAATATTACTAATTTAGGTGTAAGGCAAACTATCTTTGCGAAAAGAAGGAAAATCATGCCTCGTAGTGTATACCAAACGCAAGGAAACAGAGTAGAAGCACTTATAAACACTTCTAACAATCTGTTTCGACCATTTCATACTATTATCACCAATCCACGATAATATTAAATAAACCGGGAACTTCGCAGGCCCAAACCTTTCAGGAGATTTAAAATCATAATCCTTCTTGTCAATGCAATCTTCAATAAGGTCTAAACGATAACAATTATTGATAACTATTTCTCTGATCTTATCAAGTTCGGAGTCTAATCTATTAGGTGAACATATCATGAGAGCTCTATGTACCAACGTATTAATTAAGCGGACCTTACATGATTTGGGTACAAAGGACGACCATTTCACATATAAGCCAGTAAAAGTAGGCTTCCCCATACAAGGCATTCAACCTATTAAAAATGCTAACGCTACACTTTGCGATGAAAACATAGCAAACGTGTCATCAACATATCTGAAATATGTGGTGGGTATTGTTGCAGAATTAAACAAAACGGATTCGTAGTAACCGACAAAAATATTAGCTAAAATTGGGACCAACGTACTCCCCATTGAAACCCCATCGACCTGACAATACATAATGCCACCAAAGCTAAACTCCACTGATTTGGTGCACAGTAAAATGAGTTCAGTAAATATCTCTCTGGAAAAGCGTGGAGAAATCAGGCGACTGCCATCAAGCACGTCGGTACAAATGTGTAGTGTATCGTCTCATCTAACGGTATTTTAGTAAAGAGATTAAAGACACCGAAAGAATATATATATATATATATATATATATATATATATATATATATATATATATACACTATCAAAGGGATTGAACTTAGCTTTGGGTTGAATGGAATTTAACGAATCACACTCGCAAATTTTTATTGTCATCGCAATCCGTGATATTAGT
Source organism: Euprymna scolopes (assembly GCF_053919585.1). Lineage (NCBI taxonomy): Eukaryota > Metazoa > Mollusca > Cephalopoda > Sepiida > Sepiolidae > Euprymna > Euprymna scolopes. The sequence goes on along the minus strand of NC_136482.1, from coordinate 44,217,069 downwards.
CATTTTTATTCAAACCGATTGATTGCCTGCTCTAGTTGGGGACCTATTGAGGTAAACCGGGGGAAAATCACTTGCCTCTCGCAATGACTTAGGCTAAAATACATTGTAGTCTACATTGCACTATAGAGAACCTATTCTTTATTTTATAAAATTATTTTTATATATAGTGGCTTGATTTCTATCTATCATTACCTGTCTGTCTGCCTGTCTATCCATCTGTCTGTCTCTCTATATATACACATGTAAATAATACACTTTGTGTGTGCCTGTGTGGGTAAGAGAGTTCGTCCATTATTTACTCTGAAACAGCGGGGTCGATATTTTTTTATTTCATACAAATTAAATTTCTGTTTCAGCGGGTGTTCTTAGATAAATTTTCTGTCGTAATGCCCCTTATTAGTATGGAAATCGATAATGGAAAAAATCCGATAAAAGAAAGAACAGTCTGGTTTCGACAGACAGTCAACACCCTTTTACATCAAATGTGTATTTTAGAAGTGTTACAAGCAGAAGTACCCCGCGTATAAAATCAACAGTAGGTTCATGGATAAGACAGGGGCACGTTCGAAATGAATGTTTCTATTTCATGCACAATTACTTGAGTTTTGCATTTTATTCAAGCCATTATATAAATGGGGACACGAAGCAATCATTCCCGTGGCGTCCGTGTTAATCTATCGAGAGATCGGTTGCTTCACTACACCTATCTCGGCAAAAACAAAATCCTGTAATGGTAAAATGATAGACCCTCGGCCTTGGAGATATCCAAACTTTAAAAAATTATTAGCTTTAATGATGATGAACGCCTGTCACCAGCAAAACTTGACTGTCTGTCCAATCTCCAGGCTGAGGTTCCGTGCATTCAACAGACACATAAACCCCCCCAACCAGAATTCCAGGCATGTCTCTTGTCATTTCTCATGTTAGTGCAGTTTATGTGAATACCATTTACGTGCGGTACAAGACAACTTTTAAATGGCTCGTGAACAAGTCGACTGACAATATAAAAATACTGCAGCTGAAAACAAACAAAATGACAATAACATCTGCCTACAAACCACTTCCGATTCCGTTCGAATCGCCTGCAAGCTGCACTATGGACAATAAACTCCACTTCATTATGGGTGACTTCCATAGCCTTAAAACTACGTGGAGTTACGATCATACTAACAGAGATGAAGAGTTCGTTGAAGAACGGACTCTATCCCATGACCTAGCCATACTGAACAAAGTTAAGGATATACGTTTTTCGTAAACCACCGTTTTATTTAATGTCCTCTGTCACCCTTAGAATTATCCGCTGAATTGGATATGTTCACAAGTGCATTTCAGGCCATCCAAACTGCGACTGAGTGTCATTATTAGAAGGCAAGATAGGTTTTGCACATTAATAGCTTTTGAGACCATCAAGAGATGAGCATTATTTTCCACATATGTTAGAGTAAGTGAGGGGACCTTGTGGACCTGGTTCTGGACTTTGTTCGCCTTTGCGAATCAATCGTTTGTAAGCGCTGTACTGCATACGGCTTCTTTCAAAGGATTCTATTCTTTCTTTAATCAGTTTCCCCAACTTACTTCTGTCTAAAGCCATTTTCCCATTGGTCCACTGATAGTCGCGATGGTTTCAAATAAAATGTTATTGTTTTAAATATCTTCTTAGGGTTTGACGCACTTTTATTTACTTCCAAGTTTTTTCATTATAGAGTAATTGCATTGGCAGACAACCATCATCCATGCGCACAATATGCCCAGCCCGTCGGAGATAACTTTTTATTTCCACTGACTAAATACTTGGTAGACTTGCTTTCACTCATACTTCTGGGACATAGGGTTACTTGATATGAAACATCTCTCTCAGGTACCGTTGATGGAAGCCATCAAGAAGTTTTAGTTGATGTTTATAGAGTGTCCATGTTTCGCTTGCATACAAAAGGGCCCTCAAAACACATACTTTATACACACTGATTTTTGTATGTAACTTGACACCATGCTGGGAACGCAAATGCTTTTTAAGTTCTAGAAATAACCAATAACCTTTTTTTTTAATTCAATTTTCACCCCAAACAAGGCACAGTGTCACTTTGAAGCAGGGGGCTACTATTAGGGACTTAATTAGAGGGGTCATTATGAAGGGAGATGAGTAGAAAGATGTTTGTTAACATTACACTTGAACTTCTGCATATCATTGCAGTTGGGAAAGCAGAATTCCGGAAGGGAGTTCCAAAGACCCGCAGTTCTGGGGAAGAAACTATTGGAGTAAAAGGCTTTCTTGCACCTAGGGATCTCTACTGTAAAGGGATGAGACTCAGTAGCTTGTCGGGTTTGTCGGGGGTAGTTACATCGGGGAGGAACAAGTGTTTGCAGTTCGTCAGAACATTCACCATTAAATTATTTGTAGAGCAGGCAGAGGAATGCAACATCTCGTCGATGGGACAGAGGCTGAAGCCTAGATGACAGTTCAGGACCTATCAGGTTGGCGACTCTCTTTTGAACCCTGTCCAAGAGCGAGAGACAAGCAGCAGATGCACCAGCCCAGATGTGACAACAGTACTCCATATATGGGCGAATGGTTGCCTTAAAGAGGTATAGGATACTGTCAGGCGTAAGTAGTTTTCTAGCACGGTAGAGGGAGCCAACCTTCCCCGCAGCAGCCTTGGCAATGCTCTCAATGTATCTATTCCAGTTCATATTCCCTGTAAACGTTAGACCAAGGAGTTTAAAAGAAGTACTTTCAGGCAATGTGTTCAATGCAGGAGAACATTTATCTGTCATGGCTGCATCTTTCAGAAAGGGTATTGCCTAGTTATAAAAAAGAGTGCACTACATCTGTTTTATTACCTTCAACGGAGATAGTTCTAAATAACGCGACCCGGGTGTTGGATTATAACGAAGGCTGCCTTTTTAGATTGACCTCTAAACCAAATGAGTAACATATGGATACAAAATGATTCATAAAGCATTTCAACTAATCTTCTGAATGTGCAACGATATCACAATCATTCGCGAATAGCAGCTCTCTTCCCAAGGAAGAAGACATTTTTGTTTGGGGACGTAGTCTACGTTCATTATATACACTGCCGATCATGTAGATACCGTCTGAGTTTCCATAGAAAGCCACAAAAGACTAATAAAGTAGATATTGAATAACATGGGCGCAGAAATGTAAACCTGTTTGACTCATTTAAAAAATCATCAGGTAAAGTGCAATTGAAACTAACTCTAGTCTTCATTCCGCCGGGAAGAAAGCAAATAAGACCCACAAATCTTCCAAAGAGTTTATTTGTTTATTTTTTATAGTATCAAAAGCTTTTAATAAGTCAATGGATCATGGATACAACGGAAGATCTTGCTCCTTGCACTTCTGAATTGACAAAAGTGTGGACTAATGTATTCAGAATTTCAAAAACACCATTACAAACAATAGAAATATATTCCCTTGAAATTGCCGCTGTCTGACCTACAACCATTCCTATACAAATAGCATCTTTCTAGTCTTGATATACTTCACTTCCCCATACATGATCATTTTCTCACTACCATTCATTTAAAATTTATGTTGTTATGCCATCTATTTCTGGCGTTTGTTCTGTTTATTTGACTCAGAGAAGCCTTTATTTCGCTTTTAGAAGGCATCTCATCAAGAGCCACAATGCCTTCATGTTGCTTAATGAGACCCAACACAGATTCATCAATGACTGGATTGCGATGAAATAGTTCGTTATAATGTTTACATTATGGCTTCTTGATCCTTTCTAGTAGTTTGAAGATGGTATCGTCTTTCGATTTTTGAGGAGAAAAAGTGTGGCTCATAGAGGTCTTTGATTATTTGGTAAAACAGTCTCGAGTTTTTGCTGTTTGCTACAAGTTTTGCTTCTATCATCACACACGTTTTTGCTATTTTCAAAAATCCTCGTTTTTGTTGCTTCTATTTGGATAGATTTGTGGACAGGGTTTTCGGAAAAGATTGCGTTTCGTTTTATCAATTCCTTTACGACTTTCATCAGCCCAGTCTTGACACTTCCTATTTCCGAGACCCTAACATGTCTTGAACAGCAAGAAGTACTTTCACCTAAAAATCCTCCATAGATTTCTTACATATTGTTCAATATATGTAAGTGCATTGAGAAAAGAGTCATCTGTTTCGGGGAGATAGAGAAACCTTAAGATCTCAAGCTTTCTGCTCGTGGTATAGTGGTATGTTGTACTTTGGAATGAAACTTGAGTTCCATTGTGGCCATTACCAGACGATGATCCGTCCAAAATTTAGCGCCTCTCATAGCTTAAACAAGGTTCAGATCTTGTAGATAACGCCGGCAAATGATAATATAATCTATCATGCGCCAGAATCTAGAATGTGCGTATTGCCATGCACATTTTTTTCTGGTAAAACCACGTGCCTCAGATCACAAGATTATGTTCGTTACAAAATTGCAAAAGCTAGAAACTACTGTTTGTATTCCCGAGCCCATGTGGCCCTAAAAAGGTTCTAAGCTTGAGAATCCTTCATCACCCTCGAATTCAAGTCTCCAAGTAGAATGATCTTATCATTATCATCAGAGATATTGAGAAATAGTTTTCTTATTTCATCATAAAAAGTGAGTATGTTTGTTTCATTGGGGCATAAACTAACACGATTGTGACATTTTTCTCTTGCAGGGAGGGACGTAAAGAAATAATACTTTCTGCTTTACCCTATGGAAGTTCCTACAAGTTTTTACAGAGAAAGGACTAAATGGCAAAACCTATAGTTTTCTTTAGCTTTTACGGCCGTTTCCCCTTCCAAAAGATACAATCTAAACAAATATCAAAATATATAAACATATATACTTCCATAGTGTGTATATATATATATATATATATATATATATATATATATATATATATATATATATATATACTAGCATGGGTACCCGGCGTTGCCCGGGGTTTGGCGGTGTGAGTTGAGCAAAAAAAAAAAGTGGTACTGGGAAGGCAGGCTCAAGCCCATACTGCGAAGGAGAAAAAAAACGAGGAAAACGCGACGTTTTGCTGTTACGACCACTGCCAAACCGGAAGTCACGTAGATTTAAATTAAGGCTAGACAATCGAAAAGAGGGGATGAATTTCGAAAATATCGGCGAAAAGAGCGACCTCTTCCTATTCAAATGTGCCAAGTGTAGGGTGAAGAAATTAATGTTTTTAGCCAATTTTTTGGTATTTGTCGTCTGAAGGGTCAAAGCTTCAAAACAATACTGATCTTGTGAAAATCCGTGGCAGACACGCAAACATACATACATGCATTTATATATTAGTAGCTCAAATTTTCGACCCAAACCGATTAAAAAGCTTGCCTTATCTCTGAATATTTTTTATGTAAAATTTCAAATATTTAGTCCAGAAATTGTCTGAGTAGAAACCGCAGAGGTCAATTTTTTAAAAAACTTTGACCCCTATTATGACCCCTGAAAATTTACTGTTTTGAGCTCAAATCAAGTTATTAAGTTAGATACATGTCTAAGAAACCTATATCTAAAATTTCAAGTGTTTAAATCTTTAATTGGCCAAGGAGTTTGGTAAAGTTCTAAAAGGTCAAATCGTTGAACTTTGACCCCCTTAACAGCCAAATTTCTGGCCGAAAACGGATTACAACGATTTTCCCAGAAGTTATTTTGCCCGGAAATGTACACACACATACACACACGCACACACACACGCACACACAGACATACACTTTCACTTTTATAGATATACTAGCAGTTCCGCCCGACTTTGCTTGGGTCCTATGTGCTGTTCATAAGGTTATGTGCATATGTATATCTTAAAAAGTGTGAATATGTAAAGTAATGCCTTAGTCTTCCTTAACTATCATACAGAAAACACAGACAGACAGTTTCACTTTTATATATATATATGAGATATATAAATAGATTGAAAGATAGATTTGATGCAATATATAGTAATGCTTTAAAAAGTATAAAAAACAGAGTCATACGCCACCACCAAGAATCGAAACCAAAACGTTCAGTATACCATCTATTTCGCCTCTGTCGTCAATGACTGGGCTATGAAAACCTGTTTACTGCAAGGATAAAAAGTAAAACCAATAGCTACTACGTTATGCATTCGTAATGCTGGCGTTCGACCTTCATCTGGCAAATTTCATTTTTTTTAATTTTTCACATTTTGCATCGCTTCTTCCGTGCTAAACCCCAAATATAAAGTTTTGCATGGATTCAAATACCTTATATATGAAGTTTCATGTCTGTAGACAAAAAACTCTAGGAGGAGTTTGTTAGGAAAAATTTGTTAAACAAAAATATATACGTATACATAAATATATATGGAAACAATTTTATATTTACTGCAAACTTTTTACGCAAATATTATGCAAATATAAATCATGTAGAATATCTGCATGAATATAATTACACGTAATAATTAACTTAAGATGATTAGCCAAAGCAACTGATAAGGAATTAATTAAAATGAATATTTAAAAGAATATGCAAATAAGCTAGATCTTTTGCTAGTGAATGCAATTCCATAACCCGTATATAAGAAAACTGTATGTTCTTTTTAAATAAATCGAAAAGAGGGTTATTAATATAAATATCAATACATACAAAAGAAAAACGAATTTATAGGAGTATAGATATAGATAGATATAAACATATGTATATATATATATATATATATATATATATATATTGTTACATATTTTGTGTTTACTCTAGGATATAAACTCAGTAATCATATATATTCAAAAGAGGAATAAAATGAAAAAAATAACAGAGTGAAGTTAAAGGAAAATTTATTAAACAAAAACAAAAAAATACAAACAAAAACATTTTTACAGGTTCTGATTGGTCAAAGGGAAATAATTCAGTATTAGATTCTAATCTAACTTTGTGTATAATTCATAGTTGAAATATTTAAAGATATACTGTCTTTGATCAAACTAAAATTCAGAAAATCTATATTTACCATAATCCGTAGGTTTTCTTTGTGAGGATGATTTCTATTCAGCTTGTTGTTCAGAATTCTACTTTAAACGGCCGATAGTTATTTCTTTTGATTTTACGGTTGGGGTTACCAGAGCGTCACAGTTGCGTCTCCTTAACAGGGTTTCCTGCATATAACAAACTAGTAGTGACATTTTTTTTATTATATTTCATATTTTATATTATTATATAACATTTTAAGTATTATTATAATCTTCTAATATTTAATTATAATAATAGTTTTTCTCATATTCTATATAGCGGCAGTTGTTTTTTTAGAAGTCTCAAGAAAGGCGTAAAAGACGTTTTTCTTTGTATTCAACATTTAAAGCAATATTTTTTGTAATCTATTATATAATATTTTAATATTATTTAAATTTATTTGATTAATAATAAACATTTTTATTATATTTCATATTTCATATTTCATATTATCATATAACATTTTAAGTATTATCATAATCTGATAATATTTAATTATATTAATAATTTTTTTTATTATATTCTACATTATTATTTATTATATCTAGATAACCATATTATTATTTGTGTAAGAAATCGCAATTTCTTCACATTTAAAATGAAATATGACAATATATATATATATATATATATATATATATATATAACGTGAAATTGTCTGTGTGTGTCTGTGTGTGTACATTTCCCTTCCAAACTACTCTGTCAATTTTTAGTCTACAAACTGGAGATTTGACATAAGGGCCATTGAGATTTGGGAAAATTTTTAAATCGATGTTCAGCCAGAAATTTTGAGGTCAAAGGGTTGAGGTTCAACGATTTGACTTTTAAAAACTCTACCAAACTACCCCGCCAGTTTTGGGTCTAAACACTTGAATTTTTAGATTTAGGTTACTTGGACATGGATCAAACTTTTTAATTCGTAGTTCAGCCCAAAACAATAATAGTTAAGGGGTTAAAATTGGGGCGAAAGTTTAAAATAAATTGACCTCTGCAGTCTCTACCAAATTACTCAGCCAATTTTTGGTCTAAACATTTGAAATTTAACATAATATATTCAGACATAGGGCAATCTTTCTAATTGGTTTATGACCGAATATTTGTTTGCCATGGGGTCAAAGTTCAAAGGATTTTACCTCTTCGGTCTCTAGCAAACTATTCAACCAATTTTGTGTCTAAATATTTTAAATGTTACATAAAAGGTATTCAGACATGCAGCAAGCTTTTAAAAGACTTTTTGGGCGAAAATTTGAAAGAGTTGACCTTTGCAGACTTTAAAAAACGTCTCCACCAATTTTGGGTCTCAACATATGTTTATGTATTTAATTTAAGTATGTACGTAAGTTTATATATTTTTATGTACATAAGTAACCCTTAAACAGCTGATAAATGTACACACTGGCAATGTGGAAGGTATTATATATATATATATATATATATATATATATATATATATATATATATATACTAGCATTTCAGCCCGACGTTGCCCGGGTGTTTGGAGGTGAATGTTGAGCAAAAAACAAAAACAAAAAAAAAAAAAAAACAAAGCGGTCAATTTTTTAAACTGTGACCCCTATTATGACACCTTTATTAAGTTAGATCCATGTCCAAGGAACCTATATCTAACATTTCAAGTGTTTAGACCCAAAATTGGCGGAGGACTTGTGTAGATTTCTCAAAGGTCAAATCGTTGAACTTTGACCCCTTAACATGCAAATTTCCGACCGAAAACGGATTACAATGATTTTCCTAAATCTCAGTACCATGTATATCAAATTTCGAGTCTGTAGACTGAAAATTGACAGAGTTATTGCGTAGGAAAATGTACACAGACACACACAAAGACATGCGCACACACAGACACGTTCACTTTTATATATATAATAGACGTATTCATAAATAAATATATATATGCATATATATATATATATATATATATGTGTGTGTGTGTGTGTGTGTGTGTATTTCTATGCATGTTCGGAATGGACAAAACACTTTGAAATGCCATCTGAAAAAAAAATAATAGAGAAAAACCAACCATTATATCCGATTGCTGAACAGGAAATTGATATTGAGAACCAGGAATAATTATACATGTATATGTTTAGCACCAATGAAGAGCTTTAATACAGCGAACATGTTGTGCGTGGATGATTATATAAGCCCCTCCTACTCAGGTCGAGTCCTCTTGGTAATTGATTTCGCCTGCTTTGATTTAGCATAAATTCATAGCTCTTTGTAAATAAACAAATGGAACACAGTGGGAGCAGCGGTCAATGTTTGTATTAGGTTGGTGCCAAAATAATGTCGTTTTTTTATATATGTAGTTCAACGTCATATAATGACATTATTTTTGCACCAACCATAATATAAAAGCATGATTAGATATCACCGTCTATCCAAATGGGCATAATAGTAGTTTCTATCAACTCGGTTGTTTTTAGTTCAATCCTAGACTCAGGATGGGTGCTGGTGTGTTACATGAAATGCATGTCCCCTTCTCATGTAAGTAAGAAGACATACTAGATAAGTGAAAATGTTATAAGGAAAAGGCTAGAATCGAACCCTGTAGGCAAGTGTTAAAGATCATGGAAATTGAAATCTTAGGATTTCAGTCTATTGTTATTTCTATTAGAATAACTAAATATTATTAATGTTGGAAAAAGAGTCCATTGTACATTCTTTTATAAATCTGGATATTAAATATTTCAGTTAAATGAATGCATGATACGAGTTAAAATATATTGTTTAAAAATAGGTTAGATATTAAACAATTATTAGTCAACCACCTCAGCAGGAATAATCTTCTTAGTGACACAATATGTTTTCCGCTCTGCAAGATCTACCGCAGATGTGCTGACGGTTATATCCCACAAGATTAGTGAATCTCTTGACAAATGCTTCCTTTCTAGGGCAATCGCTCTTGACATATCAAAGGCCTTCGACAAGGTATGGCATAAGGGTCTAATTCACAAGATTTCCAGCTACGGTATAACTGGAAATGTTTTCTCAATCATTAAATCATTTCTCTCCGATAGGCTCATAAGAGTAGTGGTAGATGGACAAAAATCGGAGGCCTGCAATATAAATGCTGGAGTCCCTCAGGGGTCAATCCTCGGCCCAACTCTCTTCCTGATCTACATCAATGATCTCCCTAAACACATACTTAAATCATTCGTTGACATCTATGCTGATGACACGACCATCTACGGCAATACATCAAAGGCTGTAAATGCCAAAGTTCTCTCTGATTCGCGTGGTTCAGTGGGGGAAGATGTGGCTGGTTTCCTTTAATGCATCCAAAACCAAACGCCTATCCTTTTCATAACCTATAAAACTTTCATAAATCAGAGTCCATTTTTTGTAGGTTGTTGAACCCAGTAAACGACGGGTACTTTTGCTAGTATATATATATATATATATATATATATATATATATATATATATGTCGCTCAATATATTTTTACTCCTTAGAGGAAATCTAGTGAGATAATAATAACACAATTATGACAATCATCAACGCTCTGATCCCCATCTGGCATCAATTGGGATGGATGGCTCTCGTCTGGGAGAGGCCCGTGTTTTGACAAGCTTCTGGGTTTGACCTTTACTCCTGATCTGAAATGGAACACGTACATCAAGTCTGTTCCAAGGTCGCTGGAAAGATGGTGGGATCCTTCTACCGCTCCAGAAGATATCTCACTACTGATGCAATTCTCTATCTATATAAAAGCCAAGTACGTCCAAGGATGGAATACTGTTGCCATATCTGGGCAGGAGCTGCTAAAAACAGCCTATCCTGCCTTGACAGAGTACAAAATAGACTTCGTGGCTTAGTGGGGGATGCCCTTTTCTCTACCCTGCAACCTCTCTCGCACAGAAGAGACGTTGCAAGCCTATCCTTGTTTTATCGTTATTTCCATGGCAGGTGCTCGTCTTAACTCCAATCTCTGGTCCCCCCTCGCCAATCTTTCACGAAAAACACCCGTCTAGCCGAATCCACTATGAAAAATTTCCCCCACTCTTTATCTGTGCCTAAATCAAAACGCGGATTCCATGAACAAAGCTTCTTTCTTAGAACTGCACGCCTGTGGAACTCTGTTCCGTCTTCCTGCTTCCCACCGGACTACAACTTGGATGTGTTCAAGTCCAATGTTAACAAATTCCTAATGAACCGCCCCCTTAAGTAAACACTTTATGAAATCTCCACACTAACGTAATGTACTTGCAATAACCCTTATCCCTGAGTGGCTTCCGGGCCTTGATAAGTGGTCATCACTGTGTAAAAAAAAATAGAATTGAGGATACTTTGTTTGCCAAAATTGTGTTGGACGGACATGTGTAGAAAACGTGATATAGTCATGTTGGTCGGCAGTGCACTTCTGACATCATAAACAGAGGCGATTTCTCGATATATTGAATCTGTGGGTTCGAAGTTAGGAAGTTGATGAGAGAGAGAGAGAGAGAGTCAATTAGAGAGAATCAGGAGAGATCGAGAGGAAAGCCCCATAGAAACAAAGGGAGGAAAGTAGACCATGATGTCGAAATGGCTTGAGTTCCTGACATCATCGATCGGCCGGTTGAATAATAAAGGAATCATCTATGTTTGTAACTGTTTTTATCATCATCTTGTAACGAACTTTGTATAACCCCTCCAAGTATTGTGTCCCCCTCTCTATATGTATCTCCTCCCTTCTATAGGTGTTAGAAGAATCATCTCGGTCCGATGTAAATGCCCCCCTCATTATCATCACAGCCCACAGCCGTCATGATGTAGAAACAACTTTTATAAATTTCTCTCCCTCATCATCAACGTCGTTATTCGTATATTATGAGTCCCCGTTAATGTGTTCCTAATATGAACATTCGACTCGCTACACAGCAGGTGTAGCTATACTGAAGAGTTGTGATACAGCGAAACTGTCTGTCTATATAAGAAGGGAGCACACATTATATATATATATATATATATATATATATATATATATATATATATATATATATATATATGTATGCCCGGCGTTGCTCGGGGCCGTATAAAAAATGAGAAAATTAAATTTGGTTTTGTAATATATTTGTTATTCTTATGAGAAAGGAATTTTGTATGTTTATGTATCATTTGTTATTTCGAACAAAAGAATATTTTACCTACATAAGACAGGTATTACACGTATGACATAATCTTATTGTATCTTACCTAGGTTAGATCATTTATAGCATGTATATGAAAGGACGGGTAATATACAACACATTTATCTCATCAAATCCCAAGAGATGCCAGGTATTTTACTAATATATATTCTCGCCTATTTCATTCAATCCCGGGTAACGCCGGGTGTTTTGCTAGTATATATCTCAATCAATCTCATCAAATCCTGGGTGACGCAAGGTATTCTGTTAGCATATATTTCAATCAATCTAATTCAATCCAAGGCAACGCCAAGTATTCTGCTGAGTATATATTTGCATCTATCTCATTACATGCCAGGCGACCGTGTATTCTGCTTGGATACATTTGCATGTATCTCATTGAATCAAGGGTGACTCCGGGTAATCTGTAAGTATATATGTGGACGTATCTCGTTGAAACCCATAATTCTTGAATGGTTACAAATTTCGACAATTTAACCCACATTATCGCTCACCTGTCTAAAATAATAATTTTAAGACATTGTCTTGGCTGGTTTTTCATTACAAACACATCATCCAAATAACTCACATTTCATCATTTTTTATAATTTTTGGATATGTTACTAATTTCAACAACCATGTCACATGATTTATCTTACATTATCGCCGCAACTCTTACTAAAATAAAAACTTTGATACATAAGCTAATTTCGACTATCACTTTTCATGAGTAAATCCACATTATCGCTCCTTCTATCACTAAAATAATAACTTTTAGACATGGTATGGCTGGTTATTTCATTACAAACCTACCAAAGAAGTAAGTTACATTATATCATTTTCCATAATTCTTGGATATGTTACTATTTTCGACACTTATTTTTAATGAAGTAACCAAAATAATCGCGACCTCTTACTAAAATAATAACTTCCATACATTGTCTGGTCTGTCTACTTCATTACGAATACACCAATCAAATAACTCACATTTCATCATTTTTCATAATTTTTGGATATGTTGCTAATTTCAAACGTCATTTTTTCTGAGTTAAATCACATAATCCCTCTCCATTTTATAAAAATAATACCTTTGAGACATTTCTGGGCTGTTTATTTCGATCAATCTTAACATAGCAAGTTCCATTTTCACACTTTTGTGAAACCTAAATATAAAGTTTCGCATGGGTTCAAATATCGTATATATTAAGTTTCGTGTCTGTAGACTAAAAACTGAGAGAAGAGTTTGGTAGGCAATTTCTTTTAAACAAATATATATACGCATGCACGAATATATATATATATATAAATAGTTTTGTGTTTACTATACCGTTTTACGCAAATATTACGCAAGCATAAACTATGTAGAATATCTGCATAAACATAATTACACATAATAGTTAACTAAAGATATTCATCCTATAAGAAAACCGAAAAAAAAGTAATAGGGAATTAATTAAAATAAATGTTTAAAAGGCTATGCAAATTGGTTAGCTCTTTAGCAGATGAATGCAATTCCATGCTTCATATATAATATAGTTGTATTTACTTTTTAAATAAATAAAAAAATGTTTTTAATATTAATATCAATACACAAAAACCCAAATTTATAGTATATATATATATATATATATATATAAATAGTGTGTGAAAGAGAGAGAGAGATACACGCACACACTTTTTTAAGTACGAAAGGTATGATAGAAATGATTAATTTTTGTGACATGTATTCTCATCTGACGCATTTGTATACAATTGAACGCGAGTTGAAAATCATCAGAATGAAAATTAGCGGTAAATCTTCCACACTATTCTTACAAATCTATTTATCAAGATTTCAATTTGCGAAGTTAAATCTACATTTTATATTCAACGTCTAGCTATTCTTAAACTTGGGATTTAATAAAAATCGAAATAGAGCAAAATAGTCAGTCCATGTGTATGTCTGTGGCAGCGGTTGATCTTTACGCCAAACTGATCCCATATATAAAATCAACATTTCAAATACGACATACTGTTAGATGTCTGATGTTCATTTCATAAAAATGTAATATTTTTATTACCGCGCATATATTAATCCTTTATACACCTGTGTTGTGGACTAACGTAGTATGTTGATTGCCTGTGGAGGAAACGGTTATTTTAATAAATCTGTTTTTCCTTGAAGTCTTGCTACGCCATATCCTAGTATATGGAGAAAAGTCTTCTTTGATTAATACTTACGTAATTCCAGTTTAATTTTAAAATTCTACTTAAAAAATCTAGTCCGTGCACAGTTTTGGCAAAGATTTATTAAAATATAAAGGATACACATTATTAATATCATAAATTATATAGAAAGATAGACAGACAGATAGGTAGCTTGTCTCTGTACACCGCGCAGCATTGCGCTCGTTGTCACTATTTTGAGGCATCACACAGACATGTCTTATTCTTAATGAAATATTGTTAGATCAGAGGGAGAAAAAGCCTCCCCAAGAAATCACGTGGTTTTGCAAATTCCGTTAGGATAACAACAGGTCTTAAAACGTTCTCAATCTTTCGCTTTATTTTTTTTTTTACATGGTGGTCACAACTTATCAAGGCCCGGAAGCCACTCAGGGATAAGGGTTATTGCAAGTACAGTACGTTAGTGTGGAGATTTGATGAAGTGTTTACTTAAGGGGGCGGTTCATTAGGAATTTGTTAACGTTGGATTTGAAGACATCCAGGTTGTAGTCAGGTTGGAAGCAGGCAGACGGAACAGAGTTCCACAGGCGTGCAGTTCTAAGAAAGAAGCTTTGTTCATGGAATCCACGTTTTGATTTAGGTACAGACAAAGAGTGGGAGAAATTTTTCACAGTGGATTCAGCTAGATGGGTGTTTTTCGTGAAAGATTGGCGAGGGGGGACCAGAGATTGGAGTTCAGACGAGCACCTGCCATGGAAATAACGATAAAACAAGGAGAGGCTCGCAACGTCTCTTCTGTGGGAGAGAGGTTGCAGGGTAGAGAAAAGTGTAGTGAAACGTGTTACGACAAACCATATCCACTGAAACACGGTCTTCGTAAGTGTACATAAGCACGTTAAAGGACAACATATAATGCCGGTTCGATGGCATATAATTCCAACATATTTTGCCATCATGACACTAAGAAATGGTTTTTAATGAAATAGTATTCCATTGTTCCGTAACTGATATCAAATATCATTGACATTAATATTTATAAAAAAAGAGTTTTGCTATAAAATTCAAGAAAAAGTGAGAAACTTAGCATAGGCATGTCGTGTATTTTAGCTATATTAATCTACACACATACACACACACACACACACACGCACACACATATATATACATATATGTAAGTATATATATATATATATTTATATATTATATTTTGTGTACAGAAAGTTGTTAGATGAGATAAGTCATTGGTACCGTCGGTTCAAGTTCGATAATTAGGACCGTTTTAGATATCAGAGATGAGTATTGCCTTAAGAGAGCTTGATATGAATATTTAAAACGGTCTTAATTATCGGGTTTGAAACCGACGGTATCAATGACTTATCTCATCTAACAACTTTTTGTACACAAAAAAATATGAATACGCTCTTATTTCTCGGATTTTCCTTTTAATTGGACACTCTGCTGGATTTCTTTTTCTAAAAAAAAAAAAACTAATTATATATATATATATATATATATATATATATATATATATATATATATATATATATATATATATATATATACGAAAGACAATCGCGTATGTCAGCATCCCTTCCAGTGTCTTCTTCTCAATAGATTGTTATGTTCATATCACAATCGTAATTCGAATAGAGACCGCCATGAGTATACTTTAGATAGTTCAAGATTTAAGTAAGTGCACAGTAACTGTATTTCTTTTATACGGCGGTTATATGTAACACTATTTTCTTTTTTCCTTGTTTGTATTTTTCTTCCATTATTTCAGGTATATATTATCCATATTTTACCTACTTAATTTTAAACAAATTACTAAAAACCGATTGGTGAAATGTCATTTCTACATATGGTAATAAGGACATCTATCTTCAATTTTTATTCTAATTTAATTAGAAGAGAGCATTTTTTAAAAGAAACATACGTATTATATTTCCACCCATGCAGAAGCGCAAAAATACCTGATTTTAAACCATGACGCAGGATTACCTCTTTTAGCGTAGATCTAGTCACGTCACCCATTTAGAGGGTTCTGATATAAAACTTGTGCTTTTGACTCCATGTCATTGCGCCGAAACACTGAGGAAGAAAAGCCTGCTCACTCTTTGTCGGCAACCTTTCTTAGAGCTGGTAACTTGGACTTATTCTGCGGTTTGCAAACTTAATTTGCTAATTACGGTATGTTCTGTCCAGCGCTCGGTTTCCACACTCCTTTTCTGTTTGTTAGCAAGACGCATAGGTACGATATCAGCGACTTGCTTGAGACGCTCTGTATTCTTGAGTGGCACTATGAGCGTCGTTTCGTATTTCCTATTGCTTCTCTCACAAATGAACCAAATGATTATGGTACATGTTTCACTTGACTGGCCACAGCTGTTTTTGTAAAGTGTTTGCTTATCATACTAGAATTCAATTTTTCTATCCCGATTTCTTGACAACATTTCATTTTTCCTCACTCTGCGGCTTCCAAATTACATTTTCTTTGATAAAATGTGCTCTTAAATATAGTGTCATCACTGGCTGTATGTGTTATCAAATGGCTTAAAATCCGATACTCGGATCTAACATAAAAAATAGATAAACAAAAAAGAAAAAACATTCCTTCAAAAGAGCTTCTCCTCCACCTGCTTGGACGCTTAGATACTGGCCATAGATTAAATACAAGATAAAACTCATTTGACCTTATTAGCTGCCCATAATGCTGGGAGAGAAATTGAATTCCAGGAAATAATTTAGATGTCTACTATATACTATTCTCGCATGTCTCTGTATAGGGGTTTATCAGAAGATCTGACACCAGGATAATTTTATTAGAAGTAAACCTTGATCAAATATTTAAAAAAAAATGATGTGCTGTCTATTCAAGCTATCCAACACGTTCCTCAGGTTGCGAATGCAGGCACCCTTCCTACTAATAGTGGGTAGCTTCTAATACCGAATAGGAAACCTTGGACAATGAGGAACTAACTAATAAAAAGTTAGTACAAAGGCCAAAACGCAGGAACGAAAGGGTCCGTCAACCCGTTTATACACCAGGTATAAGAGGTAAATAATGGTGTAAATCCTCACCTTCGCTGAAAGTGATACAATAGTCATGACAGAGGCTTACCAGAGTCAGTCTTGATAAAAAAGGGCATGCTCCTATATCACCATCAATACTAGCAAAAAACAAACAAAAAAAAAAAAAAAACAAAACAAAAAACACACACACACAAACACAAGATTAGAGGGTTAAATCCCCCCAAAATTGCCAGTTGCGAAAAAGAAGGTCCTATTGTTTTGCTACGTCTCATCAAATTTTGAGAAATAGAGCAAACATCAAACGGAATCCTTACCAAAAAGAAAAAAAAATGAACGCAACATGTAGTCGAAATATTTCCTTACTTGCTTATTAAGTATTGTAAAGTCGCTGCTTATTTTACCTAAATTTTGTTTTTTCTGTTCTTAATTTTCTGTTAACGTTTTATTTTTCACTCTTTTGAAGCTTTTAAATTATCATTCTTCTTTGATTTAATGTATTCTTAAATACAAGGTTTATAATGAGTGCATGTGGCTTTTAACATCTGATACTAAACTCCTTCATTCGAAATAATTCGACAATTTTTTCCTATATGAAAAATTAAGATATCTTCAAGACGACTATCTGTGTCTGTTTCGCCTGATAAACACCGTTATAAATCCTTAAACCCCCTAAACTTTACCTTAATTCTTGTGTATCCTAATATATATTAATACTGTATTCTTGTAACCGTAGTTTAGATCATCTCTTCTGTTCCAACAAAAAATGATTCCTTTACCCCAACTCTACTAAAAAAATTCCATACCTCGTACTTTGTGCATATTATGGGAGGGGACTTTTCGTCTAGTCCTTTGCAACTTTAGAAATCAGAAGAACTTTAAAAGTACGTTAATAATTATTATCGTTAAAATTGGATACTTAATATCTATGAATATTATCTATATCAAGTCTACATACATTATCTATAATTTATACCTATACCCTATCACATATCTATATTGAATATATATATATATATATATATATATATACATATATATATTTGTCAAAGTTTATATTCTTTCTTAAATGATTTATACTAAGTATATATTATTTCTTTATTTTTCTAAGATGAGCTGACGTAATGGAGTTTGTGTTTTGTTTTTGCACGGAACCATGATATGTTCATTCTAAATCATACCTTAATTCCTTTAGCTTCTCTTTTCAATACATTTATTACCCCATAACCATATTAATTCATTGTTTCAATCAAGATCCAACATTAAATTTACATCCCACGCGTATCCTTTTTCCTCCAGCCCCGCCTTTCCTCTTCAAACGAGTGGGAACCACACCTCCAATTTTATCCTTATTTTGCTGAGGAGTGCAACGTTATTGCAGAGACAAATTATCGTTATTACTAACTCAATTAATGAAACAGAAAAATGGAAAGAATGAGATAATAAGATATGAAAAATCAAGAAAGAGAGAAAGAAGATTAAGAAGACGAGAAAAATAAATAGGTATAAATAGAAAGCTAAAAAAGGAGAGAGAAAAATAAAGAGAAAAAGAGAAAAAAAACCCAGAAAAAGTGAGAAAAACAGAACCAGGGAAATATATATATATATATATATATATATATATATATATATATATATATATATATATATATATATATATATTGTGTTGTATAGAAAGTTGTTAGTTGAGACAGATCATTGGTACCGTCGGTTTCAAGCCCGATAATAAGGCCCGTTTAAGGTATCCTTATCAAGCTCTCTTCAGCCAATATTCGTCTATTTTATAACCTGAAGTGTGAAGTATATATACCTCGCGACTTCACGTTTAAATCCCCCCTTATATATATATATATATATATATATATATACATATATATATATATATAAACATAATTGGATGCATAACACTTACATTAATCACTGATATTACAATACTTTTTCTATTTTGTCTGTATTTATCTTCATATATATATTATATATATATATATATATATATATATATATATGAAGATAGATAGAGAGAAAAGAGAAAAAGATGATAATATCAGTGCTCAATGTAAGCGTTACGTATCCAATTATTTGCATTGGATGCCTGTATTCCGCAGTGAAGACTTCCACTACCCCTAGAAGAAGTACCTGCAGTTTGACTTCATCGCTAGTAGAAACGAAAATTAATAAATGAAAAATAAAAGGATCACGTGCACGCACACAATTGCGGCAGATTTATTATTGTTTGCTGCTTTCTTCCGTCTTTCCCGCGTCAACGCCCAAGTAAACGCAGATATTACTATAAAATGATATCTTCAGCGAAATAGTGCGTTACTAGTTAATGCAATAACGATATTGAGTACATGTTGCTCTACAGTAACAGCATGAATAAATAACACGTAAAAACAAGAGTTATTCCCGTGCTAACTAGAAATAAAATAAGCTGGCATTATTACATAAAATACACATGCATCATTTTATCAATAATAATAATAATAATAATAATAATAATAATAAAAATAAAATGTCTTTATCTTCAAAACTTTTATGACAATTTCACAGATCATCAGACGTGTCTTTGATCAATACTAATCGAAAAAGCAAAAACCTAGAGTATTTGAAGAATGTTGTAGTTTGATTGAAGCTTTCTCCATAGTGTATAAAATGATGAATATTTTCGAAGCTGCAAGTGAAATTAAGTTGCTAACACAATTTCGAACGAGACAACAGAAAATAGATCAAATGAAAATAATAAAGAATTTTGTAATTTTCAATGAGAAATTTATTAACTTACCTAATGTATTTTACAGAGAATATATAGTCAATAAGAAAGTTACTTTTACAATTTTAAATAAGTAAATGAACAGACATATTCGATTTATTTGTTTAAAGAATATATTTACTTGACAATGACAATGCTGTTCTCATTTTAAATGTTATTTCCTAATTCAGGGACCCATCGCGGTACACCGGGATTAATCTCCACATGCCTCCCTGCACACTAGAGAACCGACAGTTATAAAATTATTCTGATATATTTAAAATGCAAAAGTAAAGTGTTCTGCTTCAGTTGTGCTCTAAACAAAAATATTCGTATCGAACGCACCTCTGCCATATCAAAGATCCTACTATTAATTTTATATGCCAGACGTTTCGGCTTGTGTAGTAATAAAACTTCTCAAATACAATTGTTATGCTAAGCTATAGAGAGTGGTAACTTTGGTTAAAGCCGCCTGTTCCTTCTTTTATCGAATTATTTCGATTATCGATAATCGATACTTATCGAAGCCATTCCGATAAAACATGCAAGCAAATGATGTACATTCGTGTGTAATTTTATAAAAATCCGCCCAGCTGTTTTCGAGTCCATAAAGAACAAACACACACAATGTTACTTGCATGTAATAGTAAAGACACAGATGAAAAAAAAAACAACAAAAAAATGAATATATCAGAAATGTGGCGCAAAGACTCGCACAGCAAAAACTTCATTCCATTTCTTCAGCAATCTTCTGATTTTATTGTACTGAAGAATTTATGCTCAAAAAGCCAAGATTAAAATGTCTATATTATCATTAATATTATGGTCAGAAACATTGTATGTAATATTATTTTAAGATTTACCGTCGATTTATTATTCATATATGATTTTATTGCGTGTATTATTTTCACATTTTCGTCTGGGTTTACTTAGCAGATGTTTGGGAAGTTAATAAAAAAACAGTCGTATTTTATTTTCTATCACACATCGTAATCCACTGCTTATTTTTCTTTGTAAATATTTTGTATTTCTCTCACTCTCGTTCGTCTGTTATTTTATCGAGTGTTCGTTGTTTATTTTGCAATATGTTGTTTATTATTTTTGCAATATGTTTTTGGTTAGCTTCCTGATTTCCAAACTGGTAGCTGTATTGATTACATTATGATGGTATGATTGTTTTAGTGTCTCAGTTGTTTTTGTAATCAAGGACAAACAAGGACAAACTAAATCACTCCGCAATTTCTTGTTCATCA